>NW_005370412.1:2604937-2678790 GCF_000412655.1 Myotis brandtii
GGGGGAGGCACCCTGGGCACTCTGGCCATAGCAAGGGCAGAGCCGGGCCAGGGCTCCATGGTCTTGCCAGTGTACTCCAGTCTCTGGTTTGGGGAGATGGCATCTTTATGGCTTGCAGAGGTTGCAATTCCTCTTTAATAAAAAACACACAAGGAATTGGTGTTTCTCTTGAGACTGTTAATACCACCTGGTTGTACTTTCAAAAATTAATATACCCGCGGCACGAGCAGAAATCTTGAGATTTCTCCATTAAGTATGTTTTATAGCTACGTCATTCCTTACCAGTCATTCCTTACCAGCACACGTCAAGGTTGCCTGCTTTCCCCCCTTTCTTCTTGTTTTTCCTCCTATCCCTTTCTCTTCTATTCTTCTCTCCCTTTTCTCTATTTCCTTTTTCCTCTCTTCTGTTTTTCTTTTCTTCTCTTAAAAAAAAAAAAAAAAGAGATGATGATGATACACAGGAGTGTGGAAGTGAGCTCCTAGGGTTGGGCTAATCCAGCCCCTTAGGACCCAGGTTCTTTCCATCGCTCCCTCCTGCTCTGGGAGACAGCTTTGCTGTCAGACCAGTTGCCCTCTTGGTTGTAAGATGGAGCCTCAGTTCCAGGCATGACATTTTCACACCAACGTTGGTAAAGGAAATGAGTGGAGAAAATCAGTCACAAGACTAGAAGGAGTGGTGGGGACCATGGTGAATTACAGTGAATGCCCCTGCCTAGGGCATTCAACTATAAAACATTCCCCCACCCCCATTGCTTCAAAATAGAAATACACTGTTACAAGCTGTTGAAAGTCATTGCTCCAAGCTTGCAGCTCTCTGCACGGAGCTGCAGAGGATGGGTGACCTGCCCCAGACAAAGCGGGTGAAGGCTTCTCCGTCCCAGCCTCCCTGCTGTCCACAGCAGCGGGGACCCTGGGCTGCCCAGCCCCGAGCTTCACCTCCTCAGCAAGGTCCCCCACTTCTTAAGAGTTGAGGTGGCGTTGTCTCCTTTCCTGCCCTCCCATCGTGCTCCCGACGGCACCCATCGCATTCACAGGGAAGCTGCACCCTCACCGGGTAGGACAGACCCTCCGATGCTTTCTTCTAATCCAATCTGTAGTTTCCAGTGGTTCTCCAAGCGAACCCCGCAAACCAGAACACCATCACCCGGGCTTTCTTAGAAACGGACATGGTTGGGCCCCACCTCAGACCTGATCAGAAACTTGGGGGTGGGGGGTGGGACCTGGAAACTGAGGTCTTAAGCCCTCGACGTGACTCATGTGCCCTGAAAGCCACTGTCTTGAAGTCCCTGCAGTTTAGAGGTCAAGGGGAGCTTTAATAAAGTATTAATGCCTGGATCCAATCCCCACCCCCCCAAATTCTTGAACCCACAACCTAGGTATGTTCCCTGACCGGCAATCGAATCAGCAACCTTTAGGTCTACGGGACGATGCTCCAACCAACTGAGCCACCTGGCTAGGGCTCCCCACCAAATTCTTATGTAACTGGTCTGGTGTGCAGCCTGGACTTTGGCATTTTTAAAAGTTCTCTGGGATGACGCTAAATTGCAGCCAAGACTGTGAACCACTGATGTAAATAAATATGGAGACAATTATACTGTAAATGATTAAGCAGAAATGAAGAAAATGAGACACACATACTGACAAAAAAGGAAAAGTCCTCTTTACTGCTTCAAAACACACAGCTCACTGTTCTGAAGCACTGTCGCATTTGCTGTTCCCTTAGCTGCCCTTTCCCCTTTTCTGTGAGTTCAGATAGAGAGGGTCGGTGAAACAAGCTTGAACAGTAACAGAGAGCCTCCCATCACCCTCACGCAGGAGGAGAACGGGCCCCCCTGAAAGTCCCCTTAATGCACAAGGCCCTGCCGCCACCAGCCAGCTCTCAGGACAAAGGGCATCTTGGGCTATTTTAGCCAAAGTGAAAATGGAACAGGAGCCACTTCTTAACGAAGGAAAAACACCAAACCGGAAGTATGTCTTCCTTTAGGAGGGAATCAGTTTTAATTTAGTAAAACTAAGGACTCTCACATAGCATTTTGTGACCCGAGAGCAGTAAATGACATAGAATTGGCACGAGACACAGAACCCAAGGTCTCCATTCAAATTGCACCAGGCCATACTCTGGACTTTTTCTTAGGTTGTCTGTCCTAAAGATCCAGGGAGATATAACCACACTCAAAAGTGTAATTGTTTCTCTCTCTCCAAGTAGAATTCTAACCCAAGTGTCACTTAGGGCGCATAAGGTCATCAACCCTGTGGTTGGTAGGGGTTCACTGGTTGTCTTTATTGTGTAAGATGGAAGAAGCTCACGGTGAATCTCCAGGCTTTTCTTCCACACCTAATGGAAAAGGGTCCCGTTTTACATTAAAACCTCAGAAGTCTCCAGCAAGACAAACAGCAGCTTGCTTATCGTCTGCCACAATAGCTTACTAGGGATGCTAACAGTTTTTGAACCTAAACTGGATGGAAAACTTGGCTTTTCATTAATTGTTACTTCCAGTTGAGCTTGGGCTGTGGACAAGTCAGCCCAAACCAAATTCAAATTTTATTGTGCGCCAGGCACTGCCCTCAGATTCTGAGTGAGCCATTCTGCAGCGGTGTTCAGAAGTCATCATTTCAAACAAGCACCCCCAATGAAATACTGGTCTTAATAACCAACAGTAATAAGTGGGGGTTCTTTGATAGGTGGCTTTTCTTCCTGTTTTTCTCAACTTGCCAGTTTGTCTAAAATGGCTTATTTATTTGACTGAAAGGTTTGTAAGATAAAGTTCAATGGTTGCTGAATGTAAGGATTGCTAGGAAATGTAACAGGAAAAAGGTCATATTCATAGTAAAAACAAAAACTAGTTTACCTGGAATAAGTAAATAAAAGCTGTGTGAAACCAGTAGAGAGAAAACTGTAGAGCTTTGAGGGACAGTAAAACCCTAAATAAATGGAGAGATATATTTTATGTTCATAAATGAGAGGAATAAACTTTTCAAAACTGTAAATTCTCAAATTAATCCACAAATTCAAAGAAATTCCAATAAAAATACCAACAGTGTTTTCACTGAACTTGACACACTGATGGTAGGGAAGACCATAGGTAAGGGAAATTGGAAGAACAATGTTATTAGCTCACCAGAGAGCAAAGCCTAGATAGCTGCACAGTAATGAATGTGGTGCTGGCTCAGGACAAGCCGCTACTGAGACAGGAAAGGGAACCGTAGCAGCTAGCATCGCACAGGTGGCACCGTGTGAGGGAAAGACAGGATAACCCTATCAGAGAATTGTCACTCTCTTTTGGTTACAGGATAGGGACAGTGAAAAATTTCAAGGCCACTAGAGACTTAAGAAAATCCAGTCCTGTCTGGAGGTTTCCCATCGAGGCAAGGACATAACCAACACCCTAGCCCAGTGGTCGGCAAACTCATTAGTCAACAGACCCAAATATCAACAGTACAACGATTGAAATTTCTTTTGAGAGCCAAATTTTTTAAACTTAAACTATATAGGTAGGTACATTGTCATTAACTTAATTAGGGTACTCCTAAGCTGGCCTTTGCTAAAAACGTCCTCAATCTGATTGAGGTACATTCGCTGAGGTCGACCCCTTCCAAATCTCCCATCACACTTGTCTTGTATACTTGTTTCAGATGGACGAGTGTGGATGGGAGAGTTGGAAGGGGTTGACCTCAGTGAACGTACCGCAAAACAATGTACCTCCCCCGAGCTGCGTATCCTGCGGCCCGCCTGCGCTGCATCTCCCGTTGCCCGACCGACCAACACCCCCACCCCCTTCTTCTAACGCCACTTCTTCAAAATAGACTCACCCAGGCTGAAAACCGACTTCTGCGCATGGGCCATGAAGTTTCAATTGCACTGTACGTGCGTGCCCGAACATGGTATTTTGTGGAAGAGCCACACTCAAGGGGTCAAAGAGCCGCAAGTGGCTCGAGAGCTGCGGTTTGCTGACCACTGCCCTAGCCGGTGACTTATAGGAGACTCAACACAGGTATTTTTGTACTTCTTCCAATTGAAAGCTCCATGGGGTGCCTGGCTAGCATGGTTCAGTGACTGAGCATCTACCTATGAACCAGGAGGTCAGGGTTTGATTCCCGGACAGGGCACATGCTGGGTTGTGGGCTCAATCCCCAGTAGGGGGTGTGCAGGAGGCAGCCGATCTCTCATGGATGTTTCTCTCTCTCCTTTCCTCTCTCTGAAATCAATAACAAACAAACAAAAGTGAAGGATAAAAATGTAAGTATGGTAATAAATTATCCCCACACAACCTATATTTTTAAGTAATTTATTTCAATAGAAATATTTCAGAAAACTGTAAATTCATTTTCAAGTTAGCATATGCAAACACACCGAAGATCTCACACTCACATTTGCATATTGAACAGAAACAAAAAGTGAGGGAGGAACCGAGCCGCACATCACTCAAGGAGGTCATAGTGCAGCCGAGTGCTTCGTCATGAGTACTCAAGCTCACTGGGGCAAAGGGTAAAAATGGCTTGTGTTTTCCTGCATATAATCATCACTGGGTACTTAGCCCCACAGATGTTTACCTCCTATAGAGAACACTGTGGATGGGTCCCCCACCACTCACCCACACTTCAGTAGCCTGTACAACAATGAATTTGTCAACAACCAAAGTGTAGAAACTATTGAGAGCCTGGTGACTTCTTATCGGCTATGCTGTCAGACCTAAGTCAATAGTTACTGGACTATCTTTGTGAATAGATCTAATACGCAATATCTTCAGGGGAAACTTAGTATTTCTGACCTAGTATCTAAAGCATGGCTAATATTTATGAAATTTTCTATTTAAAAAACCAGTTTAATCTCAAAGCACTCTAATTATGTGTTCTTCGAATCTCATCACTACTTTGCAGCCCAAATGACCAGATCAAAATTTAAATTCTGCTAATTACTCACCCCTAAGGACCAGTGAGTTAACCCTTCCTGTGGCTTTAAAGACCATGTCTACTTGCCCACTTTGGAACAGACGAGCCCTTTCCTATTTGTGAAAATAGCATCTTGACTCAGTTGAACAACAGTAGTAGTTCCAGATCTTGCAATAATCATAGAGGAGCAAAGTGTTTCCAAGCTTTGCTTTTCCTGGGAAATTTCCTTTAGTCTCTTAACTTCCCTTTAATTTATATACTGGAGTTGTTTTCACTTTCCCATCATGATGTTTTCAAGTAAACAATAACTGGTAGGTTAAGTGGCTGCTTGTTTGTTCTGAGTCTTATTTTAAATGTAAGAATGAACCAAACGAAATTTCATTTCTGACCAAAAGGATACTCATCACAAGACTTCAATAGCTTTCATAAAACCCGAACACATCTTTCTGGCTGCATCATATTCTTTTAGAGATTTCCTGAAAGGCCTTATAATGAAGTGTATGCTCATAGCAACTGCAACAACAATCAAAAACAACAACACAAAATAAACATAAACTCCGTGACGGGTAAGAGTGCTCATCCAAAGCGACTCGGGTGGATTTATTTTTAATCTCCTGCCTGGAAGGAGAGGAGCAGGAAGGAAGCTTGTCTAAAAAGACTCAAAACCGAGGAGGGCTGCAACAATTACCTAGGGATATCTATACAGACTTTCTTAGACTGGATGTGAGACAGAGTGAGCTGGTGGAGAGAGGGGTAGATAGCACTCCTGAAATAAAGGAGTAAAAGGGGTAGATAGCACTCCTGAAATAGAGGAGTAAGAGGGCCCATGATTATTGTCATACTCCATGCCTATAATTGGTCTTCAAATTGATAAGGCACTGACCAAATTTTCCCCACACTATGACTTGAGATACCGTGTAATGAAACTGCTTTCAATAAGCTTAAGAGTTTGAACACAGAGATCTCTTTCATTAGAATTTTCTAAGTAGAAAAAAAAAGTCACTTTAGACACAAGCCATTTTTCGGGGAGCAAAAGCAAAAAATACTTGAATCATTTTGAAAAGGCTGACTTCACATGAAAAACAATTATCATCAATGTGATTAAATAACAGTGTTCATATCTGAAAGCTTAGAAAAAATCAGAATACCACTCTGGCTGTAAAATCTTTGAAAGAAAAAACTACAAAAGGAGAGAGAAAATAAAAGCAAACCCCAACAGATCACGAAATCAGGCAAACCTCACCATCTGCTCATGCATCAGCAGCGCTAATACTGTTCCACTGAGACACGGGCAAATGGATCTTCGTTTCCAAAAAGGGATCCAATTATTTTGAAAGCCTTTGAAGCAGAGGATTTCTGTTATGAAAGATTATCTTCTGCTGAGCAACACTGGTACCCCTTGTTTGCAGAAGATAACATGGCAGTTTAAAAACTGGTTGTGAAGGAATGTGCCTCAAAAAACAGGAAGCATGTCAACAGTGGATATCTTCTTTACAAAAGTGGATGGATTAAATGTTTTGATTCCCAGAATTAATATGATGCCTTACAGTTTTGTTTTCAGTAGCAAAGACATACAGTTTACAGATTTAACCTAAAAAATGGGGGGTGGTGTGGGGTGGGGAGAAAAAAGATCTCTGCTCAAGTAATTTGCCAGGTAAATTTTAGTAATCCCAACAGATCAACAGACCAGCCTGCCCATAGAGGGCCCCTGTTTCAACTAATCTACAGAGTGTGTACACTATACACTGTAAACATTTTCTCCTTCCATAACAATAGTGCTCCTTGGTCTCTTTTATAAACCTTCTAGAAGAGGAATAAAGCTACTTATAAAAACTTTGCAGCTATAAACACTGTAACTCTTGATGCACAGAAAGACTGAATACCAGAACAGTCCACACAGAAGGTAGTGCAATAGTCTATGGCATTTCCACACAGGAAAAACATTGGTCACCGAAGCACAGGCCTAGGAGAAAAAACATTCGAACTCAAACTGTTTGGATCCCTTTTTGTAATGTTTACACAAATGACATTTACATAGTGAAGAAAACGAAAAAGGAAGGTGTGCTTGATCAATTCTCTTTCAATTCTTACATTTTGGAGATTACAGTAAAAAAATAATAACCGTGAAAAAATAAGCAGAGCTCAAACACACGGGGGCATGAAACCAAAAATAGTGCTCATTATCCAGTTATTTTTATAGTTATATTTTAAAAACTGGTATGTTACTTCTATATGAAAAATAAGCTTCCGTTCAAATAAACTGTTACATGCGATGTGTCTGAATTGTATTCTAGCCAATATTATATTCTACTATCCTGGGCCATATAATATGCCAACCATTATGCGTATCATAAACTAGCTTACATTTAAATTATTGTTTCTATGAGCTCTTCTTGGCTTGGAGAGAAACAGATGAACTTAATATTGATGGAAATTTCAAGCTTCTGGGTCACGAATTTACTAATTTATAAAGGGCAGGCCTAATAAGAGGGAAATAAATTAATCATCCCACTAATAAACTACCTAAATATTTAACATATTTTGGAGACATATTTTCTTTGCATGAATTATTATCAGATATCATTTGGTGAATTACAGATAAAACATTCACCTAAACTAGTTTAATCCACTGGTTTCCATTAGCTTCAAATGCTACAATAACCTCAAAAAGCAATGACTAATCTTTTGAAAGGACAAATTTGAAGACAAAAAAACAATGGCAACTTCTATGCACAGTTATGTTAAGAGTTTCAGGCAAAAGGACTGTTTACCAAATTGAACACTATTCTTCGTCTGTGCAGGCATTCATTCATGTTTAGAGCTGAAAACACATCTTCCAGTTTAGCTCCCTCTTTGGCAAAACATCAGGCTCTGACTTCCAGGTGCCTACCTCCACAGACGTGGTTCCCCTATGACATATCTACTGTAGCTTATTTACGACAAACAAAACAAAGCAATAATAAAAAAAAATCCACAGGGTCTCATCCATAGTATTTTTTAAAAAGCACATACACTATTAAAAACATTTCTTTCTGAAGAGAAATAAACAAAATAAGAAATTTAAAAAAAATGCAAAATAAAAGTCAGATGTGCAAGGTCTACACAGTAATACTGCTGGCTCCGCAGGAGGTGTCCCTCATGTACCCAACGTGGGTCAAGCTCGGGAGGTCGCTAATTTAAACATCACTCAGCACAGGCAACACTGTCCTCTCCAGCCTGTGTCACTTTCCACAAAACCAGAAACGACGGCATTTCTAACTCTGCCATAAGAGAAAAATATCTGCACTCTTAATATCCTTTGGAAACAGAGCTAAATGGAAAAATGCACGGCTCAGAAAAAGCTCTTCTACTTCCTTTTGGATAGATTTTTTTTAGCTAATTAGTCTGTGGGCAATATTTTCTATTGATGTTTCATAGATTCAAGAATGAAATACTTATGATAAAAAAGTACAATGTTTTCTAAGAATACAAATGCAAACAATTTTATGTAAGGCCCAAAGTAACAAGAGCCTGGTAGAAGGTATCAGACAGAAGGCGTTCTTACTCTGGGCTAGTGCTAAAACCTATGATGCCTCATGAGTTTATAACATCCAACATAGCCTTTGTTCAAATGCCATTTTTTGTTAAAACTCTAAGGCATCTTATCTTCAATCTTATTATTATTTTTTTAGTGATTCAATATTTTGGATATTAAATGCATTACTGCATAGAAGAGCCCTCATAAAACTACTTGGTCAACTACTGATTTCATAGCAAGTTTTCAGGAAAATGTTTTGCAATAAAGAAAAGTTGTATAAGGAGAGTTTTGAGACTTTAAATTCTCAGAATCTCAACCTCTTACCTTTCCCCTCTTAAAATTATTTTGTATGCCTTATAATAAAATGAACACATACATATATGGAATCTCTTTTAAACAAATGTGACCCTGAATCTCATATTGAACAAAAATAATGAAAATGAATTTTAAAAAAACCTGGCATTGTGCACAATAAACAAGGTAAAGGAAAACATCAATTTATCTCCTTGGTGATAAAAATCACCTGTGACTGGTAGAAGAGAGAATCCAACTAAAATGAAAAAAGTAAGGAAGATTAGGTTGGGATGCAATCCCTACTACGCAGATCTGTGGCCCAACAATGAATTCATATAGAGGCTAACCTTAAACGCAGTTAAAAACAACCATGTTTTCTGGAGCCTATGTGAAAAGTGTCTGGCAGGTGAACACTCGGCCTTTATACCCCTGCAGGAAGTCGTGTTCCCCATACAGTACTAAATCTCAGAAGTTTAGTGTTTAAAAATATCTTTCCTCATCCAAAACCAAACAAAATCCCTCCCAAAGTCCCAAACAAAGTCCCAACAACTCACATTACAACATTTCTAGTTCCTCGTGCTATGAGAGCATGAGGCGGCAGGCGAACGGAGGCCAAACACACTTTCCGGGAGGCTGCTGGAAGAATGCTGCTTATCAGAAGATCTTTACACTTCAGTTCAAAACCATTAATACCTTTATACCTTGGTTCAAAACCAGTTCCTCACGTAACTCATTAGAATGACGTTTTTCCTTTTTAAAGTGTATCTGAAAAAGGCGATTCCCCCCTCCAAAATTAACACAAAGTTAAAAGAAATGCAAATGAGCTACGATCTATTCCAAGCACAGCACCGCCAGGAGATCACACACACTATTTGGTGTTTGGTGTTGGTTTTCCTTGCGTTCTTTTAAGGCAGTGGTTTCCACAGGTCAGTTCAGAGATAAGAAGCGTGGTCCATGGCAGTTTGTTTTGCAACTGCAATTGGTTCTCTGGGAATGTCTCACTTCATTCCCTGGAATTAGTGCTTTTTTGGTTCAGAATCCGGAGGCAGAGAGGGAAGCTCGGCTCCCCTGGCACAGGACTGGTTTTCGCTGGCGCTGGTCCACCAGGGCCTCGCTCCCACTGTGGAGCAACAATTCACCTCTTCTTTCTTAGGCTTTTACTCAAAAGTCATCAAGTTTGTAGGAGCCTAAAAAAATACAAGCATTACAAAACATTATTTATTTTTATTAAAGTATTTTTCAATGACAATTGATGTTCAATATTATAGTAGTGTCAGGTGTACAACCCTGTGATGAGACATTTTACAACATATGAAGTGATCCCCCGATATTTCTGGTACTCACCTGGCACCATCCAGTTATTAGAGTATTATTGGCTATATTCCCTATGAGGTACTTTACATCCCCATGACTACTTTGCAACTACCAATTTGTACTTCTTAATCCCTTCACTGTTTTCACCCAGCTCCCTAATCCCCTTCCCCTCTGGCATATGTCAGTCTGTTCTCCTTATCAATGAGTCTGTTTCTGTTTTATTTGTTCTTTTGTTTTTTAGATTCCACATATAAGTGAAATCATGGTATTTGTCTTACCCTGTAGGCCCATTCACAAACTGACAGCATTTAAAAGTTGTCCTTCAAAGTACCTTTTTAATCTTTCCTTGTCATTTTAAGTGAGCCCAAATGTTAAAATCTTTCTGACCTAAAATATCTTTTTGAAAAAATTAAATATATTGGGGTGACATTGGTTATTAAACCTATATAGGTTTCAAGTGTACAATTCTATATACATCGTCTGTATATTGCATTGTGTGTTTACCACCCAAAGTGAAATCTTTTTCTGTCACCATATATGTGACCCCCTTAAAGTATCTTTTTTTTAAAGGTTTTTTATTGATTTTTATATGTGAGAGTGAAACATGGATGTTATGTTTATGTCTGTTCAATCAATTGGTGACTCTATTTATTTATTTATTAAAGTATATATTATTGATTTCAGAGAGAAGGGAGAGGGAGATAGAAACATTAGTGATGAGTGAGAATCATTGATTGGTTGCCTCCTGTATGCCTCCTACTGGGGATCGAACCTGGGACCCTTCAATTCCAAGGCCAAAGTACTCTATCAAACCAGCTAGGGCTGTGACTCAACGTTAAACCTGTAATAGGGATTGGGGAAAGCAACACAATGAATTTATTCTCCTTGGCAGCTGAAAGCCTTTGTTTCAGTAAAATAAAAACAAAAATATCCAAATGGTTTTGGGTTTCACTGCAACCACAGAAACCCACATCAACCTGTTAGTAGAACAAATAAAGATGAATCAGAATATATTTTATTAATTGGAAGTGCCCCCTCTTTTTACCCCCTCTAGAACTACATCCCCTTGCCTCTCACTATATTCTACCAGCCCAGGCTACATATTCTTATTTTGAACAACTGAAGCTCATTGCAGCTTCAGGGTCTCTGCATGGGGCGGTTCCCGTGGCGGTTCCTTCTTATCATTCAGGCCAATGTCATCACTTAGGGAGACGTTTGCTGCTCTCTCCTATTTATTTAAAGTTGTCTCTACTCCCATCACTCTGCATCACATAATTCTATTTTGTTTTCTTGTATAGTTTTCACTATTTGAAAGTTTGTTATTTGTTCATTTGTTTATTGCCCATCTCTCTAAAATGTGAATTACATGTCTTGTTGACTGCTGTCAACAAGAAAAAGAATAAGAATAAGAACATATTCCCCCACTCCATTCAGAAAATTAGTCTACTTCTCTTTAGAACTCTTAAACACATGCCCAAGTTAGGGACTATTTGAGGATTAAGAGAAATGCTCACCTGTTGTTTGTTACTTTGGCAGGCAGCACTCAAATGCTTAAACCACAGCATTGCATTCATCCTATTGCCAGCTTGAAACTTGTATGAATTTCCTAAAATCATAAAAAACAAAGGGAAAATAATAAAAACTTAAGGACTCTGACATATAACAATTCTGCCAGCTACCAAACCAAACTAAAACAAGACTAGAGTTCTCCGTTTCAGAAGTCTATTTCAACAACACCTGATTTTCCAGCACAAACAGTTCTCTCTGATACATTCACATGACGTCACTTATGCAGAAAGTAGCTGTTTTGCTGTCTGTGAATTGGAAGAGACGTAAATGCATTTCCTTAAGTGTTCGCTAGAGTAAACGATACCTAAATAAAATTGTTTGGCTTCTGTAGATTTGTATGTGTGGCTGAGAGAGCAGAGTATCGGTTCTCAATACTGCTTAGATGATCTATTAGCAATGTTAACGTGAGGTTTTTACAGGCCACAGTGCTTTCACACTAAGTGACTAACACTCAGACATTAGCTATTTAATGTGAATAAGGATTAATTAGCTAACATCAATATCAGCTACCTTTTTAGTTACATCTGTTAAAAATTATTATAGCTTTCTAGGCCTATTGAGGGCTCTCAGGGAAAATATAAGAAGGCATCCTTTTCTCTTAGAAAATTAGAAATTCATCTGTGTTGTGTATATTTAGTAAACCTTATGTTAACTCTAATTCAAGACTGACACACGATTTTTATATGGTTCTATGTACTAAGGTAATAAACTGAGAAAAGAATGAATTCATGTACTATATAGACTGCCTTAGTTGAGCTTTACTCCCTTTTTTTCATTGACCTAAGTTCTTGTTGTTTCCCAATTCTTACCAACTTCTACTTTCCTTTATAATTGCATTCAATGGCCCAGGAGCCTAATCTATATTTAGACATTATACAACTTTTCTTTGAGATTTTAACATTCAAAGAACTTTTTCACTTTCAGAAGCAATGGTTTGCCTTTACCACATATTTAATTATTCCAATTAAAATACCGTTTTGCTTGCTCAACTGAGATGCAGACATCAGATTAATCTAAATAGAAAGCATTTCTACAATGAAGTTTGCCACAATTATTACTTTTTCTGTGTTCAACATATTTTGCTTACATTTTTATTTGAAACACTTCATAATACTCTAAAAGCAGACTACCTGTTGATATGAAATACATTCTGAATAAACAGAGGTCAAACTATAATGTACAGCCCATAAAAGGTAACGCTGCGTTTCCTTGCTGGCTTCCTGGGGGGCTTATCAACAGCCAGAGGTGGTCTGAGGAGGAGCAGCAGCCATGCTGGGCCCTGACTGCCACCTGAGGTAGGACCAGGTGGCATGTGATTCTACAGCCACCCTCCAACATCTCTATTATATTTTATTTAATTATATTTTATTATAATTAAAATTATACTTCTTTGGAAAGTGCTGTAAGTCAAATAAGCAATTAATTTGATTAAAAGTAATGGAATAAAAATCATTTAAAGCAAAACCTCTGCCACATTTAGAACTTAAGAATAACAATTTAATTCCGGGTACAAATGAAGGGGTACTATGTATATGGCAAACCACTGAGATTTTAAAGCAACAGTGAACCATACATAGATTCTCAAATTCCCTCCCTCCATAAGCTTATTAAATAAGCATTTAATAAATATTGATCTCATTACTATATATTATGTGACAGAAATATTTCTCAAGAGATAAAACTATACAAATCTTCCCTCAGTCAAGTATGAACCCAGTGAAACAGGCTTTGGTTACTATAAAGTTACCTATAAGCCCCGGTTACTCTAAACCAGTGATGGTGAACCTTTTGAGCTCGTCGTGTCAGCATTTTGAAAAACTCTAACTTAACTCTGGTGCCGTGTCACACATAGAAATTTTTTGATATTTGCAACCATAGTAAAACAAAGACTTATATTTTTGATATTTATTTTATATATTTAAATGCCATTTAACAAAGAAAAATCAACCAAAAAAATGAGTTTGCGTGTCACCTCTGACACGCGTGTCATAGGTTCGCCATCACGCTCTAAAGACTCACCTTTCTCAGAGTCAGTCAGCAGGAAGAGGTCAGGATGTTCCGGGTCATCAGCCATCATCACCATCCATCCTACCACAGATACATTCTTATTTGATGTTGATTTGAACTGAGAGATAGAAAGACAACTAATGGTTATCTTGATGGCTCATCCTCTGCAAAGTTTACGTGTCAGGGAGAGTATCTTCAGTTTCTCCCAGTGAGAGATGAGACCTGTGACTTCGTGCTGGTCAGGTGTGCTCAGGGCCTCTTACGACTAAATTCGGCCCCTGTGGAGACACTCGCCTGCCTTCCAGATCTTTCTCAGCTTCAATTCTTTGTCAACACCTAATTGTCCCACGTCCATTCCCGAAGAGCAGGACTGCTAGTGGAATGATAAGGTCATCCATGTTGTTTGGTCTGTTACTGTGCTCCCCCCTCCCCCCTTTCTTATAGGAAACACAGCTGCATTTTAATACAGATGTTATCTTTCCCCCAGTTTATGGAGATATACTTGACTTAAAACATTGTGTAAGTTTAAGATGTACCTTGTAATAGGGGTGTTCTCTTAAACTGAGTGCTATCAGACACTTCTTTATATCTATCTATATATATATATGCAAAAATATTCTTAGCATGTGTGTTATTTTTCTAGTTTTTTAAATATTTTTATTGATTTCAGAGAGGAAGAGAGGGATAGAAACATCAATGATGAGAGAGAATCATTGATCGGCTGCCTCCTGCACGCCCCCTACTGGGGATCAAGCCCGTAACCCAGGCATGTGCCCTTGACTGGAATGGAACCAGGACCCTTCAGTCTGCAGGGTGACACTCTATCCACTGAGTCAAACAAGCTAGGGCACTTTCTAGTTTTTTTTAAAGTTACACTTTAAAGATAAATCCCATTCATGAAAAGGCTGTGAAACAATGCTAACAATTTAGAGAAGAAATACTTACATGTTTTCTTTCTGTAGCTTTTAGAGACTTGGCAGTGTAGTAAAAAAGTTGTGTCCCACACAAAGCTGCCCAATATTTTGTCCAAGATGCTACCTGGAGAGGACAAACACATGAATACACGACGGAAATGCTGCCGACTCCTCAGTGCCATGGTCGTTAGCTCTGCTCCACTTCAGCCCCCTCCACCTAACCTTAGAGCACCTCTTCTGAAATCTTTAACCCAAGCACTCCTATCACTTCCACTTAATATACTGTACTAGTACTTGCATTCAGATAATTATCCATCCCATCAAGAATCCTATCACTTTTTCATATTGTCTAGTATTGCCATGACCTTCCCATCCCATGTCCCCCTTCCCCTTTCTTCATGTTCTGTCTGTATTACATGGGTCTGCACTATACCCATTCCCTTCCAAATTCTTTAATCTCACTGCTTGCTCTCCTGACATAACCCTAACCCTAGTTAATCTAACCATCTTTTCTTCCCCAGCAATACTTTCTCATAGATCATCCATCTCACCAGGCCCATACTTCAAATACTATCGATATGCTAATGACTCCCAAATCTCCATCTCTGGCCATCACCTCCTCTACTCAACTTCTGAATTGTACTTTTTAAAGAGCCAAACTGACATCTCCACTTGCAGCCCCAGCCTCTCTCTGACTTCATCTCTTCCACCTACTGCCCGCTCAACGCTTCAACTACACAGGTCACCATGTCTCCTGAACTCAAGGTCTTCTCATGGCTAACTCACCTTCCTCACTCAGACCTCAGTTCAAATGCCTCCTATGGTGACAACTCTCCTGACGCCATCACTGTCCATCCCATCTCCTCACTTTAAGGGCTAGTTCTCCCCACTGGAACGCCATCTCCATGAGGCAGGCGCTTGCTCACCGCTCTATTTCTGGCATCTGGCACACGTTAGCTGTGGTAAGGCCTCAGTTGCTATGCTATTCTTAGTTCACTAGCTAGCTGGTCTAGTGTAGCCACTGGATTATAACGTAAGCAGCAAAAATCAGATTGCTTAGGTGCAAGAAGCCCTCTTCATCTTCAAAAACTTTAAGTGCAGATATACATCAAAGTTTATTCCAAACTAGATGTGATATTATTTGAGAAAAGAAAACAAATCTTTCTTTAATCATCAAACTACTGTGCTGCTGTTGGGGAAAAACTACTTCTGAGTTACATGTGAAAATCTTTGTTCCACAAAACTTTTTTTTTTTTTTTTTAAAAACATAATTATGGTTTGGAAGACATTTAATATCTGGTTTTTATTTCACGTGGGAAACAAACCTGCATTACTGAGTTCAACAACTAAGAACCAACAACAACAACAAAAAACTGATTGAATTCCATTTTAGGGTTAACTTTCTTTTCTCTATTTTTCCTGAACTTATTAGTAAAATACTTCTGTACAGTATGTACTTCAAGGTTCTCTGAGAAAGAGTTTTGAACAAGAACTATATTAGAGGGCAGAGAAGTACAGGCATGCTTTAAGCTCCCTACATGTATGATTCAACTGAAATCTAAATTAAGAAACATGGGGATGGGGGGGGGGGGAGATAGGGGGGGAGGAGATCAGGGGGGGGAGGTAGAAAAGGGGGACATCTGTAATACTTTAAACAATAAAGATAAGTTAAAAACAAACATGGAGAGGCTAATGTGTACCTTAAATCACTTCAAGTGAACTATGTATGTCATTTATTTCAATTGTCTTCATATTTCTTAGGGTCCTGTACATTTATATATATTTTAGAAGTGTTAAAATATGATAAAATCTTACTGTAGGCTTTTTGCCTTCCTTTAACAAAGTTTTTCTCTTGAGAACACCTTGAATAGTAACAGCTCCTGGATATAAATGTACTGCCAAATCTTCTGATTCTGCAGAACTATAATAATGAAACGAAAAAAAAAAAAAAAACAGGTAAGAAAGCTTTTGTGTATAGTAGTTATCAAATAGGT
Organism: Myotis brandtii; assembly: GCF_000412655.1. Classification (NCBI taxonomy): domain Eukaryota; kingdom Metazoa; phylum Chordata; class Mammalia; order Chiroptera; family Vespertilionidae; genus Myotis; species Myotis brandtii. The sequence goes on from NW_005370412.1 coordinate 2,621,437, forward strand.
ACTTAAATGAAATGTAATTATTCTTTTATTTCAAAACTTTGTTACTTTATTCAGAATGAGAAGACACTGACAATTATAAAAGTTTACTGATCTGAAATTTATAAGCTGTTACAAAAGTTAATCTGGAAGTTATTCAAGTCAGCAGAAGGTTAAAAACACACACTTTATTACATATTTGAACAAGTATAATTTAGAAAGAATAGGGTAATTTAATTTAGTAAAGATCAAATAAATTTAAGACTTTGCTTCTTCTTAACATGCCACACTGCATCACTGCTGTAAACTTTCCCCCCATTAGAAACCTTAAGTCCTGGTAGGAAAGATGAGGATTCTATTTGTTAAAAGTAGTTAAGCATGTAAAACTCAAAAATAATAAAAGCTCAAAAAAAATAAAAAAGAAAACACACACATTTAATTCCAAATAGTTGAAAGTAGTAAAAAGCAATAGAAACGTATGTTTTTAAATTGGCTTTCTGCAATCAGTTTTAATTACATTTAAATGCTTCTAATGCATAAGTATTTGATTATAGCCTAACTCCCAAACCCAAGATTTCCTTTCCATATATCTTAAGAAAACCATTAAAAATAACCAAACATTTAAATATGCCTCCCCAACTGACTTAAGTTCCTAGATTTAAAACAAGAGTAATTTTCATAGTAAAAATCTGGCATTCTCTGGTGATCTGATTTGAGTGGCAGAATTCCTGTAAAAGTGATGAAAACTAAAGTTTGCCAATTTATTCCTTTATGATTATTTAGGTGTCTTCAAAGTGACTTAAACGCCTAGAAACCATCAGAAATTTCAGGCTAGAGCTATTTATATTCAGGGAGGTATATGGGAGGAGATTAGACACCCTCAAAATGACACAGGTTCACTTGTAAAGTTGGCTATTTTGTTGTATTATCCATTTGTTGATTACCCATTACCACTAACCTACAGTCCCCGAATCAATGCGCATTACTCTTATTTTCTTCTGCAGCTAATACAGGGCAGAAAGAGGACTCAATTTAACTAGATGAACAATGCAATGAACATGCATTTAAATACACAAGTATTATTTATTGAGACAGACTAGTCTAAATTCAGCACTTGCAGCTTATTAAAAAAAGTTCTTTCAAAAGGCAAATCTGACTAGCAAAGTAAATTCTTTGATTTTAGCATTTGAATAAGTCTACAAGTGGATTTTTGTATTGCTCATCCAATAACTTAACAGTGTTAGAAAGACCTGTGCAGTTAAAAAGCTACCAACATGGAATTATTTTTAAAATGTGACATAAAGATGCAAGTTTTAGCAATTAACTTTGTGGATCAGAAAGAATAATTCAAATGAATCTCTAGATTAAATCTTGGAAACTTTCCTAGGCATTTTTTTCAGTCTTTGAATCAATTAGTTGAGAAAGAACAGAAATGATGTGAGACCACACCCATGTAAGCCAATCACCAACACCAGAGGGGAGTTCTGTGGCCCCTGAATGCAGGGGAATTGTACCTGCTGGCCTTCATGTGGCTTCGATAGCCATTTCGTGCCACTCGTGTCATCGGGCCGAGAGAATGGTACAATCTGTTCCTGTTGGATTCCATTATAAATTGTATATATTACATATACTTTAATTCACACAAACATCATCAGTACCTAGAACAGCATAATAATTTTTGTGTAATAAAGCTTTCTAAATCTTACAAAAGGTTAGTCTGTGACTGTTTCTGATCCTTTTTAAAAGCATGCAGCATCGATTGAAAAAAAACTTGTTTCTTTTACTACTGATGCTAGAATTAATATAGCTGCTTAGAAAACATCATACATTTATATATACATTCACTTTCACAAATCTGCTAAAATAATTAAAGAGCAATTTATAACCAGGTACTATCAAAACTGAAAAATACTCCAAAAATACTTTTGTTTCTATTCTAGTGCTTGGATTCCAGTTTAAATATGACACCTGGATTCATATAAATAATTCATTTTTATTATATGTCCCTATGAAGACACCTAAAAGCAATGTGGCCAGTAAACTTAAAAAATTAATGTTGCCAAAACACCTTATTTTCCTTCCTACCCTTTGTATTAAATCCAAGAAAACGAATAAGAGAGACAAACTGAGTAATAAATAAAGGCATTATTTTCCTTCCATGTCAACTAAAATAAGTGATAACAATGGTATGAATTAATATTTACCCAAAATGGCGTATAATACTTAACAAAAGAAAACAAACACACACATAGACACTGATACTTCTTTGCCTGGGAAAAGCCAAAAGTTGACAAATGATATTTAAAACAAAAAGCATTATTTTAGCAACTGAAGCAGCAACCTATTTGATGTCTCTCTAGGAAGTAAGAACAGTAAATGGCATGTTTAACATTCAGAGTACTACTTTTAAGTTCATTATCTATAGGTAGTATTTTAAATCTTAGTTCTTTATTCATTTATTATTATTTCATGTCTGAGTCTTCTGGGCAGCTTCAATTTGCTCTCAAAATGTTTCAAGAGCCACTGATTTAAACTTGGCATGAGTATAGCAGATTTTTTTTGCTGCAAATGTCTGCAAAGCAAAACATTTGTCATAAAAAAAGAACTGTTCTGAGATGTGAAGGTAACACCATTAAATACTGTCTTTGAAAATAACCTGCAGGGATGAGAACAAGTTACCCACACCACTCTGGTTATTCACTAATATCTCAAGCAATCTGAGAAACAATTTTCTACATCAATATTTTTTATCTAAAGATTACAACACACTCTATAACCAACATGATGGTATTATGCTCTTTCTAGAGGGAAAGAACTAAGACAATTTGTATATATAGCATGTGCTAGAGGCAACTCTTGTGTTTTTCCCATTTCAGGCAAACCCAAATAAAGAGATAGAAAGTAAAAGTTGGAAGAAAAATAATATGCAAAAACAAACTGCTAAGAATCCCCCAAAACAAAAAAATAAACAAACAAAACTTGGGAACACTGATAGTGTAGAAAGGCTCAGGAATACTTTAATATATTGGGTTTCCAAGTAAAATCTTTTTTTTTTCTTTTTTTTTTCCAAGTAAAATCTTAATCATATAATGGTGAGCATTCTTTATAAAGTGTCATCGAGAATGACGTTATAATTTTCCAATTAAACAAAATTCAAATGTAGTTTAATTTTAAGTATGTATTTAGTATAATTGTTTTCTATTAAAAGTCACTGATATGAAGTTAGATAACTAAATATTTCAATTCCATCAATTTTAATATGACATTCAAAATTCAATCTAAATGACACTCTCGCTTAGAAACATAGCTTGCTTAGTATATATAATAAATTACAATTACTTCGGTCAAGAGTCAAGTGCTGTATAAGTATGAAAATGGCAGGAATGAAATGGTCAGAGACAACATAAAAGCCCTAATGAACATTTAGTATATAACATGTATTTGCACTGTTTGGCTACATTTTTAAGGTCATCTTATTTGGAAGTTCAATATAACATGATGTTTGCTGAAGGTCAATGATGGCTTTTATAGCTTAAAGCAAAAGGAAAGGAGAATGCATGCACAGTATCTCTATATATAAAAGCCTAAGTGACCCTTATGACCACTGACTGGTTGATCAGTCCCTATGACACCCAATGACCACCAGGGGGCAGATGCTCAACGCAGGAGCTGCCCCCATGGTGGTCAGTGTGCTTACAGAGCGGGAGTGCCACTCAGCCAGAAGCTGGACTCATGGCTGGCGAGTGCAGCTGCGGCCACGGGAGCCTCTCCGGCTGCCTGCCGCTTCAGCACTGCTCCATCCCTTGGGGGATGTCACACTGCCGGTTTCCCCTGATCCCATAACTGGCAGTCCGACATCACCCGAGGGATCCGGATTGCGAGAGGGCGCAGGCCAGGCTGAGGGACCCCACCCATGCACGAATCTGTGCACTGGGCCTCTAGTTTCAGTATAAATCTGTGTCCTCTGTGCAAACTTAGTGACAATTTAAATTCAAACTTTAAACTGCTTTGCTTACAGTATAATTTAAAATTTACTAAGTCATTTTGCCCTTGACAAAGCAGCAGAGAAGGAAGTTGATCATTCTACTGAATGTCTTAAGTTACTTAAATCAACCAGGATTTTAGGAAATAATTTTACTTTTCAACACATAAATAGATACATTGACCATGATTATTTTTTTAAAATTATAATTTTAAATGTGCTAAAATTTATATACATGTGTTAAGCCACCAAATAAACATGTATTTATTAGGTAAGACTCAATTCCAGACTTAAATATCAACTTCTAATTTTTGCCACCAGCAGGAAGTTTAAATAGTCCCTTAGAGTTATGCAATAAATATTATCTCTTAAATATCATATTGTCATAGGTGAATTATATTATTCATATACTTTCAGACAGACCAAAAAACAAAAACTCAGAGCAGGTCAAATGGACAATTTTCTTACCTTTCAAAAGCAGGCCATGAGGTCTCTTCACTTAGTTCAGAACCATCACTGCTACCTAAAATTACAAGTTATTCTATTTTTTAAACATCAGAATTTCAGTTTGAGTTTTTAATTTTAAAAATAGTTTCTCTAGCTGTGCTTCACCCACATATTAATTCTTCATTCTAATATTATTGCTGCTAAATTTATTTTACAATATATTGGAATACAGTTGACAAGAAAATAAATTAACATAAAACATTTTTGCATGTCTACTTATAACTCAAATTCATTGTTAGTAAACAAATATCTTGTATGATCAGAGGATGCATATAAGTACAACATTTTTCCTTACTAGGTCTGTCATAATATAAGACCGATATAATTATGAAATTCTTAGAGGTCCATGGCATTACTTTGAACCGGCGACCTCTCGGTGCATGGGACGACGCTCAACCAACTGAGCCCCACTAGCCAGGGCACCATCACGAATTATTAACTTCAATATTACTAATAAGATGAGCCTATGTCTAATTGCTACTTTGCTTTACTCAAATTTTCTGTACGGTAGGTCCTTGGGTTATGTCGGAAATCCGTTCCTACGGCACAACGTAACGCGATTTTCGCCGTAAGTTGGAACCCACCTACATAAGCACCTATGTCACTCACATGGAACACATACACAGCAGTAATGAAGTGAAACAGTAAAAAAAATGGAAAATATAACAATTCCTGACCTTTACTTGTGGTAAATAAATAATAAAAAACATAAAGCACTTATGGACATACGTCGAAATGACGGAACTTTTTTTTTTTTTAATAAATGGGAGATGGTGACATAACCACGAAACGACGTACGTGGAGTCCAATGTAACCCGAGAACTGTCTGTATTTGTAGTAGGGATAATGATATTTTTCCAGCTGAATTTTGTTAAACACCACATTTTAAGTAAGTTGGAACCCCCCTGAGAAATATTTCTCACCTATTGATATTCCACTAGACAGAGTTGAACTTTCAGCTTGACCTCGAGATGGTGCGTGGGGCTCCATGACGCTATCGTCTAATAGATGCGTTGGCCCTGCATTTGGGAATGTTGCACTCTTAAACTCTGCTGTGTTCATTTTATGAATGAAACTGGAAAGAAAGAAAAATATTTCATTACTGTTACTAACTCAGGATATAGAAGATACTCCTATATAAAGATCCAGGAAATACTAGTAAAAGATTTACCCACTATCCTGAACTTCTGAACTCTCATACTAATGAACACACAGATTTTATTTAGCATGAAGGTCTCAAACTAAGAGTGCAGGGAAAGTATTTTAGGAAACAAGGCCATATCTACCGATGTGATAGAGAATGCTTTAAGTCTCCAGTCTATTAAAAAATTGTTTTCACACTCACTTTCGAAAAATAGGTATTATATTTTCACAAAAATCATGGCAAAGGTGAGCCATAGGCCCTGTTTTGAAAAAAAAGATCTTGCAAAGCTTAAGAAATTAAACATAAAATCATTTCCCACTGTTTATATTTAGGAATAGAAAGAATAATAATTTATATAAACCTTAATTTATGGTGATTAGCATTAATTGTCTTGATACAAAAAAGGGTTATAATTTAAAAGTAAAATAGTATATTGCTTTCCTAATTTCATTTATGATGATGCTCTCTGATACTCATTTATCTCCCTAAAATGTGAAGGCACTGTTGGGGAAAAACTCATTTCCAAATTAAGGTAAAGGAAGAAATAAATGATTTTAGGCAAACAAGATATTTTCCTGTATACTGTATACTATAGTATACAAAAAATTATGAGGACACTATTTTCTGTTTAATAAAATAAACAGAAAACAAATCAACTGAAAATGATTTAAAAATTAGAAAGAGAAAATGAAAAATGCTGACTTATAACCCAGGCTATGGCACTTCCTATGTCCATGTGGAATCAGGTTCCGAGGGGATGGCAGTGTGTGTGGTATCAAGGCTCCTTCCGCTGCCACACTCCTTCCACTTTGTGGAGATCCCAGTTCAGGACCTAAGGGGTCAATTTAAAAAAAGTGGGGGGGGCGGGGGGAGGAAGAGAGAAATTTTCAACATTGTCCTCCTATTTTAATCCCTTCATATAAAAAGTGGTTTAACTTTTAAGATGTTAATTCCACTTAATTTAACTGAACATGAGAAATAGTTCTTCTGTAAGTCTTAAAACACAAAATCCCAAAGCATACAAAATCTACTGATTTCTATCTCTCTGATGTGCACTAAGTAGGCGGTATAACTATTTCCCCCGTTACAGAGGCAGAAGCAGAATGGACAGAGTTCGGCTCAGGGTCTCCCACCACAGGTGACACCTGGACTGAGCACTCAGGTCTCCCCGCCCTGTTTCACAGCTCTATTGTTTAGTTTACAGGCAGCTTCTTTACTCTTACTTCCAGCTTCCTTTTAGGTAAGATAAAAAACAGAACTCCAAAGTACACAGATTTGCAAAATATCACTGTAAGAAAAGCAAATGTAAGAGATCTGGATAGAAATGTTTTCCTTGGCTAGGAATACTCTCCCCACGAAACACAGCCATGGCTTGTTCTCTCGCTTCCTTCATACATTATTAGATGGCTCTTCAAATGTTTTTTAGAACACAGAGTAATATGAAGCTTATTACCAAGGTCTGTGATTGAAATTTTAAAAAAGGCACTTATCAATTATTTACTAAATAATGAGTAGTCTTCAATTTTATTTTTTTTAATATGTGTGGTATACACGTAATACCCTCATAATGCAACAGGTAAATTAAGGACTATGACTATATTTTAAAATATTTTCAGTACTTGACCCAGTATTAAAGTAAAACTTAAAAAAAATTAACTCACTAAAATTGACTTAATTATTTGAAATAGAATTTTCCATTTGACCACAGAAATTTCTAATGTAACCAATACTCATAGTCTAGCACAGTGTATTCTTAAAAAAATAAAATAGATATTTATAAACATTTATCTGTTATTTTCTGTCTGTGGTATCTATTTTCCTTGATTAGTCAGAATATCTTTTTTTCCCCTTTTTAAATTAAATTTATTGGGGTAACATTGGTTAATATGACAGAATATCTTTTTTTTTACATTATTGACAAACTACAAGTAACAATTTTTTTTTATTAAAAAACAAAAAAGCCCAAGCAGAAAAAAACATATTTTAATACTAAAAGTAAATGTTGCATGCAGTATAAAATGTGCTAAGTATTTACTTACTTTGCAGCATTTTCCTTCCCATTAGGTTACCCGATTTATTATGGTAACAAGAGAAAATGCACTAACCTACTAGGTCTTCCCTAGAAGCAGCAGAGCGTGGTGTGCTTGTCCCTGGTTCTATCTTTAATGAAAGCCTGAATTCCAAAAAGAAACAAAACACATAAAATGACCAACCTTTGACAAGCTAATATTAACATCACGTATTTTCCCACAAATGAACTAAAAACATTTTAATGAAAGAGTCTCAGCTACATATTTTTCTTTGAACGCAAACTTGAATAGTTAAGTCTCCTATCTCTTTCACACTAAGCTGATCTTATGGTTATTCTAGGAAATATTAGAAAGGGGCATAAACATTAAAAAGTCACATTTAGGCGAGAGTTTGAGCGGTCCCGTTGCGTTTGGAGAGAAAAAAAAAGTCACATTTAAAAACAGAAAAGTCTCCCAAAACTACCCCAACGTTGTCAAACAATTCATCACTTTTAAAGATATTTGATGAATGACTAAAAGGTGATTTAAACTGGAAGTTATATTGATAACTGATACTTAATTCAGGAACTTTCACATATATTATTAAATATATTATGCACATTCTTCCTAGAATCTTTACTAGATGGGCTAATGGCTTCTGTAGCACTGAAAGTTTAAAAAACACCTAATTTAAAACTCATCATACAAAAAACTAACTAACTCATTAAAAGACAGGTCTATACAAATAAAAAGGGTTGCTTGCAAAATTCCTGATAAATCCCTGCCCTAAGTCACAGTTTATTAGTTGGCACTTAACTTCCATATAGGATCACAGGCATAGTTTTGAATTCCACAGCAAAAAGAGATTATGATTCCTATCAATGGAAATTATTTCATGAAATAGGATACTAAAGCCATTGTGGAGAATTCTTTGGTGTAGTCCACAAAGCCTATTAGATGCATTTGTCTGAAAATTAATGAAGCCATTTTATTTTTAGCATTCTGTCAACTGGATTTATGAAATTACATAATATAAGTGACATTCATAATGATAATTCTATTATAGGTCTTTAACTTATCACTTCTTTGGTAACCTAAGAGGGGATTGCATATACTTATATTCCAATCATTGGACAGTATTAAATGCATGTGTTGAATATGATTAACTAGAACTCTCTGCTTTTTCTTTTTACAGAGCAGTTTAATCACTTGGGCTGCAGACTACACTGAACTCATTCATTTAATAGTTATTGAGCATCTGCTTTGTGTTGGGCACTTTGGTCTCATGGAATATAATAAGAGACGAAGGCAGACATGGTGGCCCTGCCCTCCTGAAGATCATAGTCTAGTAGGTGTAAGACAAAGAAGTAAACAAAATAACTACATTTCCTAACACAGAAGCAAAATAGAAGAAACAGCAAGGAAGCTATGGGTGAATCACAGGGCTTTCAGCAGCAGCAGCACATCACGGGCAGCAGCACAGAAGTGGAGCATCATAAAAGTGCAGCAGTGAAGGCTGGCCAGTGTCAGTGCCTTTATCATCACCAAAATACCGTGAGATAACAGTGATGCTGAGTCAATGAAAAAGATGTATCATCATCAAACACTATGTAAGAGCAGTGATGCTGAGTCAATGAACAAAATTATGTTCAGTATTAAAATGAAAGAACTTCTATAGAATTCCATCCTGATTAAATCCTATGCATGTAATTTGTAATATCCACACTGACTATCTATATAGATGAAGCTGCCCAAAACAGAGGCATTTGGATAAATGAAATGTCATTTTTATTTAAATCTCTTTCATCAGAAAGATACACTTTTCCCCTAATTACTTTAATGGCTCCTATCTTAAAATGCTCTGATTTTCAACACATTTAATTAGTAGGCTCACGCAACATAACTGCAGCTTTAAGAAAAACAATCTATCTTCTTCAGTGTCCCATCTGATGCCCCACCACCACCAAGTGGGTTGGAGTCCTGCAGCAGACTCAATGTTTGATCATTCCCTCCCCTGGAACACCTTTCCTTACCCTTCAACACGGAGCTAATTCCTACTCGGACTCAGCCTCAGGTGACACTGTCTCCTGAAGCTGTTCAGGTTTCTCTTCACTTTTCCCACGTAAAGCTGAGGCGGGTCCTCCCTTATCTATGCTCCCATAACATACTGGGTATATCTCAATTACAGTACTGTTTGAACTGTTTTGTAACCATCTGTTTTGTGGATGTGTTTTGCATTAGATTGCACCGCTTAAGCATTTTTCAGAAATTTTAGCCTTTTACTGGTATTAATTGTATTCTGCAAAATTCTTTAAAAATTATTGAAGTTATGGAACAAGGAAGTTGATCATCACTATCATATGAGATAAAAACATTTTTATATAATGCATTAATACTGAAAAGTAACCTACTCTTTCAGTTTGATAAAATTTTAAAGACTTTGATTGCAAAAAATATTGGTGGAAGACACCAAGTTAAATTTTAAACTTAGGAACAACTGGCATAATAAAGCTGAACACAAAATATATTTTTTTAAATTAACAAATGAAGCAAAAAACCCTACACAGAATCCTAAAGGGAAATAAGTTCTTTACTCTCTCACGTTTAGAAAAAAGCTGGCAGCTGTGATGTATAGCATACCACTGAAAAATACAAAAGGTTAATTCCAAATTCCCTCCCACCTTGGTCAGTACTGGGGATGGTAATGAGAAGGAAATGAACACTATTTTAATAATGATTTTTAAAATCTTTAATAAAGGACTTGCTCTAATAAAGACAAGGGTAAGTGTGGTGCTATATACAACTATATATCCAACCCAAAGGCAAGAAGGTTCAATATTCTCTCAAATCACAAAAACCAATTCCAAGAAAGTTCAAAGATGTGTCAAAAATCATCATTAAAAAAGGAGTAACTTTTCTACTTGTAGACGGTTTCATTAATTTTTCAGTCTATTAAAAGATAAATTTCCATAAAGATTCAATGCTTGAATATAGAACGGAAGACATTTAAACTAGAATTATCAAACATAACTATTAACAATCTGAGAAAGATGAAATACTTTTTAATAAAAGAATAAATGAGCCCTGGCCAGTGTGGCTCAGTTGGTTGGGCATCGACCCATGCACTGAAAGGTTGCAGGTTCAATTCCAGATCAAGGCACATGCCCAGGTTGCAGGTTTGATCTCCAGTTAGGGGGTGTGCAGGAGGCAGCCGATTGATGTTTCATTCTCACATTGATGTTTCTTTCTCTCTCTCTCTAAAAATCAATTTAAAATCTTAAAAAACACACAGATGAAATATTTGTACATTGACTCAATCTTGTCAAGTGATTAAAGAGAGATCCATGTAAATACCTTTACCACTGCAAATATATGGCTGGATTAGGCATTTGCGTGATATGATGGAAGACTTAGATGTTTAAATACATTGGGATGAGTGGGGGTAGGACAGTTATACAAACCATTTTTGAAGATCCAACCTACTTGTAATTATCATCTTCCACAAACTTTTGTAGTTCTTCTATATACTGAACAGAGTTCAGATATTTTTGGACGTGAGGCAACATGGGGATATCTAGGCAAAATGTAGTAAGTAATTAAACATCTGATAAAGTACATCTCAAGCACAGTTTTAAAAATTAAGCTGAGAAAATGATATTTAAAGGTGAATTAAGTCCACCTGGCTCCAAATTTAAATTAATTCTAGAAGGACATTACTGAGGAAAATTTTACTTAAAATAAGAATGAAAGTTGTATAGATTAAAGAAACCTCCACAAAACCCAAATAGCCCTATTTACAAAGTCCATCATATTTGAGAAATTTCTTAGAAAAAAAAATCAGACGTCATTGTGACTTATCTTAAAATCTCATCTAAAGGCAAGATGTAAGGCAGTTTTGTTTTCTTTTAAAGAAGCCTGGCTCCCATTTGTAAATGTAGTTTTTCCTCCCCTACTTAGAAATTTCAAATATTAATTTAACATTATAATTTGGTATGTTTAAAAAAAATGAGAAAAGGACAACAGATAGTTTGATTTAACTTTCAGTAAGATTCACCCCCACCGACCCCAACTTGTAAGAAGTTTTTGAGGTTTTCTTGAAAGTTTAGACATAGTAAAGTTAGCTTTAAGACAAATTTATTTTAAAGTAATTAATAGTGTAAACTCACTGTTTTATAATACCATAAAAATTATGTCAGTAGCCTATATTTAATTAATTCCCTATCAAATTAAAAGAATTCCAACATTTTAAAAATATTAAAACACACACACAACCTTTTCTAATCATCTGGGCTTATGTAACCTGTTTCTATACATGTGTTTCCACAAAGTAGAACTTGGAAAAAAATTAGTTATTTACTCAATATCAGACTCAAGAAAAGTGAATAAACTGTTACCAAGATCAAGGGTCTAGCCCCTTCCCTAACTGAAAAATATAAGAACTATTTCCATAATAGATCAGGGAGATCAAATGGGATGAATAGAAAATAATTTTGTAAATTATGTTAGCAAAGTTGTTACAAAACAGCAAAAGAGCAAAGAAAAAACTTAAAAGTTTAACTATGAAATACTTCAATATCTTAAAAGCGAGATCTTAAACTGGATGCTAAATATTAAACAGTGAAATAAAACAGTCACTGTCATCCTTTATGTGAAGATGTTTCCTGCTATGTGAAAAGTGGCCTTCATTGTGTGTAAGTGAATTAGCAGAATTACAATATAATGGCTTAGTATCATCCTTCAGAAACTTACCATATTCACAAGACTGCTGTAAATCAGATATTATTCGAAGGATGTTATTCATCAAATTTGATCTCTGCTCACTTTCTAGAATGCTGCCAGTTGACGGGTATGCTGAATCAATGTAAGTTAAGTCAGACAAATAGATACCTGGAATGAAATTAGATAAATGAGAGTTTTCCTACTTGTAGTTTGGAAGAGTATGGCAAAGTGAAGGGGGAAAAAGCTAGCTTATAGATGTATTTCAGTATATGCCATATTTAGAATGTAGCATTATGAATACATTGCAGCCTTGTAAAAACATGGCCACTGAGGCCTACATTTCCATGGCATTGGGGCCAAACTTGGAAATACAGGGTGGGACAAAATCAGGTTTATAGCTGCAAATGGAAAATAATACAATAATTAATGAATAATAATACAAGAATAAACTCTGTGTTTCACATACTCACAACTATAAACCTACTTTTGCTCCAACCTTAATTTTTTTTTTTTTTTGGTAGAAGTTGTCTTCTGATACTATCTTAAAGTATGGCTTTAAAAAAATTCTCACCCAAGGACATGCTGAGAGAGAGAGAGAGTGCGTGCGCTGGCTCTTGAGCAATATCAATCAGTGGTCTTCCGCATGTGCCCCAAATGGGGATCTAACCCCAAACCCAGGTATGTGCCCTAATTGGGAATAGAACCAGCAACCTTTTGGTACATGGGATGATGCTGCAACCAACCAATCGAGCCACCTGGGCAGGGATCATTGCTTTGGTTTTTAAAGCTGTATCAATTCATACTTCCACTGACAGTATGTAAGTTTCTACTGATCTACACTTGATATTATCAGCTCCTTAATTTTTGCCAATCTTGTGAGTGTAAAATATCACTGTTTTAATTTTCATTTCCTTGATTATTAATGATTTAAATGTTTATATTTCTATGAAATGTCTTTTGTCCATTTTCCCCCTCTGGGTTGTCTTTTTCTTACTGATTTCTAAGTTCTTAATATATTGTAGAAACGAACCCCCTTGGCAGTTAAATTTTATCCAGTTACTCTTCAACCTACAATCTAATCTGAAGTCAGTATATCTCACTGCTGGAACTTATTCTGGTAAAGGGATAAATGGCCTCCTCATTATTAGATCTTTAAACATTTCGGTCTCTTCCTGTCTGTAGTCTTTTTACTATTCCCTTTGTTCCTTGGTCTTAACTGGCTAGAACCTTCCTACTCTCCTCTGTTCTTGTTTTTTTCCTCATGTTCCCTGGAATTTGGTATTCCTCATGGTTCTTTCATTAATCTTCCTACTTTACATGTACTTTTTCTGGATTATTTTACTTCTGCAGCTTCAACTACCACCTAGTTGCCGATGACTTCCCAAATCTCTCTGTAGACCTGATCTCCTGACTCATTTTCCATGCCAAACTAACCGTTATTTGTTCCTAAACACTTGCCATTCCAATTTCCTACTGTGCTTAGTGATATTACTAGTTGCTAAAGTTTGAAAGCTCAACTCACTTTAGTGAAAAAACTCAGGAGGAATTTACTACTCATATTTTCCCAGACTAGAAGACTAGTGAATAAAACATGATTGCTGAATGCTCATGCAATGTGTTACATAATATAAATCAGAGGCCAGAAGCTGGCAGTCCATCTGTCCCAGTGTTTGTAAAATCAGCAAGTATCACAGGAAATACCTCAATAACTTTCTTTTCCTAAAAAATGGGGAGATCTGCAATAATGAGGTACAGCAGAAAAGGGTGCAGACTCCACAACTATAATAATATCAGTTTGTCATAATCCTCATTTTCCTGTTATGGTCTCACTTATTACATCACCTACTTCATTCTTGCTTTTTTAAAAAAAATGATTTTTAGAGAGAGGAAGGGAAAGAGAGAGGGAAAGAGACACACATTGATCGGTTGCCTCCCGCACATGCCCTAACTGGGATCGAACCTGCAATCTGGGTATGTGCCCTGACTGGGAATCGAACCGCTACCTTTTGGTGCACAGGACAACGTTCCAACCAACCAAGGCACACACCAGTTAGGGCTCTGCTGCCTTCTTGTGGTGAGCATTTGTCCTTATAGGCCCTTGAGTTTGCAACCCCTGGTATCTATGTATGTCACAGGAATTTAAAGAAACAATTCTGCAAAAGAGCCAGAAACTAAGCTGATTTTAAATAAGGATATATGGATCAACAGTTGATGGTAGAGTATCAGAAAGATAAAGTACAAGCTACATCAGTGATGGCGAACCTATGACACGCGTGTCAGAGGTGACACGTGAACTCATTTTTTGATTTTTCTTTGTTAAATGGCATTTAAATATATAAAATAAATATCAAAAATATAAGTCTTTGTTTTACTATGGTTGCAAATATCAAAAAATTTCTATATGTGACACGGCACCAGAGTTAAGTTAGGGTTTTTCAAAATGCTGACACGTCGAGCTCAAAAGGTTCGCCATCACTGAGCTACATCAACATGGAGGGGAAAGCACATGGTATGTACAGAAGAGGAAGCCCAAAGGTATTATCTAGCAGCAGCAATCGGCAATTATATACTCCAGTGAGAGTGTGGCATAATGCTTTGGAGTTAAGAGTTTAATCCCCCAGTCTACCACTTAGTGCTGAAGTACTAAACCAAGTAAATTAAGATGCCTAAATTTGTGTTTCCCCAGCTATTGAGTTATTGAATCACATTTCCTGATTTAATGAAATATATTAGCATAGTTGTAGTACTCAACAACTAGTAATTCTCTCTCCAGCACCCTAATTTCATAGCAGAAGCACTGGGCCAGAGGTAGGTAAAAGTGACTTGTCCAAGTTTACAGTGTGTGTGTGAACCCCCGCCCCACAGGCCAGAGTTATGTTTGCATTTATATCATATCAACCATAAGAATAACCTTATTCAGACAAGAGGTGCCATGTTGTAGAACAGAAAGAAGTGACATATAGCATCAGAGTTTAGGTTTAAAAAATGTTAAATTTCTGAAATAATTTTAATACATAGATTTCCACTTATTTTTGGTAATGATAAGCATATTACAACATGAGGTTTCTTAAAACGTTTAAAATCTTCAAAAATGGAAACTCAGTGAAATGTTTAAAACTTCTAGGCTATAAAGAGCATTACATTCTTTAGGTGGCTGCCTCCTGACCCAGTGCAACTAGTTCTTTGTAACAAAAGACAAACTCATGAGCCTGCAGCTACTTCTAAGTGAGGTTGAGTACTGTGTTTTTTCAGTATTTAACTTAAAGGATCTCTGGCCAGCAGACTACAATGTTTGTTTTATAATTGCCGCTGAACTAGGATAGTTTGTTTCCAGATGGTGCCCTTCCTTCAACCTGCACAGTCTCTCCTTGTTCCGAGCTATTCAACTCCCGCTGATCCCACTCCCCGCACCCCTATTTTAAGGCCACAGAGAGGAAATCCTAGGGAGGAGACTCCCCCACGCCCCCAGTCTCCAGCAATTTTTTGGTGACGTAAGATGTGGGCTGAACCCGAGTCTACTGAGAAAGAGGGAATCACTATTCAAGGGCACTGTATATACAATCTGGTCAGCTGCAGCTGGTTACAGCGTTTCTCCATGTGGCAGACAGAGCAAAGCCACAACGCCTTCTCTGCTGGATTAAAGACAGCCCACAGACCAGAACTTCCACTCCACTACTTAAGATTACATAGGTGGCTTGTCAAATTCGATTGATTAGTGTTGTAAGAAGAAAAAGAAGTTCCTTATTACAGCCTGGATTCAACGGCCCAAAACAAAGATGCAGTTGCCATTAAAGTCACAGATGAACAAACTCCTACACTGATTTTTAAAAGCAAGAATAAGAGCGGCAAGTTTCTGGCTTTGCTTTACCAACAGATGCAAAAGGTATTTTAATGCTTTTATTTTTACTTAAAAATTCTAATGTATGTCAAAATGCATAATTATTTTACATCTGTCATAGAAATTTCAAAATCTCTTATTAAACAAAGAATTTTGGAATACACTAAAATTTATTTAATCTGGAAAAGTTTTTGTTTTTCAACTTTATGTAAAACCTGGTCATTACGTACTTTATGATGATTAATGTGTTATTTTTTAATTTAATGATCTTTAGTGACATGCTTATAGACTAATGTATATATGCTGGGTTTCAGAAAACAAGTGCTATAGTGACACTAGACAGAAACTTTAACGTAAAGATTTATGTGTAAGGTTTATATGTTTGGCACAGTGATGAAAAACAAAGGGATACAAACTTAAAGAAAAGTTATACACATTAGTCTTCACATATCTACAGGGTGTGAAGATTTATATACCATTAGATATCTTAAACTACAGCTAAAAAACACAGAAGATACAAAATTAACTGAAAGTCTTTGCAACACACCTCAATTATGGTATAACTAAATGTCAGCAAAAATTCTTGTAATGATTTAAGACAGGTCTATGATATTTCTTGTTAAAACTCAAAATTTTAAATATCTTCCCAGGTTTACATGTAATAGTAATTTAACTTGAGTAACAGAAATAAAAACTATTATAACTAAATTAATTAAAAAAGCAAAGTTATTGATACATAACCCCCCTAAAACCTTATAGATTAGGATTGGGGAGAAAAAGAAAATGCAATATAAGTATTATGTAAGTCAGCATTAACAACAGAAAGTAAAACCCCAAAGATACAGTTACTTAAATACATGATTAAAAGATAGAAAATATATGAATGTTATATAGAAATAATTTTGGTAACCATAAGCAAGAGTGTTCTTTCAATATTTCATCTGGGGGCTTTAATTGTATTGTGAGAATTATTAATAAATGCCTGGTTACTAATTAGTAAGCTTTAACACCAAAAATACTTGTTTGTTATGATTTGGGGATCCTCTGTCCTTTTAAACATTCAAGATACTAACTGTAAGTATCTTCAATAAGCAAATAACAGTAAAGCTAAGATTTCCCCAACTTTCATGTCCTTTCCTTAAACATTCTTAACTCTAAACACTGGGAAGATCTCTGTGAAATGTGTTTCACAAGAGATTCTGATAAAATTTCCAAGCAATACTGGATCTGAAATACTTGCCATCTTTTCATCGTTTGCTATGAAAAGTGCAGGACCTCATTAAATCTCAATTCTTACTGAAGCCTGAGGGTAGCATTGAATCTAAAACCCAAAGCACACAGATAGCTGGTCTCTTCCTAGAACACAATACACAATCTGGAAGTTCTTTATCTAAGGTATCTTCAATGCTTCCTAAATTCAAGTTGGCTGCCTCCTACTGTTTTCAGGGCATGACACAGGCAGTGAGGTGCCTCTATACGTTTCCCATCTGAAAGGAAGTCAATCCTACTTATGTCTTCTCTCTACTAGCCGACAATGTAGCAACTATGAAGAGGAAAAAGTACCAATAAAGTTAACACAAAGCATGGAAGACTTTCCCCCCAAAAAACAACCAAGCAAAGACAGATTTAAACTTAAGTATACTGTAACTAATTTATAACATTCTCTTGGGATCTAGGAAAATTTTTAACATACACAGAAAGGTTTTATGAGGTAACACAGATTTATGGATCTTTCACTTTTAAAACTGAACATATGTGGGAAAATATTAAATAAGAGAATGTTTCAGAAAATGTAACAGTAACTGTATTTTTAAAACCGGTTCTTTACCCATGACGTAGCTCAGTCTACTACTTAAAAATTTGGCTCCTTACTCTGTTTTAGATGACAACAAAGTCAGTACACTTTAGTAAGGATAAGGGTGTTGTATTTATTTTTTAAAAATTTTAATTGCCTCCTTTAAATACAAATTTAGGTCAGATTCTCTTATGGTAGACAGTGACTTTGGTTATGATTTCATTGTACAGGAGCCCATACAGAGCTAAAGCAGACAGAATACACCTAAAGGAAGCTATTGCTATTTTAATTTAGATTCGTATTTTCACATCTTTGTTCTTCTGTGAAAATACTGATGTAAAGTCACAACAGTCTTGGATTATACGCTTAGTTGTTCTAAAAAATCTGTGTCTGGAAGGAACTCAAGCTTTTCAAATAGAATACTGTTCATAAAATTCTACTTGTTTTGAAGTTCACACTACTTTCTAAATTTTTCTTGTTTTGGTATCTTATTTCATAGCAGATTATTAAAATGATTTTATGATCTAAGAAATGAGAGGACTTGAGCACTAGGACAGTAACCACAGGAGAAATCTGTGCATTTACCCAGGAGGCTGAGGGCTTCTATTGTACTGCCCTCAGTTTGTTTTATTTATTTTTGCCCTCGGTTTTTAAATTAAACCACATCTGAATTTCATGAATCCGGTAAATGTAACAAGAAATCTTGCATTGGTTTTTGGTGTGGGTAACTCTACGTAGTAAAGTCCTTTTAAAAATAAAATAGAAGACTCTTAAACTCTAAAATATCAGAAGGCAAAGTATGAAAACAAAAAACAAAGTATTCATCGACGTATGCTTTTGGTGAGCAGTCAGCAACAGAAGGTCTTTAATATACATATGGAATATTATTATGCTCACCCTTACTATCTAAACTATTTTGTAAAAAACCAATAATTCCCCACACTCACAAAGTTATGACTCCTCTGTTGTCATGAATGACCAGGATAAAAACCACGGGTCTAGAGAAGTCACAAGAAGATCTGAATTCCACTTGAGTGTTTTAGCTTCTCCACAACTTTATTCCTTTGCAAAATGGTGTGATGCAAATAGTTAACATGTGCCAAGCAGATATAAATATAGGGGATTGTTGTAATGCTGCTGATAGAAAAAAGAAGAATGTGTTGCCATGTGATGTAGTGGTTAACATGGACCCTGGCGTTTCTGCCTGGGTTCAAATTGTGGCTCCATCTCTTAGGAGCTGTGTGACTCTGGGTGAAGTGCGTAACTTCCGGGTGCCAGTTTCTTCATCTAAAAATGAAGATCGTATTAATCTACCTCTGAGGTTTGTAATGAGAAGCAAATGATTTAATACATGTGAAGGGCTTTAAACCATGCCTGGCATTCGTAAGTATGATGGCGTTATAATTGTCGATAGCAGGCATAAACAACCTGGGCCCTAGCTTCTCCAATCAATGACACTTGGGTGGAAAACAAGCAGAAAAGCTCTGTGTTAGTGTATCCACTGCCATCCTTCCAAAAGAGCAGACAGGAATGCAGTTTACAGGAGAGGTGGGCTATACACAGCAGGTGCTGATGACCTGATGGAGGGACACATTCTCTCTGCTGCTCCTCTTTAGGGAGGTAGCTACAGAGAAAGGGAGAGGCTCCGGTTCTTGGAACTAAACTAGTTCTAATGAAAGTTTCCACAAAACTATAAGCATAGAGGACAAGTATTTCTCATCTGCCACAGCAAAAATGAAACATCCCGGGCAAGCACACGTTCAGTGTGTGTGCCACTGCTACCACCAACACTCACGGAAGAGCCCGGGAACCTGAGTTCTTGACCTGCCTCCAGCATCACCTGCTTGTGCGGCCCAGGCCTTCACCATGCACTCGGGCCCAAAGAGGTTCTCAACTGAGGTGCTCTCCGAGGCACTTCCCAACTTTAACAACCACACTCGATTGCAGGTAGTTCCTTGCCTTGGTAATGGTTACAGAAAGGTAACATTTTACTAAAATGCAATTCAGCAGAACCTGTTAGGAGAATGAACCTGCTGAAATATATATAAGCTTAGAGCATATATAATATTATGGTTGAGAAACACGATACCCACAATAATGACTATACGCATGCTATCATTCTTAAACTTGTCCCCAATCCCAAAAGACATCCTATAAAACAACAACAGCAACAACAACAACAAAACGATGCTGAAACTTTCCCATTTTAGATTTACCTAAAAATGTTTCTTGAATTTGATAGTTTATAAAGGTATTTAACCAGAGGGCTAATTTAATTGAAACTGCACAGAATAAAAATATAAAACATCGACTAGTAGTCACCTAGTAACTTTAACACTAGTTAGGGAACAATGTTTTAATTAATGCCTTACAAATATTGTGTGCCATTTTAAGAGTTTTCAGGTAGTAAGTGAGCTTTTTAAAAGTCAGAAAAGAAAAAAAAAAGTCAGAAAAGTCTCTGATTAGGTGCCTCTGCCCACAGTGGGCAATCACTGAGCTGGGAAGAAAAAGCAGGAAGGTGGCACTTGGAAAGGTAGTCTCTGAAACCTAATTTTTAAACAAATGCGAAGGTACTATGATACTGAACTTAAGAAATTAATAACTTTAATTCTGGTCCAATTTATTATTAGATATTCTTTTTTTACATCACTGACTTTAAAAGTAGATTACTATTTATTCCTTTTACTTCTTCCCTTCATTGGCTTGTTTTTTAGAAGGCGTTACACAAGCTCATTTCAAAATGAAGGCTTTTATCTGGACCCTAATTGTGCTCCTCTTCCTATTAACGGGCACCGAACACTGTAGAGGAGAGTTCAAAATAAAAAAAATAACCCAGAGGAGATATCCTCGTGCCACAGACAGTAAAGAGGAGGTAAAGAAATGTGCGTACACGTTCCTGGTACCTGAACAGAAAATAACGGGGCCGATTTGTGTCAATACCAAAGGGCAAGATGCAGGCACCATTAAAGACATGATCACCAGGATGGACCTGGAGAACCTGAAGGACGTGCTGTCCAAGCAGAAGCGGGAGATAGACGTCCTGCAGCTGGTGGTGGATGTGGATGGAAACATCGTGAACGAGGTCAAGCTGCTGAGAAAAGAGAGCCGGAACATGAACTCGCGAGTTACCCAACTCTACATGCAGCTACTACACGAGATTATCCGGAAGAGGGATAACTCACTTGAACTTTCCCAGCTGGAAAATAAAATCCTCAATGTCACCACAGAAATGTTGAGGATGGCAACAAGGTACAGGGAGCTAGAAGTGAAATATGCTTCCTTGACTGACCTTGTCAATAATCAGTCTGTGATGATCACTTTGTTGGAAGAACAGTGCTTGCGGATCTTTTCCCGACAAGAACCCCATGTGTCTCCTCCTCTTGTCCAGGTAGTGCCGCGACACATTCCTGGCAGTCATCAGTACACTCCTGGGCTACTGGCAGGTAATGAGATACAGAGGGATCCAGGTGATCCCAGAGATTTAATGCCACCACCTGATCTGCCGACTTCTCCCACCAAAAGCCCTTTCAAGATACCACCAGTAACTTTCATCAATGAAGGTGAGTTACCACTTTCTGTTAAAAATGGAAGTAAGGGGTTAATATGTTTTAGAGTTGAGGAAACAATACTCACTTTGGTGAAGTAATTATACATAATAATTAAAATTTCTATTTTTGTTTTCTACTAAGAATTGACAAATAGATCTCTCAGCTCTAAGACTATAAATAAGTATAAGTAAGTTTTCACTAGCAAAAAAACCCCAAACTCCAAACCTAGAATTCTCCCTCTCTTCCTTAATTTCATTCTTTCCTTCATTCAGTATCAGTCACTGATCTAGGTGCAAAAATAAACCATCTTTGTTTCAGTTTAGTAAGCTCATTGCTAACTCATTTGTATTCAGAGTCAGAACTCCAGTTTTGATCCAAACTATTTATGGGAGTCTAGAGGATAGGAACTTCCTCAATTACTACCTGTGTGGCCTTGGACGGGGTGGGGAGGCAGAGAATTGCTCCCTGCCTCCGTTTCTTCATCTTTAAAATGGAGATAACAACAGTGCCTGGAACTCAGATGTTATAATAGCCTGTCAACTAGCCTCCATAACTCCATTTTATCTCTCCATGAAAATATATTCTACATTGCCAAAAAATTTGTCTTTTTTAACCACCACTTTGATCACATCACACTTCTGCTTATATGTTCCCCGACTGCAAACTGAAAAAGTCCAATTTGTTTAGCCGGGTAAGACTAATATCCTCAAAAGATCCATCCTACTTCTTTAGCTTTCCTTCTGTTGATTTCCTTTACAAAAACCACCCGCTTCAATAAAATGGATCAAGTCACTGTCTTCTAAATATTCAAATTATAAGGCCCAGACTAAAAAAGGGAAAATAAAATAATAAAATAAAAGTAGCTACTCCTCCTTGAAGCCCCTGTTGACTCCCATAGGCTTGAAGTGATTGCCTCCCTCCATGAATGTCTCTTCTCTTTGTAACACATTTCCCATTAGCTCTTGCATTATCAGTTATCTTCACATGTACACACAGGACCTATACACATCTAAAAAGATGCCTTCCTACTATAAGCTCCTTCCCGATCGATGGGTATTGTGTCTCATTTGCAGATGCTAAGTAGATGCTGATTGGCTTGATATTACATTCTTATACAGCTTCTTGAAGTTGTGTCATTTCAAAAACCTTCAAGAAAGTACTTTATGCAATTCTATAATCTGGATTCATTCATTAACAATAGGCTAGAGTACCATTAAACTGTGTAAGTGCTGATCATTATTACTATCTCCACCACCTTTGTTTTCCAAAGGAAAGATATGTAAAAAATGATCCACTGAATACAGAAAGAAAAAAATATTTATTTTGTATATTTTTTAAAAAATGTATATATTTTTGTAAGCTCTTAATGTTCACAAAATCAGTTGTACATATGATTTATGAATAAACATAATTGAAGCGTGTGGATTTTAATAAACTGGTGGGTGCATAGTTATGTACAAATGGAGACAACCGTCATGGAGTATTTTCTGTGGGTGCTGAATGTTAAGTGGATGGCATCACCAATTCTAGTAGAAATGAATACTCACATATTCATATGCTGACACACTAAACATGCTTCAGATAAGAAATGAGATATCAGTTCTAGGTTTTATTATACATTGAGCTGTAGTGCAAGAAAAATCTAGTATTACAGAATTAAATTCCATGCTAGGGATTCAGCATATCAAAAGTCCCATTAAACAGACTTTTGCTTTAATGAAACAGTGATATATATCCCTACTAAACCAATACTTAATGTAAAAATTAAGAACAGACATAACTTTTTTCTGTTATTGTTTGTTGTTATAAGCAAACATTTTTAGTTATTTTATTCTATAAATGTCGGTCTCTGAAATCCAAGGACATATTAATTACACTATAAGAATGTTCAATAGTACACTAATGAATATATAAGAAAAGTGCACAGAATTAAAAAAATGTGTTTTCTTTGTTATTGACCTTGGGTAAGTCACTTTGCCTGTCTCTGTTTACTCATTTGTACAATGAGCATTGGTTGGACTGGATGATTCTAACACCCTTTCTAGTTCTAATATTCTGTGATTCTTATCAACTATAACTTACTACAAGAAACAAGAAACTAGTTATTTTCTTTTCTCAATAATGTGCTAAACTCTCATAATATCCTATGCCAGTCTGGAAAATATGTCTAAGCTGTTTGGGTACTTGCACAAAGAATGCAAAGATGGGGGGCTATTGCTGTACTGACATATGCTTCGAACACCAAGAAGCTCAGATTACTGGTGTCTACATGTAGGTTGTACATTATCATTCTAACGTCTAAATACATCATTTTATGTATTATTTAAAATGTGTCTTAGCCAGTCACAAAAAGTCAAATACGTGTAATTTTATTGAACCACCATTCTTCCTTTTGTCCAGTGTACCCGAGACCTTCCAGTGGGAAGATGCACCAACCCACTGAGGCACCTGGCCAGGGCTGAAATCTTTTATTTAACCCACTGCTTTGTTCAAAATATGGGTTCTTTATGAGACATACTCACAGGGAAATTATAGGTCAATATTTTTCTTTCTATGAATCAGATCTATTAACTGGAGTTTGTTAGCTCTGTACAAACTTTAATCATCAAAAAAACTGAGGAGGAAGAGACTGGTCCCTCAAATTCCATGTACAGAATTCCAGTTTCTTGCCTAGAGAAGAATCAAGTTGTGTGTCATGGAAGATGAAGAATATCGCAAGATTATTCAATACAAGAAATGGGTTAATAAAATTCCTATTTTAAGACAAAGGTACTTCTATATCCATTGAACCACTATGAACAAATTCCTAAATCATGTCAATTTATTTCTGATAATATTCAAATGAACAAGTTATATTTGATCTCTCAAAAAGAAAACTGGTCCTTCTACTAGTCATTTAAGAATCCCACTCTGTACTGTTTCTTACAGTACAGAGAAAGTAGTAAAATATGTATTATAAGAATGATTTACAACCTTATTCTAGAGCAGAAAGTAAATGAGATATGTAAGTAATAATGAGAAACTATTTCTGCCAAGATCAACAGTGCACACTGGCTAAGACAGATTAATGGTTTATTTATAAAATAAATATAAACAAATACTAAATTCTTATATTTACTATCTTTACTGAGGAGAAAAAAGGTAACAATAAGCACTACTTTTATTAATTTTATCCACATGTACTGGAGAAGAATTAACTAATTTTTCCTGAGCCTTTCTTTATATCAAGTAAGTCTAACAGGCATCCACCTTGTAAATATGAAGCCCACTGAAAAAATGTGGGTTGAAAATTAAAGTTGATTATTTTAAATTTGCACAAATGGAAGTCTTGTCAAATCAAAGCTGGATTTAGAAAACCCAGAACTCTTTCATTTGCTTAAATATCCAAGGGCATATTAAATAGCAGAAAGAAAAAGGT
This sequence comes from Myotis brandtii, assembly GCF_000412655.1. Lineage (NCBI taxonomy): Eukaryota > Metazoa > Chordata > Mammalia > Chiroptera > Vespertilionidae > Myotis > Myotis brandtii. The sequence goes on from NW_005370412.1 coordinate 2,646,373, forward strand.
ATTTTATAAATGTTCTGTCAACATTCAAAACCTTGGTGTTTCTAAATATTTTATAGCATTGCCCTAGCTGCTTTGGCTCAGTGGACAGAGCATTGGCCTGTGGACTGAAGGGTCCTAGGTTTGATTCCGGTCAAAGGCATGTACCTCGGTTGCAGGCTTGATCCCCTTCCCTGGCCAGGGCGTATGCAGGAGGCAACCAATGGATATGTCTCTCTCTCTCACATCAATGTTTCTCTCTCTATCTCTCCCCATCTCTTTCACTTCTCTGAAAATCAATGGAAAAATGTCCTTGGGTGAGGATTAACAAAAAAAATAATGATAAATATTTTACAGCATTTCAAATAACCTCATGAAAGTCAAAGTCATGAATATATACTTAAATATAAACTGTCCAAACTATACTCCAATGCATGCAGAGTAAATATTTACAAAGATGATATTCATGAACTAAACAATACAAAGGAAACTAAGCAAATTTTGGAAATGAGAGAGGTATGTGTATTGCAACAAAAACACTTCATGCAGACAGTAATCACACCACTAACAGGTTTTAAGACAAGTAACCCTGACCACTCTGAGTGACAACCTACAAACCCTGGCTAACTTTGGAAATAACCATGCTGACTACTTCTAAACTGAGAGAACCCGTTTCAGCTCCAGTGTCCAACTCACGGGCTCTCAGTGGCACCCTCAGTCACTCCCACTAGAGGCACGCCAAACCCGGAACTCCTCTGTGACACGGAGCCCTCACCTCTCCCTCTCAGCACGTGACTCATGTGTGGCCTTGATCAGACTTCCTACCTCCGCCAGCCTAACTACTAATCCATCTTTGAAACTCAGCTCCGATATAGGTAGACTCTGATCTCTTACCTAAAAATCTGGGTTAGCTATTTCTTAGCTAGTGCTCCCATGTGCATAACTGTGCACAACCTGGATGTATAACTCCATCGAAGCACTTGCTACGCTGTAGCGAATTCTCTCTTTACTTGCCACTTCCCCACTTTCCCACTACACTCTATGGCTGTTTCTTTCTTTTTTTTAAAAACTATATTGATTTTTTACAGAGAGGAAGTGAGAGGGATAGAGAGTTAGAAACATCGATGAGAGAGAAACATCGATCAGCTGCCTTCTGCACACCTCCTACTGGGGATGTGCCCTCTATGGCTATTTCTTTACCACTTGAGCCAAAACAGCTTCTAGCGGTAGCCTATAGCAAAAGCAGCAAAGACATTTCTGGAAAAGTTAATGCAGAACTGAGGAAACCACTGTGGCTTTTTTTTCCATTTAATTCAACAAATATTTGAGTGCCTAAGTGGGTTTAAACTGCTGATATACAACCAAAAGATACAGTTCTTGCCCATGGGAACTTCCATGAATATATAAATGAATATGTTATCATGCATTACACAAAATAATCTAAGAATGGACTTGGAAATCATACTTCACTTTTCCTTCCATTTCATTCCCACATCTGAAATTTAAATTCTCTAAATTTCATCCTATCTGAAATACAACTTCTCTACCTTTCTCTGACTTGACTACAATGCATGTTTCTGTAATGTGAAGCAGATCATATGTGACTAGCAAAAGAGGGAGAATAGCCCTGGCCGGGTTGGCTCAGTGGATAGAGTGTCAGCCTGCGGACTGAAGGGTCCCAGGTTCGATTCTGGCCAAGGGCACATGTCTGAGTTGCAGGCTCGGTCCCCAGTGGGGGGCGTGCAGGAGGCAGCCGATCGATGATTCTCTCCCATCATTGATGTTTCTAACTCTCTCTCTCATTCTCCCTTCCTCTCTGAAATCAATCAATAAATATATTTTTTAAAAAAATAAAAAAAGAGGGAGAATAATATCAGTAAAACAAAGGGGTCATTTTGGTTCATATGGGATTTTCCCAAGCATTTCATCAGTTTTATGCCACAAGTTAACTGCAACTGATTACAAAGTATGCTAACAGCTAACACTGGCTGTTATTTTCAGTGCATGATTTTGCAGAACATGGATTTTTCAGAAATACAGTATTTTGCTACAATAGAAATTTCTACTGCTACAGTAGAAATGACTGTGTGTTCATCTTTGAACAGCCACATTAAATCTATAAATTAAATAAGCATATATTTATTAAATTATTAAATACTTATATTATTAAATAAGCTATTACTATGTGTCAAGGTTAGAAAGGAGAAAAGGAGAGAACTAACAGTTACTGATAATGACTACTTTAAGTGTTGCATCAAAAGGCTCTAATAGCCCTGGCTGGTTTGGCTCAGTGGATAGAGCGTCGGCCTGCGGGCTGAAGGGTCCCAAGTTCGATTCCGGTCAGGGGCATGTACCTTGGTTGCGGGCACGTTCCCAGTGGGGGGTGTGCAGGAGGCAGCTGATCAATGTTTCTCTCTCGTCGATGTTTCCGACTTTCTATCCCTCTCCCTTCCTCTCTGTAAAAAATCAATAAAATATATTTAAAAAAAAAAAGGCTCTAATAGCCCTGGCTAGTTTGTCTCAGTGGTCCAAAAATGTGGGTATCACAAGTTCATGAGTCAGACATTCTACAAATGATTTTACAAAATGCTTTGTCATTTGAAAAGACATGAAGAACTTATTAGTGAGTTAAAAAATGAGAGATTCCATAAAACTCTGAAATATAACAGCCGGTCAGAGCATGGACTCTGGGATTAGAAAGAAACAGTTTTAAGTCCAGGGTTTACTACCTTATTTGATACGGGACCTTAGTCTATAGTAAACTGTCTCATCTACAGAACATCTGTAAACTATCACAGGGTCATTGTGTAGATTAAATTTAAAAATTACTATTAGTCATAAAATTGATACAACTCTTTAGGAAGGCACACTGCCAACATTCCTGAAATGTATTCTCACGGACTATTTGTTGCATAGGGGGAAAAGTTAGAAGATTTTATAAGTTTGGGAAACTATGGTTTATTTCAGGGCTTTTCAGTATTTAAGATGTGAATGTACAGTGTGAGTTTCCAAAAGGCTAATGGAACATTCAACAATTCTAAAACTCATCATGGCATGCTGTTTTTTAGTATTTCAAAGAACTAGTGTATTCCACTGAAATCAAAATTTAAAAACAGTAAACTGGGCTCTATGGAGAACTGTAAAAGTTTCACACTCTCCTGATCCAGTAGATCAATCCCACAACATTTTTATAAGAAAATATGAAAAAATGAAACCTAAGAAGACACTTTGTGAAGTGTTATTTCTAACAGCAAAAATCAGATAAAACCTCAATGTCCAATGTCAGCGGAATAAATAATATGTCAGCATCGTAAGTACCTAAATGCAGACTATGGAAATGCTTGTTAAAATAAAAAGACAGAATCCAACTTTCTATATGTGTTATGATGATAACAGTATAAAAGCGTGTGTATATGTACAAAGGCTTGCAAGAATAGTGGAAAATGACACAAGTTAATGTTCTGGAGAGTGGGGCTTGTGCTAATCCTTTTACTTAGTTTTTAACTTTTATAGCATTGTGTATACAATAGACAAAAAGTGGTTTCTGTAAAGAAAGATACAAAGGTAAGGCTCTTGATTAAAAACTATTTTAATATGGCTGTTTTCTTATTAAGTTTCCAGCCAATCAATAATATTTCAATTACAGGACCATTCAAAGATTGCCAGCAAGCAAAAGAGGCTGGCTACTCAGTCAGTGGAATTTATATGATTAAACCCGAAAACAGCAATGGACCACTGCAGTTATGGTGTGAGAACGGTTTGGACCCTGGGGGTTGGACTGTTATTCAGAAGAGGACAGATGGCTCTGTCAACTTCTTCAGAAACTGGGACAATTATAAGGTAAGTCAGTGAATCAGACAAGAGGACAGTAGCCATTCCGTAAATTAGACACACAGGTAAAAAAAAAACCTATCCATGTTTTTCGTTAGTGACGTTTGTCAAAAAAGATGATTCTCATCTCTAGTTTTAAAGTAAAAATTAAAATATAAAAAGGAAACTGAACATGCATTTTAAAATGACCCCTTTTCATCTGGATGACTCATACACGTATGTAAGTGGTTCTTGGCAAAGACTTCTCCTAATTCCATTTTCTAAGGCAATGACTGCTTGTTTACAACCACATCTGTACCCATCATCAAGTATATTTAAGCAATAATATAAAGTATAGGACTTTAAAAAAATTACCCCTTTTCTAGGACTAATTACCTCTGATAAACCATGCTAATGCTTTTTTTTTTTATTTTGAGTGGTATATATTTTTAGTTTAAGGATGGCAGATGGTAGAAACTATTATTTTCTAGATGGTTAATAATTCAGTCAAAACTGTAAAATAACATGTGATTATTCACTCTTAGGTGATATTTTACTGGCAGCTAAAAATGAGACATTAATATATCCATGTCAGAAGTATAAATTATTAAACAAATACTAACTAGAAAAATGAAATTCTGCAGCACAACCTCCTTGAAAATACATTTAGTGTTAAGATAAGGTTTACTGAACTTAAATTCTGCTGCACACATGCAATGGGAAGTGCTTACTGAAATGGGACAGTTATTTTTTTCCAACATTAATCTACAATTTTTCAAAGGGGAAACTTTGGAGATTACTATTTTATCTTCTTATATTTACTTATAATAGAGCTAAAGAAGATAATTTGTTCTAAGAGATACTTTTGTAGAATGATCATAATGTTAGATATCCTTTTGTTTGACTATGGTGGGGACAGTATATACTTTTAGGAAAAAATTAGCTCTTTGTATAATGAGAGCTATCAGGAACCCTTTTCAAGGATCTGGGTAGTTCATTAGTTAATGTTTCTAGCAGCTATGAGTCACTTTTATTCTCTTTTGCCTTTGTCTTATTTGTAGGGTTTGAAACTAGCTGTGCAAATAAATACTACTGACAAATTAAGAGAAAGCAAAACAAAACTAAGTGACTATGTGGGGGCTCATAAAGATTGGGTGACCTACTAAAATGGAATTTCACATTACCACTTAAATGGCCAATATCATTATGCTCAAACGTTTAAAACATATCTATTAAAACATGTACTATCACTATAGTTATGTATGTACTCATGCTCTTTCTTAATGAACAGAAAGGGTTTGGAAACATTGACGGAGAATACTGGCTTGGATTGGAAAATATTTACATGATTAGCAACCAAGATAATTACAAGTTGCTGATTGAATTAGAAGACTGGAGTGATAAAAAAGTCTATGCAGAATATAGCAGCTTTCGCCTGGAACCTGAAAGTGAATTCTATAGACTGCGCCTGGGGACTTACCAGGGAAATGCAGGGGACTCTATGATGTGGCACAATGGTAAACAATTCACCACACTGGACAGAGATAAAGATATGTATGCAGGTGGGTAGGAAAAAAGCTGATGTGCATTCTTTGTAGAATCACCACTTTCTGTGCATGAAATAGAACCTGCTAGAGTAAAGTGTACACCACTAAAAGTCTTTCTACAAAGGTCATTTTGGACTCAGTCAAAAGGAATATAATCTGGAAAGGAACAGCTTTAGAATTTCTTCTATAAGGCAGCGATTTTCAACCTTTATCATCTCATGGCACACAAATGAATTACTAAAATTCTATGGCACACCAAAAAACATATACTTTTTGCTGATCAGACAAAAAATAGGGATAATTTTGATTCATTCACACCGGACAGCTATTGTGTTGGCTTCTGTCATTTTGTTATTTGACAATCTAAGGGAAAAGAGATCAGTGCCCCTGACTAAAGAATCAGGTACTGCGCTTTTAAAAATTCTTGCAGCAACTGATTGAATATCACTGCTATAAAGAAATCTCAATGCATGACCTCTGTGAAGAAGGTTCTGTTGGTCTAAGTTGGAGGGATGGGAAATGGAAAACAAAACAAAAAGGCATTCATCTTGAAATAAAACTGTCAACTGCCTAAAATTCATAACAGACACTAACTGGATACCTCCCATGTGCCAGGCTGGTGCTGAGGACACAGCAGTGAATAAAGTTCCTGCCCTTTGGAGCTTACGAGGGAGACAAATGACTTGTCAGATGGTGACAAGTACTCTAAGAAAAATGAAACTCAGAAAGGGAACAGAAAGTAATGGGAAGAAGGGGATGGGGTAGGTGCTCTTTTCTGTGAGGTGGCCAAGGAAGGTTATTGTGAGAAGTTATTTCTGAATAAAGAACTGTAGGGAGTGAAGGAAGAAGCCACTTGGGTATATGGGGAAAGGCATTTCTTAGCAAAGGGGAACAGCAAACAATTGCGACCTGTAAAAAAGGAACAAAAACGAGCTTTATTCAGAGGGGAAATTAATATTCTTCTCAAAATCAATTAGGCCACCCACATAAGATAATTTTTAATTTAATTTTCATATATTTTTTGCCTCCTTAACCCAGGTTTGGGAGGAGAGATCACCCCCCAAAATTGATCTATAGTTCTGTTCAGCTGTATCCTGGAAAACAGCCTTTTTTTTCACATAGGCAAGAGAGGAAAAAAGGATGAGTGAAATAACTATAACGTATGCATTTTTTATAGAAACCCATTTAACTGACAGTCATACTGTTTTATATTATTTTTGAGAATTCAATTTCCCCCAAACTTTACTCTCTTTAGCAACTTCCTATCTTCCCTTCCAATCTCTCTCTTATATGCAAACAATACTTGCATTTTATTTTCCCTGCTACTTGGAAAATTAAATCACTTAACAACAACAACAAAACAAATCCTAAGCAAGCAAAGGGCAAGATAAGAAAGTTCCAGTGATCTTTCATGTACTTAATATTTAAGCAACAGTAACAGAATAAATGAAGAAACAGAATTATGAAGATAAAGGCTAATGGAAATCAGTAAGGAAAATGTACTGTTCCACAGACAGAGTTAGGTTTTGGGTGGTGTGCAGAGTACCACACTTAGAAGAAACTTACTCTGATAACTCTATTTTTCCCTCAAAGGAAACTGTGCGCACTTTCATAAAGGAGGCTGGTGGTACAACGCCTGTGCTCATTCTAACCTGAACGGAGTGTGGTATCGAGGAGGCCACTACAGAAGCAAGTACCAAGATGGAATCTTTTGGGCCGAATACCGAGGCGGGTCATACTCCTTGAGAGCAGTTCAAATGATGATCAAGCCTATTGACTAAAGGGAGACAGTCTACAACTCAAATAGAACTCTGTATTTTTCAGTCCCTGAAAATGTAAATTTTATACATATAGTATTTTGCACAATCCATTTCTACAGATATAGTTTTTTAAACAAATTTTACCATACCTATAAAAGAGAATTTATGAATATGGTTTCATTTTCCCTCAATATACAGCAGAATATTATTAGTTTCCATAATCTTAGTTATTTTAAAAATTACAATGATAAATATGGGCAAAGCTTGTTTTTTACAATGTAAATATTTGCCACAAAGTAAAACAAACCTCAGCTTTATTTTAAATCAAAATTGAATACATGTTTGACATCCTTAACAATTTATTTAAAAACTTTGAGATTTTTCTTACTTCCAATGAAAAGATATTTTTAAAGATTTCAGTCAAGTCATACATTTTATTTATAAAAAATAGATAGGAGCCCTGACCAGTCTGGCTCAGTGGATAGAGTGTCGGCCTGCGGACTCAAGGGTCCCAGGTTTGATTCTGGTCAGGGGCATGTACCTTGGTTGTGGGCACATCCCTAGTGGGGGGTGTGCAGGAGGCAGCTGATCGATGTTTCTCTCTCATCGATGTTTCTAACTCTCTATCCCTCTCCCTTCCTCTCTGTGAAAAATCAATAAAATATATTTTAAAAAAATAGACAGGAAATTAGAGAAAACTCTAGTTTTGCCAATAAAAAATACATTTTGCATTAAATAAAAGTTATTTCAAATGGAATTTGTGCCTTTCACATGAAATAATGAAATCTAAATTTGTAACAATATTATTTTATTCCAATTTCCCAAAAGAATTAAGTGACCCATAGTATTAAAATATATTATTTTTAAAACAAACAAAAAAAATGTAGACAATATTTAAATGGTCAATTTACAGAAACAGAAATATACAAATACTTTTTTTTGTATTATCTTCATATGATTTCCTGGACAAAATCTCCTGAAGTGCATTTTATGTTGTTATATTAGTAAGATACTAATATTATACAAATGCAGAATATTTAATGAGCCAATGGTCTAACAGAGATCTAAATTATAACTCTAAGCTTATTTATAAACTAGAGGCCCAGTGCACGAATTTCGTCCACAGGTAGGGGGGTCCTATGCCTGGCCGGTGATCAGGGCCGATCTGTGGGGCAACTGGCGGGGTGATTGGGGGGCCCCTGCTGGCACCTGCCGTGGCTGGCCTGGCACTGCCTGCTCGCCGGCCCCACCCCCCCGCTGCTGCCGCCAGTCAGGGCCTGCAGGCCGTGGGCGGCTCCTGTGTTGAGCGTCTGTCCCCTGGTGGTCAGGGGGCATCATAGCAACCAGCCGTTCGGTTGATTTGCATATTAGGTTTTTATTATATAGGATACTTTCCCTCTCTAACTTACTGATCCTTACTATTTGGAAAAATCCTGCTATTCAAGTCAGAAAGCTTGGACAGCTTTGCAACATTACTGCATACTTACAGGTAAGACTAAAACAACTGTAAGAACTTTAGGTGTTCCCCCAATACAGAGATTCTGAGATTCAACTGCTTCAGAGCAGAATCCACAGGGGTTTGGATAGTCCAAATCATTAATTCCATTTTATAATGTGTATGTCTTTAACTCATCTTTGCAACAACTTTATCACCAACCTTCTGAAACAACTTCCTTCCAAAAACATGTCCATTGCTTAGCGCTGACCTTCCCTTAATTCATTTGTGAACTACTAGCAAGATTTTAGAGAAATCTCATCAGACTTCTGCTCAAACAAAAAGAAAATCCAATCAGAACTGAAGACTATCATTTATTTGAACAACTTAAATCCACTAAAACATGACCAATGTTTTTCCTCTGGCACATCTCAAAATAAAACTTCTGGAGAGAAGGTAAGAGAACATTAAAACCTTTTCGTGGTATTATTCTTTATTTTACCTATTCCTCTTAGAATGGTTTTCAAGGCCCTCCCCACCATCCCCAGAACTCCCCCCACCCCTGAAAAATCTGCTATAAGATATCTGGGAGGAATTAGATATCTAATTGTTATATCAAATCTTAGTTAAATAATACTTTACTAGGGTATTTCATTTTTTGACACAACTGTAGCATATCATGTGAACATCCAAAACTCAATCAAAGCAAGTCTTATAGAATTTTCACAGAAGAGGAATATTAGTAACACTAGAATGATGTGAAAGTCAACCAACAAACTAGAAAACTGGGCTGAATGTTAAACTGCCTTGGCTGCTGGGCCTTCTCCTCTCCTTTGGAGAGCTGACACAGCTCTGTTCCGGAGTGTCCGGAGAGCTAAGGACAACTTATGCGAGTGAGCTCCTTGAGAGGAGGGAACAAGAAGCAGTGTTATGTAAGGACTGAGGGTAGGTTCTAAAGCCCAAACTGCTTGCATTTGTGGCCCAACTCTACCATCTACTAGCTGGGCTACCCTGGGCAATTTATATATCTTGCCTCAGTTTTCTTATCTATAAAATGGGGATAATAACAGTACCTTGCCTAGACCACATGATTAGTGTGAAAATCAAATGACGTAATACATGTGGCAAAACATTTAGAATAATGCCTGACACAGTATGGACTCAATGGACTGTAGCTATCAGGTTACCACTCATCTATGTACTTTCTGTAATACTTATTATAGTGCCTTGCACAGAGTAAGTGAGCAATACATGTGTTAAGAGAAATAATATCCAAGTTTTCAGGCACAAAATTACACTGGCCTATGATTTTCATTATAACCTAATAGAGCTATATCAGCTATTATGGCAGATAGGAAAAAGACTGAACCATAAAAATATAAAAATAAAAATTAAGGCAAGAATAGCCATAGTAGGAATTTCAGCCTAATGGGGATCTTTTGTTGTTGCTTTTAAATTCTCATCCAAGGGTATGTTTTTCATTGACTCGAGAGAAAAAAAGGGAGAGGAATAGAGACAGAGAAACATCGACTGGTTGCCTTCTGTAAGCACAATGACTTGGGGATTGAACCTGCAACCCAGGTAACGTGCCTTTGATGGGGAATCGAACTCATGAACCTTCCATCCACAGTAGGCAACCCCACCTCCAGCCTTTTTATATCATAAGCTAATGAGTGATCTAAAATAAACTTCAGAAATTATGTATTCCATTAAAGAATGTTAGAGGAATTTTAAATATATAAAAAGAATAAGAGATCAACCAAAGGACTTGTATGCATGCATATAAGCCTAACCAATGGACAGACAATAGGGGGGTGAGGGCATGAGTGGGGGACTGGGGGGGGCAATGGGGGAATAAGGACACATGTAATAATTAATAAAGAAATTAAAAAGAAAAAGAAAACTGGCAGGAAAACAAAACAAAACAAAAAGAATAAGGGTAAAAAAAGGATATAAATGAGGTAATGGAAAATGGGGATGTAATTCTGGCCAAAGAAAAAGCTAGGCTAGCTGCCATTTGTTCAGAGCTCATTCTCAGGATTCAAAAGAAAATGCCTGAACATGCTTGATTGCTGTTCTAGAATACAATATATAATCTACTGAGAAGAATAAGGTAAAGCAATCCATGGTGTACATTACCTACAAACCAAACCAAAGACAAGGAAAACGGAATAACACTCTTTAAATACTGAATGCCAGTGACATTTTTTAACCATTAGGCATTTTTGAGATCAGTTCAGAGCCTTTTATACTTTCCACCAAGTGCGATTCTACCACAGAGGAAGGAAAAAAAAACACACCTCAATATCCATAGAGCTGCAGAAAGCTTTGGACTTTGTTGAAATTATCTGCATAAAAATATGAATGCAAACCTATTATTTTTGAAAATATCTGTACATTGGTTAGTAGAAGTTTCTAAAACTAATGTAAACTAAAGAACCATATTTTACTGGGAGATCAAGATAGAAAGAAACTACTGAAAAATAAAAGGATCAGATAAAACCTGAAGTTCCTTTTAAGTTTAGGCATGCTTTAAACATTCCATTGGCTAAGATGAGGACACCTCAAACAAGGCCTGGAAATGACATGTATGTACCACTTCCATGAAACAGGAGATAGGAGAGAAGATTCACAAGGCTGTAATAGCAACCTGAGCCATGGTATTAAAGAGCTGTGATGTTCCATAAAGGCAGGGATAAAGCCCATTTCATTCACTGCTATGTATCTAGCACCAAGCCTACTGCTAAGCAAATACTGGTTAGTCAGCTGATGCAACAAAAGAAAACTGGAGTGGGTAGGAGTTAATGTATACAAAAATGCCACACAAATAAAATTATAGGACCAATGGGAAGAACCAGAAAAGAATCATTTAATTAATTAATACAACCAACAAATATTACTAAGTGCCTATTTTTGTTCTAGATGCCAAGGACAAAGCCTTGAACCAAGACAAAGAAAGGCTTACAGCCCTGGCTGGTTTGGCTCAGTGGACAGACCATTGGCCTGCGAACTGAAGAGTCCCAGGTTTGATTCCAGTCAAGAGCATGTACCTCGGTTGCAGGCTCCTCCCTGGCTTGGGCCTGTGCAGGAGGAAACCAATTGATGTGTTTCTCTCACATCGATATTTCTATCTTTCCCTCTCTCTAAAAATCAATGGAAAAATATCTCCGGGTAAGGATTAAAAAAGAAAAAAGAAGAAGGGCTTACACACGGCTGAGGGGGATAGAGAGTAATGCAAACATCATGATGAAAATAAAATGATGCTTTTCAGAGAACAGGGGATGGAGAGGGCACTGTATTACAGAGGGCTATTCTAAAAACAGCTTTTCTCTTCTCAAAAAAATAAAAGGGGGAGCTATTATGAAACTCTAACACATTAAATAAAAAACTAAGTACATGTGGGAGGGGGAGCTCTCCCTACAAGAGCAAGGAGTCATACCTAGATACACCAAAACAAGGTATCTGTGTCCCACAGAAGGGCAGAAGCTTAACAAAAACTGGGCTTCTACTTAATAGGAAGCAATATATATAGAACTGCAACAATTTACTTATCGCCAGAGTTTTAGAAATACAGGGTGGGGCAAAAGTAGGTTTATAGTTGTGAGTACGTAAAACTTAAATTTTATTATTGTATTATTATTTATTTATTATTGTATGATTTTCCATACAAACAACATAAACCAACTTTTGACCCACCCTGTATGCTTTCTTTCCCAGAAAACATAAGCCAGTTGAGCTACTGCATCTTCCCAAAATTACGTAAAATAGAAATGAGGCTAGAAAATGCACATGAAAGATATCAGGTTTCATACAACTAAATTATTTTTGCACAATGTTCTGCTTTTCTTCCTCTCCAGCAAAGTAAAACTTCCTATGCCAAATTCTTCCATAAACCCCTTAAGATTGTTCTTCAATGACAAGAACAAATGAATGCTGTTAATGATTTTCAGATTTTAAGCAATAATTCTCATATAAAACAATTTTTTCCTTGAGATTTGCCAAACTATTCCTCTCCAAAAAAAAAAAAAATGTATCCTTGCTCTAAGAATTATTTACTGTATTGTCTGTCCAGGCTAATTTTTACTTTGAATGAGAACCAACAGAAGAGACAACTTTTCAAGGGATGATGAATTGAAAGCCAAAAAAACATTTTCTACTTCGTAGAATTGAATCCACATTGAATTATGGATAAATCTGGCAGTATCAAAGTAAAGAGTTTGTCAGCATATAAAACTCCACCTCCTTTTTTAAGTTTCGCAAAGAATGGTCAGTTTTGATCATGATTTTTAGGGGCAAATACCATCTGTTTGGATCACATCTCTCATGTTAAGAAACATGCCATGAGTCTTTACCTTCTCTCTAGGCACTACAGATTTCTCTGGTTGATACATCTTTGCAAATGAACCTTTGCAGACATAAGGAATAAAGGGTAGCATTATGCAAATTCAGTATGCTTGAAGAGGGACAGTTAAACAGAAACTACCGATTTCCATAATGAATGTTATCTTTCAAATGTCTTCAGAGTAAATTCTGTCCTATCAACCATACAGCATCTTGTAAATGTTGACATGTTTGGCAATTGTTTCTTATGAGGGGTAAAGGATTCTAAAATCAAGACAAGTTAAATTAAAAAATCATAACCCTAATTCATTTTAAATTAGAACAAAATATGAACAAAGTAAATATTACCAGGATATAAACTTGTTAAATCTTCATTCTTCAGAACACTCTGGAACTGAAGATCAAGAATGAAAAAAAGAACCAGCTGTCTATGATGTAAATAAATCAGGTAGTCACAGCTGTATAAGTTGAAAATACTTCACATTTCCTTAAGAAAAGCATGTGTGTTCTGATAGATGAAATACATTTAATTTCAAGATCTGCTTTATAAAACAAAATCAACACTGTATTAAAAAGATTTTCATGCTGGAAATAAGCTAAACTGAGTCACAATAATTTATCTGACAAATGTTTCATTTTCCTTTCACAAGTCTACCAAATATTTATGCCAAATGTTGCGCAATTACATCACAGCCTCAGATGCTTCACAAACTAATAAAGGGATGAATAATATATGAAGACTTCCAATATATAAAATTATATAGATATTAAAATGTATATCCTCTAAGTAGTTTGCCATTTCCCCCCTTTTGATTTCAAATTTTGGATAGCCCTCAGAAAGATGCATCTCATTTCAACAGAGAATATGAGAAGTAGATGAAGAGGAGAAATTCAGTAAACCCCCCAGGTTTCTAGTGTGGGGGAGCAGTGTAAACAATGCCATTCCATGATCACTGGTACATGAGGCTGGGAGATAAGATGGGGATCCGGTTTGGAGGAAGGGGAAAGATGATGAATTTATTTCTGGACATGCTGACTTAGAGTTACTACAGGTATCTCATGCAATCAGTATCTGAATACCTAAGATGCTATCAGGCCTCAGGAATTACATAGGCAGCTAGACATAAAAGTCTAGTCTAGATCTGAGAGTAATCAGGTGATACGTGGAAAAATCTGAATGAGACCACTCCAAATGAGTGTAGAGAATAAGAAAAAATGTAGACTGAGACACCTCTAGAAGTGTCTCAGTCTAAGACAAAGGCAGAGAAAGAGGAGCCATTAAAACAAAAGCCAGAATATAGAAGGTAAACCAAGAGACAGGTGCTACGAGTGGAGAATTTCAAGAAGCAGAAATAACTAGTAACAACCTCACAAATTTAAGATGAAGCTTGAGAAATACTTATTAAATACTTCAACGTGGAAGTCAGTGGTGACCTTATTGGGAAAATTTCTATAAGTGAAGAGGGATACATGCTGAGCAAAAGAAAGCAGCAAAGAGAAGGGAGGAATAGGGTGACTTTTTTTACTGGCTTAGGCATGAAGGAGAAATTACATGGTGACAGTGAAAGGGAAGATTCTGGGCCAGGAGAACACACAAGACTAAAGAAAACCAGAGAGAAGAAAGTCAATGGACACCAAACTAAAGATACAGGAAAGATAATGGTTTTAATGTTTTCTCCAAATTAACTTCTGCACCTCAATATTTGCCTCTTTTGCTTTAACCCACAGAAATAATTACGGTGTTTGTTTCAGGGATCAGCGTTTGGAGAAAGCAGGTATATTCTTTAACGGAAAACCTTTCCAGATTCCACTAAACTCCAACCACGCTTCTCTCTCTGAATGTGCATCAAGAGTACATGTATATGCACACACAGAGACAACTCCAAATCCTGCCTGAAGTCTCCATTGTGGAAAATATAAAACAAGGCCCTGAACTAGACGTGAGAGCACCAGAATTATTATTATTTTGCCATTTTCTCTTTTTCAATAGAAAATAATACTGATTTCTATTTCTAAAAGATACAAATTATGGAATTTGAGAAAAACATTTCAATGATAAAAAAACAATCACAGAAGCAGCAAATTTTAGAACAAGAGCTTCGCAGGTATAATTGGAAAGATGCTAGATCAAACCTTCAGACTGAGGGTCTGTAGTAACCAGGTTTTAGGACTATGAGTCAGGTCATCCACCTTCTGGACCTTTGTGTTCTAAAACGTAAAGAAGAGATCACTGTGGTCCCATCTGGCCTTAAAAAGACCATGATTCTGGTCCTGTGTGTATTTCTAGGGAAAGCGAGCAGTGCTCCAAGAAGACAGTTCAGAGACGTGAAAAGTTAGTGTGGTGTTGCCATTTTGGAACTGAGGGTTGTCAATTGTCAGTTAAATGCTCTTTTTGCTACAAAAAAGTTTTTATAAAGTTTGAAGACGTTGATGATATCTTTTAAATGCTCTATTCCTCCTCTCCCCCAAATTACATTTTCAAGACTGGCACAGCCAAGGCTACAGTAAAAAGTGGACACGTGCAGAATGTCTCTCCTAATATCCAGCTTAGAGGCTCTCTGGTCCAGTCATGCTCACGATGGCCCTGAGTCATTTATCAAAGAAACAGGACACACTGTTCTGGTATGTAGTGCCATTATCTACACTGTGTTTAGGGGTATCTGCCTTCGACATAGGGTGCACAACATTCCCGATTTCACTGGAATCCTAGGAGGTCCCTCAGTTCCCTGACAAACTAAGCCTGATGCTCTATAGCGGCTCAATGAGTATCACTGCCTCTGGCTCTATTTTGTCTTCCATGTCACAGTATGTAAAGGCATCAAAGATGACACTGCAGCACCTCCTGAACACATAACAGGCTTTTCGATTTACTTTCAAAAACAGCTATCAAAAAATCGGTATGAGTAGTTACATAAAAGACAGAGTGGAGATGGGAGAAAAAGGGATATTAGCAAGAAAGAAATGTTTATCATTTCATTACTCTCTATATAGGATCAAACCAACTTAATTTATGCTAGACATATATTCTATAGAGCATTTTCTATATTTAAATTTACACACACATTTTTTAAAGGACAGTTTGAAACTTTTTATTTAAACATCTAAAAAACATTATTCATATTTTGTTGAAAATAATCTTATAATGCTATTGTTTAAATAATTCTTGGAATTTATAAATACTGTAAAATATACAGTAAAGAGGTAAATTTTTAGTCAAGTGATATATCAAATACAGATTTATTTTGTCTTAGCACTAAAGCTAAATCCCCCTAGCCAAACAATTCATTTCATCCAGAAAAACAGTAACACCAACATTACTGAGATTACTTTTCAAAATACACCCTAAAATATCTGCCAACTGTATAAAACATGAACTTATGATATTAAAAGTAAATTCAATAAATCTCTTGGTCAATTTCTTTAGTTAATGCTAAATATTGTCACAGCAATAAAGTTCATTGCAAACTACTGTTTTATTCTTTAAAAGCATTACAAAATAGCTAAAATGTACTCTTTTACCATACGGGTCTATTTTTAACAGAAAATGATAGCCTATGAAAAATCTTTAGGGCAAAGGCTAATTTAATATAAAAATACATTCCAGGTAATAACACATTCCTTTAGTCAATCTCTTCAGCCTAATAATCCCAGTAATTTCTTTAAAGGTTACAAACACTTTTAAATTATCTTGAATTTTATATAATTATTGATTAAGCAGAGCAACACCAGGCATAATGAACACACAGTGATGTCAACTCACCTAAATAGGGAATGCAGGGTGTCATCTTTAAGCTACTTATATAGTCTCTGAGTCTTTTGTAGTTATCTTCTTTACTCATTACATATTCTAATTTTTCAAAGGTAGTTTTGTCTTTTCGACTTAGTAACTAAAAAACAAACAGAAAAGCCTAAGTTATTTCCAAATCCCATTTTATTATAGCAAAGACTTGAAGTTGTGTTGTATTTACTGTAAATTTGAATTTAATTTCAAAGTTATACATTCTTTAATTAAATATAAGACATGTACATAAAATCATTAAGTTAGTAAATTATAATACATTATTTCCCATCTTTGCTATTTTAAATGGTTAAGTAATTTTTGTTGACAAGTTTTTCTTGACAAATTTAACTATGGTCACAATATTTGTAAACTGGTTTACATTTTTGGATTTTTGACATTTTTTCTTTTATCCCTTTGACCACTGGCTGTATCCACACAGTTGAATAATCAACTGAAACTGTTTTAAGAGGCTTGAGGGTAGATTTGTTGTGTGTGCCCTTTGAAAAACATAAAGATAATCAAGGAGAATAAAAGAAAAGCAAGGTCAGTTGCCCAAATAATATCTACAATGCCCTGAACATCAGCAAATAGCATCTCCAATATCTAACTCGATGCCACCTCTCTGGACTCATCTCCTACCATCAAGCACTCCCTAGCTTACTCCACTGTCAACACTGACCACCTGCTATTCTTTGAACATTACTGGGGCCTTTGTACTGGCTACTACCTCTGCTCGGAATTCTCTTCTCCCAGATATCCACATGAATGGCTCTCTCAATTCCTCCAGGTCTCTCCCCAACTCTCACTTATCAGAGACTCTCTTACAACATATTATATGAAATACTTCCTTCCCCTCTGTCCCATTTACTCTGCTTTATTTTTCTTCAGAGCGTTCATCACTATTTATGATACATCATTTATTTATTTACAGTTTATCTTTTCCCAGTAGACTGTTAGCTATATAAGAATGGGGCTGTCTATATCACTTACTGTTTTATGTCAAGCAAATTACACAGTGCCTGGCACAGTATGGAATATTTTAAAATTTAATATAAACACCAAAACTTTTATTTAGATTAATAATGGAGCTGTTATTGAATTTAAAAAAATCTTTTCCATGCAAATACATGAGACAAAAAAATAACTTCAAGGAAAATGAAAATTAACTTGAGGAAAATGTAGCTCATTTCTAAACCACAATATAAATCAGAGTATAATTCTTTTCCCTAAAACTTCAAAGATGGAATTCATAACTGCATATTTATAATCATTTCCATTCCTCCATGAAATTCAAATTAAGAAAAGAGAATAAGGACATCATTATTGAAAAATAAATTTTAAAGTAGGAAAACCCTTCACCCAGGTGTTTCTAAAATATAAAGAGTGTAAGTTCTTCCATACTAATGTTTTTCCAATATAGAAATCTACCGTGGTTTTCACGAGAAACATCTGTCTGCAGACACTATGAAAAGTGAAAGTGACACTAGGCTAACCCCTTTAACATTGAAGAACAGTATTAAATATGAATACACTTAATTAAATGTAAAGTTTTACTTACATAAATCTAAACAAAAAATACCTAGAAAGCTTGAGGTCAGTATCATGTCACTCAAAGACAAAATATACAAATTTGCAGATGTAAAAATTCACATCTTGACCTTGTCAAGGTAATAAAACCAAGTATGATTAACATATCAGAATGTGCAGCAACACTGCATAACAGCATGCTAACTCTCAGGCTTTCCATTATTCCTAAGGAAAACCCCCAAAGTTGACTAAAAATTAATGGAAACTAAGTATATTTTTTGAAACTTAAAATTTAGATTTTCCTTAAAACTTTCCAAAAGCATAGTTTTTACATGATTAAATGTATTTACACTTCCCATCAGTAAACATGAAAGGCAGTATTGTCTAGATCAGGGGTGGGCAAACTTTTTGACTCGAGGGCCACAATGGGTTCTTAAACTGGACCGGAGGGCCGGAACAAAAGCATGGATGGAGTGTTTGTGTGAACTAATATAAATTCAAAGTAAACATCATTACATAAAAGGGTACGGTCTTTTTTTTTTTTAAGTTTTATTCATTTCAAACGGGCCGGATCCGGCCCGCGGGCCGTAGTTTGCCCACGGCTGGTCTAGATGCTTAAAGACAAGCACCAAGTTGTAATTTATCCCAAAATTATCAGATTAGCCTCCTGAAACACTTGAGACATAAAAATGTAGGTTTCAAAGAACAGAGGACAAAGTAATTTAAAAATCCTTATCTATTATCATAATATTGACCTCACTAAGCACTACAAAAGAAACAAATACATCTTTACTTCCGATAGGAAGTCTAACCTTTCATTAACTTAAGGAGGATTACTCACCGCCCATGTTTTCGTCAACCTAAAAATCGGGGCGCTCTGTAAGCCAGAAACCACTGCCATGAGTGCATGGAGGTTATTCAGCTCATACAGTTTCTGAAGATTTAAGAAAAAGAGAAGAGGTGACAAATAAAGAGCATTAATACAAAAAAAAAAAATCTTTAGATGAACAAGTAAAATCTAGGCATTGGTAGTGTCCATACTTAGCACCCTCATTGCTAAGATCTATCTTTAGAACACCCCTATTTTTACCCCTAAGTTGCTTTTGGCCCTCAATAGAAATTCTGTGTTCTAACCTGGCATTGCCCCAAGCTCTGGGAACCAATCTACCTCTACTTGGGTAATATAATAACAAAAACAAAGATATGGCTGATATCAAGTTCACCTGGTATGATCATGCACCCTGGTATCCAGCAAGCAGTCTCCTTCCTTACACTAAAATATTACTAAGCCTCTGTCCTAAGATTCGAGTTTCAAGAAAAGGATCCTGATTTGGTTTCCTACTCAATACCCCCATTAATCAGGGTTAGAGCTCAAACCTGCTTCCAACAGTCCTCCTCACTTTCCTGCTTCCTCCTGCCTGAATCCCCAGATCCAGGGCTCCTTGTTCATGCTTGGACATCCACCTGCTTCCCAGGACCAGACCTTGCTTTTATAGTCTCCTTGCAGACAATTTGTACCTAACAATAGGTTCCATCAGTTTGCCAAGACATCTACTCGACACTGTGATTATTCCCAGACTTCTTCATACTATGAGATGCTGACATCCCAAGAGCCCTATATAAAAATCAGTCATTTAAAATGGTTCTACGCCCTATCAAGCGACTCCAAGACAAAAAGCCTGTTCTGAACATTAGAACAAAGAGAAGAGAAGGGTTCTGTTTCTCTAGAGAACTCAACCTAGTATGGCACCTTAACTCGGGTCTCAAAGAATTCCCATAAGGTTTTAAGAAATATAAACACAAGTAAAAAAAAGGAAAATGAAAAAACACAAGGAAATAGGAACTCACAAATGGAGAACAACATCAGGTATGTTGTTCTCAAATAAAATGAAGATTAAATGTGAAGGCCCTATCCAGAATGCAACATAAAAGCCAATGAGTTTTAAAAATTCTTAAAATAAGTTAAGGGACATGAAAGGTACAGCAAAAAGGCCAACATTTATCTCACTTTTTAGGAGATACTAAAAAAAATAATGGGGTAGAAACAATATTTGTGACGAAATGGCAGATTATTTTCCCAAATTACTAAAAGACAGTCATTCCTAAGGCCAGGAACTCAAGGAATCCTAAACAGAGTAAATATATTAAAAAAAACAACAACAACCTGTAAGTCTGAAATAGCATTTTTTCAAGAACAAGTGTGATAAAAAGATGCTGTCAGACAAAATAAAATAAAGAGCTTTAAGAAAGAAGGATTTTTAAGAATGCTGCTGGAATGATTACTCATGGAAAATTATGAACTGGAATGTATAATTCATTCATATTATATATTAAATATACTCCACATAGATGAAATACTCAAGCTATGAAACTCTTAAAGGCTAATTAAAAAACCATTTTTTTAAAAAAATTCTCAGAGCTTTCTTAAATCAAATATCCTTAAAGAAGACAATAAAATTAAGTAAAGATGAATACGTTTTATTACTTAGCTAAGAACATCTATGTCAAAAGATAACATGAAAAGAGTAATGATAAGACAAGCCACAAATAGGAAGATGTATGCAAAGTATATAATAGAAAACTAGAAATTAGTTATATATTAAAAAACACTCCTATAAAAAGAAAAGACCAACACCATAATAGAATATTATTCAAAGATCCTGAATAGACATTTCAGGGGAAAAAAAACAACAACCCTAAATGGCCAAAATATAAAAAATGTTCATTCTCATCAGATTCAATGAAAGGTTACTGGTCTGTCATTTCTTTGAAGGTAGACTTTTCTCTATGCATTTCTAGGGTTTCACCTTCACATAAGCACCAAGAGACCCACACAAGAATGCTTTATAGCAGCAGTGTTTATAACAGCAATAATCTAAAAACTACCCAAGCTAAAACATACTGAACAATTTGTGGTATATGCAAACAACAGAATACAACAGAGATATACCCAAAACCATCCAGTAACACTGCTGAGTGAAAAAACACATACCAAGTTGTGAAAGAATAAAGTATCATGGAATAATTCATTTTAAACAAAATTCAAAATCATATACAACAATATATTATTCAGGGATACACGCGCACATATAGTAAAACTATAAAAGAGGAGCAAACAAAATTTAGGGAAGTGGTTCCTTTTGTAGTGGGAGGTTAGGGGATTGCATATGAAGAGATGGGAATTCAAAGTGTGCAGTGGGCACAAGGCAATTCACTCTATCATTGTTTTGATACCTTAAATAAATTTTATAAATACTCTTTTGTGTTTATGGATAATTAGTTTTATGTGCCAACTTGGCTAGGCTATAGTATCCAGTTATTTAATCAAACAGTGATCTAGGTGTTGCTATGAAAATACTTTGTAGATGTACCATCTACAATCGGATCATTTAAATTAAAAGATTATACTCTATAATCAGGTAGGCAGCATCACATCAGTTGAAACACCTTAAGAGTAAAAACTGAGGTTTCCTAGAGAAGAAATTCTGCCTCCAGGCTGCAGCCTCAACTCCTGCCTCAGATTCAAGGCTGTCCGCGGTACAGATGTCACACTTGCCAGCCCCGACCCCAACCCCAACCCCAAACCCAAACCCAGGAGTCAATTCTTTAAGTCAATTTATACATTACATATTTATACATATTTTACTGTCTCCAGAGAACCCAAACTGATACAATCTACTGAAAGAAGAGAAGACCTGTCAGCTTTGAAACAAACTTAATGTAGAAGGCAGAGAGTCAGAGCAGGATTTAAGAGACACTGATGAAACAAAAAGTTACGAATTTAGGGCTTGGGCTCAAAACAAGCACCGTCAAACGTAACTCAAAGTCTAAGAGCCTAAATTGGAACTAAATGCCATTTGACGAGCAGGATAATGGCAGGTTTGATGGGCAAAATTTGGTGGTTTTGAGTAGAATATACAAGCACATAAAAAACTAACAAAATTATGAGAAAACAATAATGCAAATTTATAATCTATGGAGAAAAGTCATGAATTTCTGTAAGCTAAAACCCAATATTTACCTAACATACCACAAAGAATGTTTTAAAAATTTTATGACATTTCTACAGAATATCAAATTTTAGAAGGCTAGTTCTGCCATCTAGTGCCACAAAATGTTAGAATACAATTGTTCCATGAGCTCAGGAAAATAAGCAAGAGGTATGACTTACAATAATTGTAATTTTACAGTTATTACAAAACTTAAAACTATTAAAATGGTATACTTATTTTATTCTAGCTTCCTTCATTCACAGGTGAGCTAAGTTATATAATTATTATAAGAAGAACGATGTGGCTACAAGTACACCACTTTTTAGTGAACCCAACATAAATTTGGAGTTGTTACAAGTTTTATATTCTTTTTTTTTTTTTAGAGAGGAAGGGAGGGGGGAGAGAGAGAGAAAGAGAGAGAGAGAGAGAGAGAGAGAGAGAGAGAGAGAGAGAGAGAAAGAGAAAGAAAGAAACAATGATCAGTTGCCTCCCACTTATGCACAGACCTGGGATTGAACCTGTAACCTGGGCAAGTGCCCTGACCAGGAATAGAACCCACGATCTTTTAGTGTATGGAATGACGCTCCAGCCAACTGAACCACCTGGCCAGGACAGGAAGTTGTTACAAGTTTTAATAAAATCTTGGAATCTTCTTGTGGAATGTTCATTCCATCCTCCTCTCTAAATTCTGCCTGTCCTTTAAATCCATGTTCCACTTCTCTTGCTGCATTTATTACCTATGCCCCCAATAACTACGTAATTAACATATTTGGTTAACATCCTCATTTATACTATTCTTTTAAAAATAAAGTCTTATCATTCCCCATATGCGTGGCAGAATGATCTATTTCAAAAGCAGTTAATTGCTATACATTCTCCTATTTAATTCTATAATGCTTTCTTAATTACCTGCAGAATAGTCCAATATTTAAATACAAACTTCACCATAATCTGACCTGTCTACTTATTCAGTTAAATAAATAATGTCATTCAGCTATTCTAAGAGAGGGAGAAAAAGGTATGAAAGATATAAAAAATAGAGAAATAAAGGAAAAAGCGGAGAAAACAAGTATCCAGTTTAAAAAATTGGCTTATATGAATCGATACATCTTACTTTCCAGCATCAGTAAATAGTAAATAAAGTATCACAGGCAAATATTCACAAACATTGCTGAGTGGTTGAACTAAAAAACAGAAACACAAGTTTTTCTTACCTTCGCAGTTTTAATATAGTGGCTCAAAACTTCTGCTCTAATTTTTAATGTTTGAGCATGAAGAATCTCTCTAACAACCCAAAAGCTTACCTGCAAATAAAAATTAAAAATAGGTGAATGGCAAGATTCTTTACTCACTAGGATCACAATAATGACAAGAGCTACATGAAGACCCACCTAGAGCTTTCTCTTTCCCTTCACTCACCACCAGGACATAACTAATCTTCAAATGTTGCATACACGTCACATATATAGACAGACATAGATGCACATGTATGTATATGTGTGCACACACATAAAAACACCACTACTATTTTTAATTTGTAGAAGCTAATATAAATTTTGAAGGAAAAGAGCTGAGAGAGTGCAATGAAGCCAGAGTGATGCAACATGAACACTATACAAATACAAGTGTTTTTGGCTGTATTTTGAAATACTCTGGCAGAACTGGGTAACCTCTAAGACCAGACACTGGAAAATATGCTAGGTAGAGCACGTTTTCCATGGCTATGTAATCCCACTTGCCATTTATTTATAATGAGCAGAATCTTAAGTGTGGAAAATCCCAAGTACAGTTTTCTTGGTCTGAATAAAATGAAAATACCATAAAAAATACATACAAGTCATTCTAAAGTTAAGATTGTATTTTAAAAGTTATGCAGTGCTTTCTAGTTCGGTGAAACCACGGTCATGATTTCTTTTAAAAGAACATTTAAAATCATTCATCAGAAGGTGCATCAGATTTAATATTACTAAATGTTCTATGCAGGTGAAAACAGTATGATTATATGATACAATGTAACACGCATGTAACATTTTAACTCATGTACAATGAAAATAAAAATCAAAGCACTATCGTTTGGCTCAAATTTTTTATAAATCTAAAAACAGGATGTAGTTAGAAATCTTAGTGCAAAAGATGTTTCTTCACCTATTTTTAGTGAGAAATATTTCAGATTTTACTTGCTACTTTCATCAGTAAACTGTCAAAATATATATATTTTACAAGTGTAGATATAAAAGAAAAATGTATATATTTTACAAAGCCATCTTTATATCTGTTACTATATTTGCCCTACTAATGGCAATAACTATCCCTGATTCTAAGTTTAGTTCTAAAATATATAAAAGGTTATATTTTAGATATTTTAACAATAACCTTAGCAATTATCAACTGAGAATGCAATCTAAACTGTATAATCATTGACTTAATTAATTTTAATGTGAGATAAATATTAAGACAAATATGATGATTTTTAAAAATGGAAAAAACAACAACAAAATAAATAAAATGTATGTCCTAAAAAAGAAAAAAAGAAAACATGACCACAAATTCTTTGTCATTCCTCTCATCAAAAGTTGTCACCTCTCACTGGATCTGGACAGGCTCCTGAGTGCCTCGATGAATAGAGGGTTAAAGAAATGGATGCTGACCTCCTGGACAAGGTCTTGCTGGAACAGTCTCTCCTGGCCCCTGGGCTACCATGGAAGAGGTCTAGCTTCACTCAGACCACCAGGCGGGAAAGGCTAAGTGTGGGTGCTCCCCAGTCGGCAGTCCCAGCTAAAGTCAACCCCCCTAAGAATCCTGACCCAGACGACCAATACCAAGAAATAGTTTAATAATATTACTGTACTTAAAAGAAAAAAAAATCTTTTGGCCATTGAGACAAAAAGAGAAAGTGATTTTTTAGAAGAAGGAAATTTAATTGTCGTCATACTTTTCAACAGCAACACTGAGAGGAAAAAAAACAGTACAATATCAAATTTTATACAGAAGACAGGCAAACTTGCCAACATGTTAAGAGTTCAGGAATTATTGTTCCAATGAGTCTTTCTTGAGTAATCTACTTGAGGATGAGCTTCAGACAACCAAAATGACTAAAGAAACATCAACGTGAGGATGGTTGTTTTAAATACACACTTACTAATAGAACCAAGAGGGTTAAAGGAGAGTGAGTGCACTGTACAATGTCTATATGCTCTGACAATAGATAGTACAATTATAAAACAACTTACCCACTGGCAGAGGGAGGAGAAAAATAAGCCTTTTATGAGAATTTGCAACCTGCCCTTTTAGTTGGATTTTGAGTTTAAATGTTCACTACAGAGAAGTAAATGTTCTCTAAACAAAACGTTTAACATAAAGACTAGTCATAGTTAGTCCTAGTTCTGTGATAGCCCTTGGAACTAGCAAACAAAAGCCTCTCATCAGAAGGGATATACCTTCAATCTAGGTCAGTGATGGCGAACCTATGATACGCGTGTCAGAGGTGACACGCGAACTCATTTTTTTGGTTGATTTTTCTTTGTTAAATGGCATTTAAATATATAAAATAAATATCAAAAATATAAGTCTTTGTTTTACTATGGTTGCAAATATCAAAAAATTTCTATATGTGACACGGCACCAGAGTTAAGTTAGGGTTTTTCAAAATGCTGGCACACCGAGCTCAAAAGGTTCGCCATCACTGATCTAGGTGGTGGGAAAATCCCCACAGATAAAGCTTCAACAGACTGAGCTCTCAACCCAAAATTACAAAATGCCTAAGAGGACAAACCATTGCGAGTAAGGATCAGCAGAAATAACAGAGATTTATTACCCCCAAGGACTTTGGATAATAACACAGAAATTATAAACATTGCCCTAGCTGGTATGGCTCAGTGGATAGAACCATGGGCACGTACTGTAGTTGCAGGAGGCCCCGGTTGGGTGCATGCATAAGGCAACCAATCAATGTGTCTCTCTCACATCGATATTTAAGTAAGGATCAACAGAAATAACAGAGATTTATCACCCCCAAAGACTTTGGATAATAACACAGAAATTATAAACACTGCCCTAGCTGGTATGGCTAAGTGGATAGAACCAAGGGCATGTACTGTGGTTGCAGGAGGCCCTGGTCGGGTGCAAGCATAAGGCAACCAATCAATGTGTCTCAGATATTTCTCTCTGTCTCTCCCTCTCCCTTTCACTCCCTCTACAAATCGATGGAAAATATCCTTGGGTGAGGATTAACAACAACAACAAAATAATACAAAAAATAAAATTTTGAAAAAGATTTACGGACTTAAAAAATAAGAAAAAATGACACTAGGGTAAAACCACACAGATTTAAAACAGATATGACACTTCTGAAGAGAATTAGTGAACTAAATTATAGATCTGAGAAAATCACACAGAATGAGCACAAGGGGTAGGATGCAACATATGAAAGGTTAAGACAAGTAGGGAAAAATGTCAAGTTCTTACAAATTTCCAATAGAAATTACAGAAGAAAAAAAGAAGAGATTATGCAGAGAGACAACATTTGAAGAGATAGGGGCTGAAAATATTCCAGAACAGATGTAAAGTTAAACTACGTCTTTATGAAAAATTACATACTGAGGAATTATATTTCAGAAACTAAACATCAAAATTTTATAATCAACTCACATGATTAAATCTTCTTGTGAAGGCAACTGCATTTGGTGCAGAACTATATTTTTCTTTTTTATTCCATCCACAACTTGAAAGCTCCTGGAAAATTAAGTTGGAAATTAAACATAAACTCAAGAAATAGCCAGGTTTTCCTGTCATATTAAGGCTTTCAAAACATTAAAGACAGTTGCATCCCTTCCCAGAACTGACTTATTCAGTAAGAATAGAAGTAACAAACATTATAACCATTCAGTTAAATCACAGAAGCAAATGTTATTAGCAGATACACGAGGGCGAACACAGATGACTTGAGTTCTGCTCTACAGGCAGGTTGATGGATCCTCCTCTGAAGAGGCTTGCATCCCGAGAGGAAAGATCCACAGATCATGAAAGCCGAGCATCCCACAGCCCAGAGTAAAGCCTACCAGTTGTCAAGCCCCATTCAGTCAGAGCTTCCAATGGATGTGTCTCTCTCACATCGATGTTTCTCTCTGTCTCTCCCTCTCCAGCACCTCACTCTGAGCTGACAACCAACGACCAGGCAGTTTAAGAAACCTCTGATTAAGGGATTCTTGATCCCCCACAGGGTCTGCTAATAGAATTCAAAGGGCTCAAGAACTTGGATGTAAAAAAAATTAAATTTGTATTTTGTACTAACCTCTAACTGTAATGACATTCCTTTTCATTATAAATGAAACGGAAGAATTAGCAATTATTGTGATTACAGGTTACAGAAGAATTATTGTGACTCTGTCACTAATAAAAATAATGTATTCATATTGCATTACAAGATACTTCAAAAACACACTCATCATCAATATTATGATCTCTCACCTCTAGATCTTATTTAATAGATTATTAAAAAACAGGTACATTGCTATGTAACAGTTTAAAAATATTTTGAGAAGTGTATTTTAACAAAATTTATTTCCTTTCATTTAAAAATAGTGTTCAGCCCTGGCTGGGTGTCTTGGTTGGTGGGAGCATTATCCCATACACCAAAAGGTCTCGGGTTTGATTCCTGGTCTGGGAACATTCCTAGGTTTTGGGTTCAGTCCCTGGTCGGGGCATGCTGGGGAAGCAACCAAGCAATGGTTCTCTATCTTTCCTTTCCTCTCTTTCTAAAAATCAATAAACATATCCTTGGGTTAGGATAAACATGAATGAATGAATGAATGAATGAATATAAATAAAAAAGTGTTTAGTTCCACAGGTTTGTCTGCTGAAGGGGTCCAAGATTCAAAATAAGAGCCGTGCTGGAACACCAAAGACCACCAGAAAAAAACCCAGAATCTATAGGAAGAAATAAAAGAACTCAGGAAACTGAGTTAGGGCAGGGAACAAAAGAAAACTGAGAAAAGAAAAAGACAAAACCATGTAATTATTATTCTCAGATAGCTAAGAATAAACATTGCTCCCATTAGAAAAACCAGGAGGATTAAAAAAGAAATAACCAGAGAAAAAAATAGAGCTTTTGGAAATGAAAAATAAAATTTAAAACATATATATACAGAAGAATTATGAGATAAAGTGATAAAATCTTTTAAACAGTAAGCTAAAAGTAGGAACAAAAATGTTATGTTAATTAGAAGAGTCCATAGGAGTCAACATCTGAATAAGAAAAATAATTTTAAGAGAGAACAGAGAAAATGGGAAAAGGTAACTTACACATACACAAAATAATTCATGAAAATGCCCTAGATCTTGAAGGACAAGAAAAGATGTGTCTAGGACCTATTACAATGAATTAAGAAAAAAAGACTCAAATGAAGGCCTAGCACCCAAAAAATTACAACATACTAGACACAAAGATCATAAAATCTGTCAAATTAAAAAACAAAACAAAAATATATCACATACAGAAAAACAGGAATCAGGTGGTATCAGATATCTCAATAGCAACACTGGCTGCTAAAAAACCACTGAGACAGTGCCATCAAATTCCTAGAATTCTGCCCTAACCGGTTTGGCTCAGTGGATAGAGCCTCAGCCTGCAGACTGAAAGGTCCTAGGTTCGATTCCGGTCAAGGGCATGTACCTTGGTTGCAGGCACATCCCTAGTAGGGAGTGTGCAGGAGGCAGCTGATCGATGTTTCTCTCTTATCGATGTTTCTAACTCTCCAGCCCTCTCCCCTCTTCTCTGCAAAATATCAATAAAATATATTTAAAAAAATTCCTAGAATTCTAAATCCAACAAAAATATACATTAAGTATGAAAGTATACTACAGACATTCTCAGACATTCAAGTCTCAAAATTTTCCTTCTATGCACCTATTCTCAGAGAACTAGTAGAATGTGTTCCATCAAAACAAACTAGCAAATTAAGAAACAAAAGAGATGGGATCCAGGAAACCAGAAGCCAACAGAGAAAGAAAATATTTGAAATTCCCAGGTTAACAGTAAAGGGAGATCCTGGAACAAAGCTTTGAGCACACCTTAAGAACAACAGTCCAGACAGTAAGTACCAAGAGGACAGCAATTCTAAGAGACTTGAGTCTCTGAAAGATGAAAGATATCTGAAGTGTTTAAACACATTGAGTGGACACACTTAATACATTCACTTCTGGCAGAAAAATTAGTGAAAGTACATCCATGTTTCTAACTCTCTATCCCTCTCCCTTCCTCTCTGTAAAAAATCAATAAAATATATTAGAAAAAAATAGTTAACACCAATTTAAAGATCACTATGTGCCAGGCATTATTCTAAGTGCTTTCTACATACCAACTCATCTGATCCTACCTTCACCATTACATTATGACTAGGGGCCCAGTGCATGAATACGTGCATCTTGAAAGGAAATGTGTGCTGCGCCACAGCCGCTCCCACACTCTGATGGCACCAGCCTGCTCACACCGCTGACAGCATAGAGTGATTGGGGCCGGGGCCAGCAGCGGGTGTGAGTGGCGGCTGCTGCCCTGATCGCCCCTCAGGAGCAGGGGGAGGTGGAGAAGCCCTCAGGGGCGATCAGGCCGGCAGCCACTGCTCGCACCCGTTGATGGTGCCGAGTGATTGGGACTGGTGCTAGGCACCGGCAGTGGGTGCGAGCAGTGGCTCCGGCGCCAGCTGTGGGTGTGAGCAGGGCTGGTGCTGGTAGTAGGTGTAAGCGCTGGGCAGGACCGCAGTGCGGGGGAGCAAAGAATTTTTAGTAACCAGTGCCCCGCCTTGGTCTGGCGCCCTTGCTCACCTGCTCCACCATCCCACTGCGGCCAACGCCCGCCATGTTTCACACATGCCCCCTGGTGGTCAGCACACGTCATAGCGACCGGTTGTTTGGTTGTTCCACCATTCGGTCTATTTGCATATTAGCCTTTTATTATATAGGATAGGTAAGGAACTTAGACAAAAATACTGGTGACTTACGGCTTTATGTTTCACATTTTTCCTCAAATGAAAAATGCTAAGAGGTTTTAAAAAATTTAATTCTTAGAATAGTTCCTCATCATTAACTTAACGGAAAAATGGGTTGCCCCTTTAAGAAAGTTTTGTTGGAAGATGGGTAGAGGAGAATGAATGAATCTGTTGTCATATTACGTGGGGAGCAAATGGATTAAAATTCAATTGGAGACCTCCATTAAAAAAGAAATGTATAATTAGAAAATATGAATAAGGTTTTGTTTTTTTTTAAATATATTTTATTGATTTTTTACAGAGAGGAAGGGAGGGGATAGAGAGTTAGAAACATCAACTAGAGAGAAACATCGATCAGCTGCCTCCTGCACACTCCCAACTGGGGATGTGCCTGCAACCAAGGTACATGCCCCTGACCGGAATTGAACCTGGGACCCTTGAGTCCGCAGGCTGACGCTCTATCCACTGAGCCAAACCGGTTAGGGCAGAAATAAGGTTTTTTAAAAAATTACTTCAGATGGTAGTTTCTGCTACAGAAAATATTTCCCCTTTGAGACAATGTTACATTACTAGTCCATCTAACACAATAAACCACAAGAACTATAGAGATGGAGAACAGACTGGTGGTTGCCAGGAGTTAAGGGTGCTGGGGGTGGGCGCAGGAGTGAGGGGAACGTAGCACTAGGGAGAGATCCTTGTGATAGAATTGCTCCGTATCTCGACTGAGGGGGTGGTTAGACAAATATACACATATAAAATGTCACAGAACTGGACTGGCATGTATTGAACTATATGTCTGTAAGATGTAACTCTAGGGAAAACTAGGTGAAGGGTAAATGGGACTTCTCTGCACTATTTTTTGCAACTTCCTATGAATCTATAATTACCTCAAAATAAGAAGTTCAACAACAACAAGAAAGACCCACGTAATGGATTATGAGGCTGAAAGTGCATGGACCCCACCACTTCCCTCTGAAACCCCGACATGCTCTTATGGTTAACTGGCCTTCAAGGTATTTTGTCCTGCCCCACCTCCACCTCTCAACAGTCACTAAATTTCTCTCTGAGAAAAGGAAATTGCCTTTTCCTTTGTCTTTACCTCTTTTTGTCTCAGACTCTAGGGTCTTCTTCCAAGTGACATGAAAATACAATCTAAGAAATAAATTCTACCAGTGTCATCTTGTACCCTGGTCAGGAGTTATTGTATATTAAAGCATCTCCCACGAACACCAAAAAGTTGAAGTAATTAGTGACTAAAAGGATGTTTCTGACTTAAGAACAGAACTTATGTAACTCGAGTATACTATATAAAAAGCCTCTGTTTTAGCAAAGGCTCAAGGAACTATAGCATCTAACTTAATTTTTAAATCAGGCAGCGACGAGAAATCCTCTAATAGTAACCCTCATATAGAAAGGCAATTTCTTAATGGTCATTAAAAGTGTAATTGAAAGAGTATTCATGGACTCATCTGTTCAAGTATCATTTTGAGCCATGAAATTGTTAAGCCCGATTTTCAACTGCGTTTACTTTGGAAGCATGTGGGAAGGCAAACACCACAACTGAGGACCACCTACCCTGTGAAAGAATTACTGAATTTCACAGGAGCCACAGCTTCTCTTATGTCTTGTAGGTTTGTTCTGTAAAGTCAAATTCTTGATCTAACTTTCATCCTGTAGGTTCCAACACTCTTAAAAGGACTGCTCTAAGGGTGATGTTGTAGGGATACCTAAAGACAGAAGAAGAGAAAAGGCCAATATAGACCAGCATGTAGACAAGAGACGGAGGAAGAACAGAAAAAGTGATGGAATTTGTAAAGACTGCAGGGGCCCGGGGATCCTCACAAGATGATAACATCTGCCGAGGTACACTGGCTCAAAAGTGGGAAGCTTTAAAGGGGTAGAGTACATCCATTAGCATTCAGCCTACATGGCTATTTAGAAAGGTGTCTCAGCCACAGATGAAGTCCTCACTATGATTCCTGTATTTTTAATCAACAGAACAAGCTTTGAAACTAGCATTCTTCCTCAAATTATATAACTCCAATGTAATATGTGAAATAAAAAATATCACTTCTGCCCAGCTAGCGTGGCTCAGTAGTTGATCATCGACCTATGGATCAGGAGGTCACGGTTCAATTCCGGTCAAGGGCACATACCCAGGTTGCGGGCTCGATCCCCAGTGTGGGGCATGCAGGAGTCAGCCAATCAATAATTCTCTCTCATCACTGATGTTTCTATTTCTCCCTCTCCCTTCCTCTCTAAAATCA
>NW_005370412.1:2678833-2724233 GCF_000412655.1 Myotis brandtii
CTGTTTGCATACACAAGAAAGTCTGCAGAGGGAAAGCTCTTTCTACATACTGTCAGGAATATCTCAATTGAAAGTCTTTAAAAAATGGTTTAAGATTCAGAATTTCCTACTATGTACTTACCCTCATTTTAACCAGCATTCTTCCTCACTCTCTAGTGCACCCCAGTTTTACAAGAGGGACTTATCGATCCTTTGTATTTAATGTCTGTTTGCTGACAATCTATATGCCTTATTGTACTGACCTCCAGAACAAATAAAGTGTGGGCTTTTTCTTTGAATGGAATACAAGTCAGAGGACTTTCAATCAGAGCCTGGCACTTCAGGAACACTTGAGAACCTCAGAGAGGCAGACATTATCTAATGTAATGACGAACGCACTCTTCCCTCCTTCCTTAAGACTTACAAAAGCACCACAGAAATGCTCCTGAAGAGGAAACCTAACTGCACGCAGGTTCCTGTCATCACTCATCCTGTGATGAATGACATAATGCTCATTCTGTTTTAGTACACATGGCAATGCCTTCGGCAGAAACACAAGCTTTAGAGAGCATCAGAAGTCATAATTGACAAAAAAACAAACCCTATGAATGCAATAAACATGGAAAAACCTTCAGCATACAGTCACTGCTTCCTCAGCACGGAAGGACTCACACAGGAGGGAAGCCCTCTAAAGGGGTAAGAGCTTTCTGCAAGAAAACAAGCCGGCATGATCAAAACAGAAATCACACTGGGGAAATCTACACCTGTAAGAAATGTGGGGAAAGCTGAACAACAGGTGAGCTTCGACTAAATACCCAAACATTTATACTACAAATTAATGAATGTCCAGAACCATTAAGCTAAATTTCTGCCCTTACTAAGTCTTGAATAACTCATACTAGGGAAGAAACCTGAAAGTGTTCTGAATTGTGGGCAGGAAGAAAAACCCCTCCTGTTTCCACAGAATATTACTGAGTGTCCTCCCCATCACTAAGAGATGGCTACATATTGGGAGGAGAAGAGAATCGGGTAAAGAAGGTTTTATGTAAGGGAGATGACTATCTATAGAAGCTTCCAAAGTTGGCCATGCTGCTGGGGCTAGTGGGCAAGTGAAGATTCTTAGGATTTCTGTAGCACGAGCTATGGGATCAGCAGGCCATGTGCTCAGATGGAGAGGGATCCACTGGTAAACAGATGACCCACTGAGCTGTCTCGGGCCTAACAACATCCAGACACGGAGGGATGCTCATATTTCTAGAGATAATGAGTTGCAGCCTTGTAAAAACATTGTACTCTTAATAAATGTCCTTCAGACTTGATAGGGAAGTAGAAGGGAAAAAATTTTTTAGGAGGTAAAATCAATTAGCAATATTGGAGAACAGGGGAAAAAGGATAAAGGGAGAAGGAGAAAGAATGATTTGGAGGTTTCTGATTGGAATGAAAAATGGGAAGATGGTACAAATCTCTCAGACAGGGAACCTTAAAAAGTAATACCAAAGCAAACACTTTTTCTGTGTAATTATATTCCTATTAAGCATTTTTGAAAATTACCGGTGAACTTTCCTTTAATATTAAATTATTTTATTGGTAAACGTATTTTTTCCCTACCATGGAACAAAAAAACCCCCCAAGAAGCCAAGTATCAAAATGTGTTCCTTTGCCCTAGCTGGTTTCAGGGGTTAGAGTGTCTGCCCTCAGACTGAAGGGTTGCATGTTTGACTCTGGTCAAGGGCACGAACTTCAGTTGCAGGGTGCATACGGGAGGCAACCAATTGATGTGTCTCTCTCGCATCCGATGTTTCTTTCCCTCTGTCTCTTTCTCTCCCTTCCACTCTCTCTGAACAATTAATGGAAAAAATATCCTCAGGTGAGGATTAACAACAACAAAAATCTGTCCTTTTGTCTTCTTTCAATCTGAGTTAATTTCAAGCGTGATATAGGGTTGGAGAGAAACCAGATTAGCATTATGTTTGATTCAGATCTGCTCTTAAAGACATGATTTTGATTATGTATAGTTTCAATGAGTAAAGACAGTCCCTATATAATAAAAAATAACTTTTCACATTTCAAAGATAAGGCAGCTAGTTCCTACAGTGAAATTAAAGGTTTGGAACTTTTCTTTCCCCTTGAGCAATTCTGAAGTACATGGCACATCAGACGTGATCGATAAGCAGCTTCACTAGAAAGCGACTGCACTTCTGTAGTTGCCCCTAACTTCCTACAGGTCAACAACAAGGTTAGGCGGAACATTGAGCTAAATTCTGCTTGACATGAAAGCCCCGGGAATACTGACAGGAATTCCACAAACTGATGGGAATTACAGGGCCCTACGTAGGGCACTGAATTAGCAATAGGAGAGATCTATTTTAATAAACGGAAATGGTCTCTAGTATAGGTAACTGAGACCTGTGTGGTTTAATCACCAGCCTGCCAATAAAATCACTAAGCCACACAGGATTCAGACTCTCATCTTCAAAATTCAAATTTAGTACACTTTTAGTTTCAGAAAATGTGAATAAATCATCACCAGCAATAAAGGTACATATGATTATACAAACATAATAATAAGCTTTAATTTAAATAGTTCTGGTGTAACTTCACTAAAGATTTTACAGTTTCATAAAGTACACACACAAAACACAAAAACACAGCTTTTAAAGTTTTTTGTAAGTACTGAGACTTGGTATAGTGGACAAAAACAAAGATAAACTTACTAGATTCAGTGATAACCACTATCTTTTCATAGTATTTTGCTAAATTTTAACAAAAAGAATTCCTTCATTTTTAAAAGAATTCCTTCATACTTTAAATGAAGCTAATATTCTAACTACATAATGAGGTAGATACCATTTTATGCTACTAAGTAAGATGAATTCATTAGACTGGCTGACATCATGGCTTAAACAATATTTTGTCTAATTGTTCCATAGCAATGGTTTCGACAAAATAACCAGTATCTAACCAAACATTTTGGAAAACAATTCGAAGATGCTTATGCTCTACAACTCAGTAACTAATGTGCTCGGAGTGCAGATATCAACATGGATGCTCCTCAGCAACACTGAACATAAGAAGCATGCTAAAGACGACAAAAAATAGGATTCCATCTACATAAAGAACGTAAAACCTGCAATAGCACATATTGCTAAGGGATATATGTGCTTGCAGAAAAAATATATTAAGTGCACAGGAATGACACAGATCCGCACTGGATAGTGGCGGCCTTGGTGGGAGGAGGGAAGAGAGGAGGTGAATGTAGGAGAATGCAGCGCGGCTTCAACAGTACGGGTTGGGTAGGTACACAGGAGTTCATCTTATTATTCTTTATGTCTTATGTTAAAGATTTCATGATAAACTAAAAAAAATTTTTCTGCCAGATGTCAAAGTCCAGTTTATGCTGCCAAATGTCATGTAATCTTGGTGATTATGAGTAATGGTTTTCGAGGTGGCATACCATCTAGCCCTTCCTCGACTGCTCACCGTCTGCTATCTGCCCACTATAAACTCACCGTAGCTCGCTGGCCTTTGCCCTGGGTTTCACAACTCACTCCAGTAATACTGGTAGTTGCCCTATGTAAGCATAAGTGGCTTCCTTACAGTGGGTAGATGCATAATGTTAGTCTCCTTCTTTAAAAATACAAAAGTGCCTTTTCTGATTCTCTCTTCCCTCAAATATGCCATAAATAATGTCATATTATAAAGTTTTAAAATAAAGGTATAAGGGAAAAGACAACTGGAGTAAGTTGTGAAACTGTGTCTTATTCTCATTCTCCCATTAAAAAGCTTCAAAGCCTTGGGTAAATCATACAACCTCTTGAAGTCTATTTTCCCCCTTCACTAAAGTGATGAAGCCAAATTGACCAAAATAACTCTTATAGTACTACCTATGACTGAGTGATGTATAGCTGTGAACGCCACATGAGTTTCTGAGGCCTGAACAATATACAGACAAGTAACATCAAGAGCTTTAAACGTTTACAATTTAGGAAGCATACTCTGACAATTCTAAAACTTCTTAATTTGGGATTCTATAATTGCCTATTTTGTATATTTAAAAGAAAAGTTCTTTAAAAGTACTCACATCTGGTTGAATGGCTTTAAATACTGGGACATCCATTAGTGTTATTTGACCCTGAAATAAAAAGTAAAAAAAAAGACAATTTCTTCTTTGGAATTCCATGATAATGACATATATTCTAAATAAAAGTGATATTCTATACTAAAATATATTGAATAACCAAGTCTTTACCAGAAAAATACCAATTTATAAGGACTTAAAAAAATGAAAATTTAGTCCTAGTACCATTAAATAAATGTATTTCTAATTATTTCATACCTATTCATATTTTCTTGTGAGATGAGGTAAAGTTAGAAAATAAAAATAATTTTGAAAAATTTGAACACAGTTATACTTGAAATCAAAATCGAAACCAAAAATCAGATCTACTGGTTCATGGAGCAGTGTTCAATATCAGGAAATCATTATATTCTGTTAATAAGTTAAAGGAGAAAGAGAATATAAATAAACATTTATGTCATTTAAGAAATAAAAGTTTTTCTGGGTAACTTTCATGATATTGCAATAATGCCTTCAACTTTCATTTCTCAATTTTTTCATTTCCAAAAAGTAAAAATACCCCTAACCTGTCAATAAAGTACAGTTGGCTTGGGGAGGTGGTACAAGTAGGGACCACGAAAGCAATTACCATGAAGGTAAAATACTTATTATTACTTACCAAGCTAAACAAAAGTTTATGAAACTGCTCTAAAAATATCTACAGCTCTTCTTACCTTCCCCATTTCATCCCTCTGCTTGCTCCATCCTTGGGCTACTCTCCCTTTTAATTCCCACCCCCAGCTTTGTTTATTTACTTTTACCAGGACCTCCGCTGATCCTATAAATTCTAACTCAATAGCACCAATATGTAAACTATGTGCAAAAACTGGAGCAAGGAGGGGGGGAGGCTTACCGCATATTCTTCTGGTGTAACCTTAAGAATATCAAATACCACGGCATCAAAGCTTTTCTTCAATTCAGAACCCTTGTCACTTAAAGATTCAGAACTGCTACTTTTCTGTTAAAGTAAAAGAAAACGCAGCCATTTTAATATATCTCATAGTCAATGTCACAGAAACGAGATTGGCATTAACAACTGAGGAAACCTTACCATTTGCAACAGCATGGATGGAACTGGAGAGCATTATACTAAGCGAAATAAGCCAGTCAGAGTAATATAAATATCACATGATCTCACTCATTTGTGGAATATAATGAACATAAACTGATGAACAAAAACAGATCCAGAGACAGAGAAGCATCGATCAGACTGTCAAACCTCAGAGGGAAGGTAGGGGAGGGTGGGAGTAAGGGGGAGAGATCAACCAAAGGACTTGTATGCATGCATATAAGCCTAATCAATGGACACAGACACCAGGGGGGTGAGGGCATGAGTGGGGGGGTTGAGGGGCACTAGGGGAATAAAGACACATATGTAATACCTTAATCAATAAAGAAAAAAAATTTAAAATAAAAACTGAGGAAACCGAGTAGAGTGGGTTAACAGATGCTGCAGGGAAGTTGGGCAGAACGTGTTGCTTCTCTGGAAAAGCACCAGATAAAGGGTCAGGCAAGAGACCAAGATGGCGGCATAGGTAAACACCGCAGACTGCTGCCGCAAACAACCACTTCAAAAATACAACTAAAAGACGGAACGGACATCACCCAGAACCACAGGAAGGCTGGCTGAGGAGAGACTCTTCAACTAGAAGGAAAAATAACAGCACACCGAGGCTCAGAGGAGGCGCAGTGTGGAAAAAACTCAGGTGCGGAGGTGCGCGCGCAAAGCGGGCTGGTGGCTGAGAGCGCGGTTGCTAGAAGCCTAATCTCAGCTTCAGGCTTTTAGGTTCCTGAGTAGGTCATTTTGTAGTCTGTCAGTTTCCTCACCCTGACAACCCTATCATTTCTATAGAAATAAAAGATTTTAATAAGTTAAATGATTTTCAAATGGGTTAAAAAGGAAGTTTAGAGAGAAGGATATACCTATTTATAATTTTTAAACTTATTTTTACGAAGAAAATGAAAGATTATTTTCATAACATGATCCACAAGAAAATGTTCAGAACTCTATTATTAAATAATCCAATACTATTTGTGAAGTGAATGTCTGTATGTGATACTATTCTTCCTAGTATATTACAAATTTAAGTGTTTTCTACTTTAAGATTACTATTTTATATTTGAATTTGCTATTGTTACATGTAGACCAAAAAGTGGCTTTTGGCTCTGAATATCTTACTTCTGGTCAGTTTCCATTTCCTTTGTACCACATGATAAAAAATGTACTCTGCATCTTTTGGCTGAAATCAGAGCTTCATCACTGTAACAATATTTAGATTATGCTCTACTAAATGGAAGCAGGAAATCAGGCACAGTTAATGACAAAAAATTTCACCAAAGTTTCAATTACCAAGGTATAAAATGTTAGCCTCTTAGCTGTTAGACACCAATTTTGAGCACTTGTCTTTCTGCCTCATTTTTACTTTTCCCCTCCCTTTCAGGAGCAGCTAATTATCAAGACAGTTACAAAGGAAGGGATCCATCATTAATTCTGGAAAGCTCTCCACCATAATTACTTCAAATATTTCTCCTGCTCCCCTTTCTCCTCTGGCAGTCACACTATGCGTAGGTTACACCTCTGGCACTGTAACACCGTGCCTGGATAATGTTCCACTTTTTCATTCCATAAATGACTATTCTACATAGTTTTATTTGATGTGTTTAATCTCTGTAACTATGACAAGCTTACAGTATGTCAACAACATTATTTTATGTCCTAAGACTAATATAGAAATTTATTCATAATGCTAAGCATTCAAACAGAATTCAGTTTAGCAGTATACTAACCCAGTAACTGCCCAGATAACTAATTACATCAGTCAAGTACTAACCTGGTAATTAAACATAATGGTAATTTTTTCCAAGTTTTTAAGTGCTTCAAGGCAAGCTAGCAAATCATAATGGTAGTTTCCCTGGTCATGAAAACGAGTAATCACTTTCCTTTTGTCCTTACAATTACAAGGGATGTGCTTCTATCTGCTTCTCCAATATTAGGAAATACAACAGCGAGGATAAGAAGCTAAGCAGTACTTAGCATAATGCACTCTGAGAGAGCAGTTAGTAACTCTTTATTCAACACAATTCTAAACAAAGTACACATTTCTAAAAGTCTGAAACAAAGTTTACTGTAACTCTACTGATACTGGAAGCTTTGAGAGCTCAGGTTAAGAATAAAGGTATGTAATACTTTCAACAATCAAGATAAATTTTTTAAAAAAGAGTAAAATTACTGAGAAAAAAGAAGTCAATCACCCAGAGAAGTATCTTGTTCATTCTGTAAGCTTATCACATTTATGAGAAATCTGCATTTTAATATATTACTAGATCTATACTTTAAGAGAAGGTGAAAACTATTTTTATATCTGAAGCCTGATGTAATTCATTCACTTTTAGGAAAGTCAACAAAATTTTGTATATAAGTGAAATGATCTATTTTATTTAACAAATAACTGTGTACTGCTTTATGTAATACTAGACAAATGTCAGGATAGTTATGAATATACTATACATATACACATATACTTAATTTATTAAAGTAATATGGTTATAAATATACCAAATAAACACACATATAATACAAACATACATAAACATAGAATCCCTGAGGAAGAAAAGCTATGTATAAATTTGTGAAAAAATTATTAAAAAGTATTTTTTTTAAGTGATAGTTTCAAAAATAAAAACGCTCCCATCTGTTTAAGGGATCAGGAAAAGACTTTCCTAAAAGTATAGCATTTGAAACAGGTTTTGAAAGACAGACAAAATGTATTTTTTGTGTAGTGAGAAGGAGGGACACATCAGAAAGAGAAAAGAAATTCCAGGTAAAAAAAAATGACATAGGCAGGTATAACAGAAGTAGGAAAAACTAAGGTTTATATATATTCTTTCATGAGACTATAAATTTCATTTTATAGAGGATTAGCAGCAGTTAAATCCATTAGAGAACAAATTTAGGGCCATTTTGAGAAAAGTCTTGAATGCAAGGCTGAGGGTCATTTGTATTTAATTAGGCAATGAGGAACCACAAATAGTTTGGGGGTACAATAAAGTTTAACAGCTATATTTTAAGAATACTAAAACTAAACTGCAGTCAAATGGACCAAACCCCGCTTAGTAGAAGTACAAGATCAAACTAAAAAGCTGTTGCAATAATTCAGACAAGAAATAATAAATGACCAAACGAAGACAGTGCCAGCAGAAATAAGGAGGAAAGGACTGGACCCTGGAGGTAAGGTGTGGGGGACAGACTGTGAGGCAGCTGCCAAGGATCTCTCTTTGTAGTCACACCCTTGTGTAATCGTCTCAACTTGAGTGGGAGCAGGACCTATGACCTGTTTCTAACCAACAGAATAAGCAGAGATGAAAGGATGGTACTTCCAGGATTACATTACAGAAGACAGTTAACTTCGGTTTTGCAGTTAATTGTGATGGGCAAAGGGGAAGCAAGTTAATGAGAAATCTAAAAATTCAAACTTAGATGGCTATAGAGATGGAGATGCTATCAACAGAAGTCAGAGAGAGGGGATGGACTATTTTCTTTACAGGTTGTGCAGCAGTAACTTGATTCTGTTCATTTTGCAATTAAAATGTCTGGTCCTTCAGAAGTGTTTAATAAAATTTATGAGGGAAGCCAGAGCTAGAGATAAAAATATGGAAATTATTTTTATAAGACAAATAATAAAAACTACATGCTTAGAATAATTTCAATAATAGCAAGACCCAAATAATGGTTTGGGGCAAAATGAAGTTATTAAAGAAATTTGAGGCCAAATTTGAGGCCATTATTCTCAAGCTATATAATAAGAGAAAAATAAAGAGCACAGAAGCTGGATGCTAAAGTAATTAAGGAAAGCAGGCAAGTACCCTAGATTTATAGACAAAAGAGAAAAAAAGGGTGAGGCAAAAATAAATTGAGATATTAACTAGAGAGGTGAGCACCTCTCTAGTTAATCTGCATCTCCATCCTTAACACTCTAAGCTACATCACCAGAGTAGCCCTGCCTAATCCAGTCTCATGGCTCTATAATCTCCTTCAATGGGCTTGAAATCAAGGGATCTAGATAGTGACCAAAAGTTATAGGTACAATTCCAAATAAAAGAATCTTTATTTGTTCCACTTTACTATTGCCCTCAAGGTTCATGGCATATAAAAACACCCATAAAAGAAATTCTAGGTGTCCTATAAAACTAAACCCAAGAAAGGATTTTAAGTAATCATTATCTGTCAAGCATTTTAAGTAGATAAGGATTAGCTGTTTCTAAGATGCACAGTGAACATCTAAATGGCACAATTAAAACGTTTGGTTTTTAAACTAAAAAATTTTTAGCCCCTTTTCAAGTTCTGATTTAAATCTGTGAGCAACGATAATACTTGAAAAGTTAGAATGCCAGGTAAGAAACTTTACAAGGCAACTTCTTTAATGCCTTACCTCCGAAGCGGTCGCAGCAACATTAACACTGCCTGCCTGCCCGTTCAGTAGGTCCATGCTTCCCACATCAGTCCTGATGCTATGTTAACAGCACAGAAGACTGACTGACTGCTTCACGTCCAAGGCCACAAATACATTATTATTCCTGTAAAAAAAGAAACAAAATTTTAAATGTGTGTTTCATTATTACTGAAAGTTTAAGAAACCAAATCAATGCCTACCACTATGTCAAGAAAGACATTTTTTCAACTTTACCTAATTCTTTCTTATTCAGTTAAGTCACTGAAGCCAGTTTGAGGACAATCCTATATGCTATTTTCACATGATCAGAAACACCAAACGGACAGTGTTCAATGCATGTTACTTTATGGTTCTTCATCATCAAAGCAGAAGTGTAATTTTTCACTTATTGTGAGAAAAATTCAAAAAAATTTTTTTTTACTTTTAAGTAAATAAAGTATTAAAAAAAACATGTGGCAGAGTAACACATGGCCTAACAATAAATTTTTAGAGTTCTAAATGACATCCTTAAATCAACAATGAGTAAGTTTACCATGGCTGATAATCTAGTTTACAAAGATATTACAAATAAATAAAGTATTATGGAATGTGTAATAAAAATACCACAATATGTATTTATTTGTATAGGGTTTTAAAGTTTATTGAATGTCTTCAATCCACTGTCTCACTTATCTTCACAACTACCAGTAAGACTAACTAAGGAAGATATTAATTAGAAACAGCCTCTGAGGACAGAGGATGGTAAATGAGCAGCCAAGAATAAAATTCAAG
Source organism: Myotis brandtii (assembly GCF_000412655.1). Classification (NCBI taxonomy): domain Eukaryota; kingdom Metazoa; phylum Chordata; class Mammalia; order Chiroptera; family Vespertilionidae; genus Myotis; species Myotis brandtii. The sequence goes on from NW_005370412.1 coordinate 2,689,151, forward strand.
CTATCTAAAATTCTGGTCAAATATTCTCTCCACAACACTGCATTTCTGTCCACTTCACTGGAAGTCAGAATATTTACCTGACTGAGGTAAATAATCCCTTTCCACAAATAGCTTCAACTATCTAGGGCAGAACTTCTTCCTCTCTGAAAATTAAAGGAGTAAATGGACCTTAAGTTTCCTTTCCAACTATAAATTTCTATGATGGCTTTCGTTCATTTTTTAATTTTATTGTTCAATTACAGTTTACATCTAGTATTATTATGTACTAGAGGCCCGGTGCGCGACATTCGTGCACTGGGGGGGGGGGGGGGGGGGGCGGTTCCCTCTGCCCGACCTGCACCCTCTCCAATCTGGGAGCCCTCAGGGGAGCCCTCTCCAATCCGGGAGTTTCTGTCTGTCTTTGCAATCATATGAGTGAATTGTCTGAGACCCCCAACCCAGTTTGGTTTGTTGCTCACAGAATAATAGAGGCATTTTTTTTCTTTGCTTCATTGGTGGAGATTTCCTGGAAGTTTTAGGATATCTTCCCTTTAATTTTTCCTAGACACTGTGATTTTACTTATATCTCTCACCTTTGCTTTCCCTCCATCCCCCATTGCAACAGTAACTTGCTCCAGGCTCACTTTGCTCTAGTGTCTAGGAGAGCCATCTGCCACCAGAACTACGATTCCCAGCATTCCTGGTGCTCCCCGTGCTGCTGGGAGCAACCGAGGGAGCCACATCCCCCCAAGCCTCCGGCTCTCCCGCTCTGCTCTCCACCCAGTGCCTGTGTATGCAAATTAACCTGCCATCATTGTCGGGTTAATTTGCATACTCACTCCTGATTGGCTGGTGAGTGTAGTGGAGGGATGGTCAATTTACATGTTTCTCTTTTATTATATAGGATTGTTTCAGATGTACATCATAGTGGTTAGACAATCATATACTTTACAAAGTGGTACCCCAGATATTTCCAGTACCCACCTGGCATCATACGTAGTTATTGTGCATATATATATATGGCTAATATACTAAGTGTCCATCCGATCGATCACTATGACACACACTGACCACCAGGGGGCACATGCTCAACGCAGGAGCTGCCGTGACTTGGAAGCAGTGGTTCTCGGGTGACGCACCCCGAAACCAGAGAGGAGGGGGCCCGATTCCTCACGGGGCCACGTGATTCCACCTTCAGCCATAGGTTATGTTGTTGCTGGGGCACTGTTGCCCCAAATCTGGTTTACTGCACACTTGCATTTGCATTCTACACCCTGTGTCACAGCAACTTTGCAGAGTGCCCTCTTGCACCACTTCGGGACTTGGGGGATGTCAGAGAGCTGGTTTCGGCCCGATCCTGGCGCAGGCCAGGCCGAGGGACCCCACCTGCCAGAGGGACCCCACTCACTCCGCAGATGCCCTTCGAGCCACAGCGCCACCCCAGGTGTTGCTGGCCAGGGAGGGACTACGGGAGGTTGGCTCTAGGGTATATCCAGCCTGTCTTGCCCAGTCCTGCCTTGCCAGCCACCTTCTAATTAATTTCCTTTCAATGTGCACAAATCCGTGCACTGGGTCACTAGTATTGACTATATTCCCTATGCTGTACTTCACATCTCCATGACTGTTTTGTAACTACCAATTTGTATATCTTAAACCCTTCACCATTTTCACCCAGTCCCCCAACCCCCCTCTCCTCTGGCAACCACCAGTCTGTTCTCTGTATCTATGAGTCTGTTTCTGTTTAATTTTTTAGATGCCATGTATAAGTGAAATCATATGGTATTTGTCTTTCTCTGACTGACTTATTGCACTTAGCATAATACCCTCTAGGTCAGGGGTGGGCAAACTTTTTGACTCGAGGGCCACAATGGGTTCTTAAACTGGACCGGAGGGCCGGAACAAAAGCATGGATGGAGTGTTTGTGTGAACTAATATAAATTCAAAATAAACATCATTACATAAAAGGGTACGGTCTTTTTTTTTTTAGTTTTATTCATTTCAAACGGGCCGGATCTGGCCCGCGGGCAGTAGTTTGCCCACGGCTGCTCTAGGTCTATCCATGCTGTCACAAATGGTAAGATTTTATTCTTTTTTACAGCCAAGTAATATTCCATTGTATATATGTACCATAGCTTTTTTATCCACTCATCCATTGATGGGCACTTGGGTTGCTCTCATATTTTGGCTATTGTAAATAATGCCGCAATGAACATAGGGGTAGATCTATTCTTTTGAATTAGTGTTTTGGGTTTATTTGGATATATACCCAGAGTGGAATTGCTGAGTCACAGGCAGTTCCATTTTTAATTTTTGAGGACCCTCCATCCTGTTTTCCATAGTGGCTGCACCAATGTGCATTCTCACCAACAGTGCATGGGGGTTCCCTTTTCTCCACATCCTCCCCAGCATTTGTTGTTTGCTGATGTAATGATGATAGCCATTATGACAATGTGAGGTGATACCTCATTGTGGGATTTTTAAAAAATTAATATTCACTGGAAGATATTTTTTCCATTGCTTTTAGAGAGAGTGGAAGTAGGGTTGGATGAAGGGAGGGAGGGAAGGGAGATGGAGGAAGAGAGAGAGAGAGAGACAGACATCGATGTGACAGACACACATATCAATGTGAGAGATACACATTGACTGGTTGCCTGCTGCACGAGCTCCAAGGGGTCAGGGATCGAACCTGCAACCTAGGTACATGCCCCTGACGAAGAATTGAATCCTTGGGTGTTCAGGCTGATGCTCTAACCACTGAGAAACACCAGCCAGGGCTCATTGTGGTTTTAATTTGCATCTCTCTGATGATTAGTGACACTGAATATCTTTTTATATGTCTCTTGGCCATCTGTATGTCCTCTTTAGAGAAGTGTCTATTAAGGTCTGCCAATTTTTTAAATGGATTGTTTTTTTTGGTGTTGAGTTGTATGATTTCTTTATCAATTTTGGATATTAACCCTTTATCAGATATATCACTGCCAAATATATTCTCCCATTCAGTTATTTATTTTTTGGTTAATCCTTACCCGAGGGTATTTTTTCCATTGATTTTTAGAGACAGAATAAGGGAGGGAGGGGGATAAAGATGAAGGGAGAGGGAGAGGGAGTGGAAAAGGAAGGAAGGGAGAGAAGGAGATCAATCCTGCAACCCAAATATGTGCCCTTGACTGGGAATTGAACCCCTCAGGCCGAAGCTCTAACCACTGAACACAACAACACTGGCCAGGCCTCTCCCATTCAGTTCTCTGATGTTTTTCATAATAGAAATGCTAAATGTCTATAAATTAGGTACTTTAAACTATATCCACTTTAAAAAGTTTGAAATATCAATAACAATTCTTTTGATGCTAAGTTTCCTCTCTCTGGAGTGCATTATGTGACAGTGATTCAGAAGCACAGACTAGAACAGATTGCCTAAGCTTGTGCACTGTTGGACTTCATGCTCACTTTCCTTACATACAAAACAGATTTGACAATGAGTACTTACTTCACAGAGTTGTGCTGAGGAGAAATGAATTAATAAAACAGTGCTGACACAAGGTTAAGTGCAATATTATAATGATGCATATTTTGTCTACTATCTGCTTAAGCTACATAAAGCTCACATTTAATGGAGCCTTCTAATTAAAGAAGACAAAAACCTTAGAAATATGCCTCCAGCAAAATATCTGTTGGTGGACATCACCAAAAGCCTAACTGCAGACACTTGAATGCTTAAAAATTATTACTAATGACAGCACCCTTAGTCACATCTTAAGTTTATATTCATTTCTTTAGATATATTCTCAGAACCAGCTAAGAGCAAAACATTGTGTTAGAATTTTTTAAAATGAAAAGTGTATTAAAAATAATGGTTTTTAGCCCAGCCAGCATGGCTCAGTGGTTGAGCGTCGACCTATGAACCAGGAGGTCATAACCCGATTCTTGGTCAGGGCACATGCCCGGTTGTAGGCTTGATCCCCACAGCATGGGGCATGCAGGAGGCAGCTAATCAATAATTCTCTCTTATAATTGTTTCTACCTATCTCTCCCTCTCTCTTCCTCTCTGAAATCAATGAGTATATTTTTAAAAAAGAAATAATGGTTTAAAACCATTTAGAATTCATTTAGAAAATCAATGTGAAAATGAATAGCACATAGAAATATTTTAACTTTCTCCAATCCACAGTAATTCATTTTATAAGCTTTACTATCCTTAAAAATCCAAATTCTCTCTGAAGGCAACACTCAGTTTGTAATGAAATATTTTCAAATAATTTCACTTTATTCTACATTCTATGCATAAAAATTAATTTAGATATGAATTCATGTATCAACAGTGCCCCCTAGTGTTAAGAAAAATATTTTAATTAATTCGGGAATGTATTCTTAATCTACTTTATATCAAATATATAAATTTGATTACCACTATTTACTGAAAAATAGGTAATACAGACCAAGAATTAACATTAATACAGTTGTGAACTATAATAGCAAGGCCAGAGAGATTGATGATCTATCTCTATCAAGATTCAAGTTTTCTTGACCTGCTTTTAAATAAAATGTCATTCATATTATTCCTCAAGAATTAAGGTCATATTAAAATCAATTATGTTTTTAGTAAAAAAAAAAAAAAGTACAGCAAAGCATACTTCAAAGAATATCCTATTCATAACTGTTTACAAATGTACTACATGTCAACAATATTTAATACTGTTTAAGGACAATAAAGCCTCATATAATACCATAAAAACACTGTAATTCCTAAAAGACAGTTTATTTTTTTATTATATGCTTCAAGACCTTCCTGGGTGAGGATTAAAAAAACAATTCAAGTGGACAATTATAAATAAACATGAAAGTAGGCATGACAGGTCCAACAGAAACTAAAACTTCTTGTTATATTTTTATAAGTTTTGTGAAAAAAAAAGTCATAGGTAAGATTAAAATACTATATTTATAATTCAGTATGTATATAAAAGTTATTTCAAAGCTTGCTTTCCTTTAAAATGATTAATTAAACATTAAAGATACATTTTATATGACACTCATAGAAGGCCCAAAGATTTAAATGGCCTATATATATCATAATATAAAGGCTCGCTCACTTCAGCACACGTGACAGCTAAACTTGCATGGCCTCCTTAATATTGTTGATCTAAGAAAATGGTAGATTAGTCCAAAATTCCCTAGTACTTTGTTTCCAATAATTATAGCCATCAACATGCTGATGCGTAACAGAAAAAGATGTTTTCAACATAACTGATATTGAGCTATTCTGACAAAAGCTTAATAAAAACGGTGGTTGCCTCTTAAAACCATTTCTGGTATAGTATTAAGCAAGATTATCTTTCTTATTTGCCACCCTTAAAAAATGTAAGTTATTACAAAGGAAAAAGGAGTTCTGATGTACACCAGGGGTATAGAATTGCCCAGTGTCTCTCACAGAGACTAATGACATTAGTCTCTTGCCATTTTTTTGTGCTTTCACTGTTCTTGTCAAAATTCTACTGCTATATTTTTTGCACTGATTTATTTATATACTAGAAGCCCGGTACACGAAATTTGTGCACGGGGGAGGCGGGGGGTGGGGGGATGTGTCCCTCAGCCTAGCCTGTACCCTCTCCAATCTGGGACATCCCTCTCACAATCCAGGACTGCTGGCTCCCAACCACTCGCCTGCCTGCCTGCCTGATTGCCCCTAACCACTCCCGCCTGCCTGATCAATGCCTAACTGCTCCCCTGCTGGCCCGATTGCCCCTAACTGCCATCCCCTGCTGGCCCAATTGCCCCTAACTGCCCTCCCCTGCCGGCCTGGTCACCCCCAACTGCCCTCCCTTGCAGGCCTGGTCCCTCCCAACTGCCCTCCCCTGCCAGCCATCTTGTGTCCACATGGGGGTAGCCATCTTGTGTTGGAGTGATGGTCAATTTGCATATTACCTCTTTATTATATAGGATCTCCTTAAAAACTCATATTTATAACAAAACATAAGAAAAAAAAACACACACCGTTTTTTATTCAGCCACATAAACACAATTCTTGACCTCAAATTTAATAAGTATCTGTTGAAAGAATGAGTGAATGACTGAACAAAGTAGTCATTATATGAACGCCTGATTAACAATAAGAATATCGGGAAAATGGCAATAAAATAATCAATACATACAATACTATACTATATTTAAATACTATATTTAAAAGAATATTATTAAGAGTTCGATTTCCAGCACCATGGCTGACAAAAAAATACAAGAAATATTGACTGGTGTGGCTCAGTTGGTTGAGTGTCGTCCTGTGTACCGAGAGGTCACTGGTTCAATTCCTGGTCAGAGCACATGCCTGAGTTGCTGGCTCGATTCCCAGTAGGGAGTATGCAGGAGGCAGCTGATCCATGTTTCTCTCTCTCTTGCCCTCTCCCTCTCAAAATCAATAAAAATAAAGAAATTCAGAATGTGGGCTTGATTTTTGATACCAGTAGGATAGCAAAGAAAAACCAAGAGAAGATAATGGAATTGAGACCCATACATTCTCTTCCTACCCCATTCCCACATCTTTACCTAGACTAAAACCAGAGACTGATAGTCTACCTCTATCAGTGATATGATTGTCTATTCTTAAAAAATGGATACTGGTACAGGAAGATAAGGAAACTTACATGTCTTGGCTTGGGCTTCACACAGAGGCTGGTGAAGGGCATCTATAAATTTATCTACAAAAGTGTAATCTTAGACATGCTTCAGCACAGACATGGAATTTGAATTTATACTACCAGCATGGTCCAAGATTCTCAAGACAAGAAATTCACATTTAATATGTTCACAAGCCAATGGGACTCCCAAAACCCAAGGCAGATGAAAGCAACAAAAATATGGGGGAGGGACATTCTTTTAAACCAGGCAATGTGGGATTTTCACAGATAAAGCCCCAGTGGCAAGATCAGAATAAACATTTACCAATTCTATAAACAAACAATCCCACTACAAGTAAAAGCAGGAAATTCAACTATTATTAGGATTACCACTTGAGAACTTTAGATGAGAAATTATTAGATACAAGGCTTTCAAAGAGGAAGATTAAAATCAGCACCCTTAAAAGGAGACACTGAAAAAGACAAACATTTGTAAGAAAACCAAATATTTTTTAAAAAGAAAAAAAGGTCATTGGAGAAGTAAGCATCAGATTAAACAACTGAAGAGAGAATTTGTGAAGTAGAATCCTATATAATAAAACCCTAAAATGCAAATTGACCGAACAGCAAAACGACCAGTCGCTATGATGTGCACTGACCACCAGGGGGCAGATGCTCAATGCAGGTGGTCAATACACTCCCACAGGGGGAGCACCACTCAGCCAGAAGCCAGGCTCATGGCTGGCGAGTGCAGAGGCGGTGGTGGGAGCCTCTCCCACCTCTGCAGCAGCACTAAGGACCCCTCGGGGGATGTCTGGCAGGTGGACATCCCTTGAGGGATCCCACACTGCAAGAGGTCACAGGCAGGGCTGAGAGACCCCCCTCCCCCGCCAGTGCACACATGTTGTACACTGGGCTTCTAGTAGAAAAATAAAATTATGCAAAAATTGTGCACAAAGAGTTAATGAAATGGAAAACTGTGAAAAGAAATGAAAAAAAAAAATAGAATAATAAGATGTAACAGTCTAAGAGTAGTTCCAAGAGAAAGAGAGGTAATGAAAGGCACTCTTTAAAGAAATAAAGGCTGAGAAGTTTCCAGAACATGAGAAAGACATATACCTTCATATTTAGGAATCACAAGCCTTGAGCAGGATAATAAAATTTAAAAAGTTATATGTGTGTGTGTGTGTGTGTGTGTGTGTGTGTGTATGTATGTATGTATATGTGTGCGTGTGTGTGTGTGTATCACTTTAAACTGTTTAAAAAGCAAGCAGAATAGGAACTTTGCTTACAGAGGAACAAAGTTAAATGGAAAGCTTCTACAGTACCAAAAGACATGGAAGAAAATAAAATATCTTCAAAGTGCTAAGAGAAAATAACCTAGAATTCCATACCCAGCTGAATTCTCATTCAAGATAAAGTAAAATAAAGGTATTTTAAACAAAGAAAGAATTTACCACAAAATTAGTTCATAGTGCTAAGCAGCTGGAAGGGAGAATAAGAGGACAGATGAAGAGAAAAACAAGACCGGACAGATGGTTAAACAGATAAGAAAAAAAACAAACCAGGACAGAATGGGGAGTGGGGATGGAAGGAGAGGGTAAGAGAAAGGGGAAGGAGGAGGAGGAGGAAATGAAAAAAGGAGGGAAATAGAAAAGGTTGTTCCTACTCAGTTCATTATATGGCTAGAGGGAGAAAGAGCAGGAAACGAGAAAAAAAACCCAAACGCAGAATACTACAATCCATCACACCGATTCAGCTTCAACAGTCACATGATTTCTGCAGGAAGAAATGATGTTTAGGTTTATAAAGAAAGACAAGTTGAAGGTCAAGAAGAAAGGAGAAGTAAAAACACCATAAACAAGGGCGCACATTTAAAAGTAAAGATAGTCCCAAGGAGGTGCAGTATGGAGCTCTGGAGAACCTTTCTGAGAGGGTCAAAGAAGCAACAGATCATGAAGGGTTTCATCTGTCACATGGTGGAATTTAGACTGAAAGGGTCTGGCACTAGGAATCATTAAAGGTTTCTGAGTAGGGCAATGGCCTTAGGAAATGAAAACCAGTATTTCAAGGTTTAATGTGCCAGGGGTACGCCACTGGGCTTTTAAAACAACAAAGTATCTGAAGTGGTGTGCAGGCCCCTTTCCCACCCACGCTTCTCCAATCTCTGCTCTCCAGAACCCTCTTCTAGTCTTTAGTTGTACAAAGCCTCCCATGGTCACATTCTATCTCAACTCCAATCAGATCATCCTACCACCACCAGCTTCCAATTCAGAATCCCTAATTCTATAGAAATGGCAATTTCACTTAGATGATACTTAAATGAAAACAAAAACAAGACAGAATCCCACGATCCCACCATCCTCTCCCCGATCCAAACTTTGGCCAAGGGGTACAGGAAGGAGATCAGTGGGAAAAGCATGAGACAGGAAATACTCTGTCTAGGACTTTAAACAGGTGTGTTATGTTGGGTAAATTATTTAATCTCTGAACTTTGGTTTATTCATTTATAGGTAAGAGATTATAAAATGTACCTCGGAGAGAGTTTGAGAGAAATGAAATCATATAGAAAGACAAAATCAATGCTTCTAGAAATGGTATACTATAATGGAAAGAACACAAATTTTGGAGTCAGAAATCCTGAGTTCAAATCCTAGCCTAGGCACTACCAGCCAGCTGTAAGGCCTGGGGCAAAGAACTTTGCTAATATTTAAGTTCATCTATCAGTGATGTGATTTAAAAAAAAAAAGCAAGAGGAAAAGAGAAGACAGACCTCTTCTACTTCTAAATTTCAGAAGCATGTGAAAATTCCAACATCAATTAATGGATTAAAAAAGGCAAGTAAACTATTCCTCTAAATTAAGCATTCTGAAAGTATATTTTAAGATACAGGTATACTGAAGATTTACTAAATAATCCAAAAATGTTCTTACTTTAAAAAGTATTCATTTTTTAAAAAGAAGTCCTAAATGAGTAAACATGTTACCTGATAATAATTGTATCTCTCAGGACAAGGAGATAAATGTACAAATAGTTTGCAATACTGAATCATTGGATTTAATGATGAGAGGTCCCTTAAGAGAGATACCACTTTGCATGTTAACTATTTTCTAAGTGTAGATTAAACATAAATGTTATATTATTTTGTGAATTTATTCAAAAGTACACAACTTGAAAATATTCCATGTACCCTTAGTAGTACAGTATTTAAGTAAATAAAAAATTCTAAACTTCACTTAATTCTTAATCAAAGGATAGCAATCATTTTTCAAACAACAGTAACTTACAACCTGAAACTAAAAAGACAAGGTCTGAGAAACTTCAACACTATAAGCCAACCACAATGACAGGTTTAGCAATTTCACATACTACTCAGGTTTCAAAAGAAGAAAAAAATTGATAATGTCCAAATTAATCTACATATTTAGAAGTCTCATGTCAAAAGAACTAAATAAATTATATTCCAGCAAGACTGCTTACTAGATCACTTAACAAATTATAGTCTAAAGTTAAATATCTAATATATAGTTTCCAGACATATATTTTATTTCTAAATATTTTAGTTACATATTCAAGGTGTGTGTGAAAGATGATTTCCAAAATAAAATAAGCTAAGACCTTAAATTAGAAGAAGAAAGATAAGGATAGCAGAAAGTTTTCACATCACATGCCACCTTAATAACACCACCTGAAGTAAAATGCATATATTAAGGCCAATGAAAAGAAACTGGTCCATTTAAAAACCTCGCCATCTATAAAAATAGCAGACATTATTTCTGAAAGTAGAGAAAAGATTTAAAATAATGAAGCTACTTTTAAAAAATTCACTTGGATTAAAACTGTTGTTACTGCCGAACCGGTTTGCCTCAGTGGATAGAGCCTTGGCCTGCGGACTGAAGGGTCCCAGGTTCGATTCCGGTCAAGGGCATGTACCTTGGTTGCGGGCACATCCCCAGTAGGGGGCGTGCAGGAGGCAGCCGATCGATCTCTCTCATCGATGTTTCTAGCTCTCTGTCCCTCTCCCTTCTTCTCTGTGAAAAATCAATAAAATATTAAAAGAAAAAGAAATGAGGCAGCTGATTCTCTCTCATCGATGTTTCTAGCTCTCTGTCCCTCTCCCTTCTTCTCTGTGAAAAATCAATAAAATATTAAAAGAAAAAGAAATGATTTAAAAAAAACTGTTGTTACCTTAATCAACAGAGACTCTACACATAAGTCTTTCAGATACAGTTTTGTTGCATTTGTATTAAACTGTAGAAGCGATGAGGTAATCCATTTATAAACTGGCTCACATCTACACAGATTGTTTATATTTCCATGTACCTAATGGCCTACGTAAATACTTATAGTGGAAGAGAGACTTTCAAGTTACTAAATATTAAACAGGGGGAAATCTATTAAATGATGCCTTTGAAGGTTATATTCCATCTCCAGCATAGAAGTTTGCTGAAGATAATTTCACAGGTGATTCTAATACACAAGAGCTGCGATCTCCTGTGTGACCTCGCCCAAAATAGAAATGTAGGTTAACCAGAAATTCAGATAACAGGAAGTTCCAAGCAAAAAGATAAACTGTGCTCCAAACATTTGTTTTGTGTGTGTGTGTGTGTGTGTGTGTGTGTGTGCATGCTCCACTCAGAACACTAGCCCATAAGGGTATTCATTTAACTCATAATCCTATATATTTGAAATAAAACAACAAAAACCAAATTCTGAACATACTGGATGATATTAGCAATTAAAACATGAAAACTATCCAACTGAATCAGAAAGAGATTTATATATTTAGCAAAGGTGTGCCACTGAAGGCCCAGGAATGGTCAGAGAAAGGAACTCAGCCTGTTAATATCAAACTAGAGGCCCGGTGCACAAAATTCATGCACTCGGAGGGGGGTCCTCTCTGCCTGGCCTGCACCCTCTCACAGTTGGGAAGCCCTTGGGGGATGTCTGCCCGCCTGCTTGCTGCTCCTTAGCGCTGCTGCAGAGGTGGGAGAGCCTCCCGCTACCACTGCTGCGCTCGCCAGCCATGAGCCCAGCTTCATAATCCAGCCGTCAGTAGGACATCCCCTGAGGGCTCCCAGATTGGAGAGGGTGCAGGTCGGGCTGAGGGACACCCCGCCCTGTGCACGGATTTCGTGCACCAGGCCTCTAGTTTACTATAAAGAGATGGGGAATGCCCTACATTGAGCGTCTGCCCCCTGGTGGTCAGTGCATGTCAAAGCGACCAGTTGTTGCGCTGTTCAGTCTATTTGCCTTTTATTATATAGGACAGTGGAACAGAAAAACAGCACCGTTGGTCAATGCTAATAGGGGCAAGACAGATGTCAGGACTTCAAGATTGGAGCCAAGATTTCAGGTGAGGTAACAGCACAGCAGTACCTCTCTTAAAGCTGGAAGAGAAAAGAGCCTAGAGAGAAGGGCAATCAAATAGCCCAGACATCCAAGAGATGAGTCTAAACGGAACATTACAGAATAATCCACAGGCAAAGGATTATACACAGTAGAACACTAGGCAACCACTAGAAGATCACAGAAGAAAACTCAGTCATGCAAGGGGAAAACAATCACAATGTACTGCTAAATGAATAAGGCAATTTTTCAAACAGTACGAAAGGTATAATACTCTTTGGCTGTCATTATCACTAGTATAGATATAGCACAGCATATTATCCTATATAATAAAAGGCTAATATGCAAATCGACCGAACAGCGGAACGACCAGTCACTATGATGCACACTGACCACCAGGGGGCAGATGCTCAATGCAGGAGCTGCCCCCTGGTGGTCAGTGCGTTCCCACAGGGGGAGTGCTGCTCAGCCAGAAGCCAGGCTCACAGCTGGTGAGTGCAGCAGTGGTGGCAGGGAGCAGACCTAAGCCGTCAGTCGGGCATCCGGACTGCAAAAGGGGGCAGGCTGGGCTGAGGGGACCGCCCCCCCCCCCAGTGCACGATTTCATGCACCAGGCCTCTAGTAGCATATAACAAGCATGCACTGAAATGTGACTATCTCCAAGTTTACAAGTCAATTTTTCCCTAACTTTTGGCTTACCTACAGACTTTTTAAATTTTCTACAAAGATAATTTATTTTATTTATTTATTTTTAAAATATATTTTATTGATTTTTTACAGAGAGGAAGGGAGAGGGATAGAGAATTAGAAACATCGATGAGAGAGAAACATCGATCAGTTGCCTCCTGCACACTCCCTACTAGGTATGTGCCCGAAACCAAGGTACATGCCCTTGACCGGAATTGAACCTGGGACTCTTGAGTCCGCAGGCTGACGCTCTATCCACTGAGCCGAACTGGTTAGGGCTACAAAGATAATTTAATTAGAAAAAAGTAAAAAACAGTGTTTTCACACAGATTGCTTACTAGTTGCAAGAGGGAAAATAAGGAACTACACTGTATGGATCAAAGTTACCACCACCAATGAGGAGCACAGGCGCCATGTGCCTCTGACATGACACATGGGAAGTAAACATCACTTGTGATCACGTCCACAAGCTGGGACTGCATACCCTGAATCTAATCTTGAGGAAATAGACAAACATAGCCTGAGGAACCTTCCTTATCTAATTTCGAGGAAAGAAACAAACATACCTCAAGGAACCTTCCCTAAATGCATTCTTTTAAAACGTCAATGTTATGAAGCACAAAGAAAGGCATTACACAGAAAAAGAGACATACCAACTAAAGGTCCTACATTAGAGGGCAGTAAATGCAACACGAGATCTTATCGGGACAACGCACACAACTGGAATACAGACTGTAGATAAAAGTACTCTTTCAGTTTCCTGAATTGGTAACTGCACAAAAGAATAATTTTGCTGGTAAGAAACATAGTTGAAGTATTATAAGGTAAAGGGGTATGAGGTATGCAAACTAATCTCAAATACTTCAGAAAAACAGTATGTATATGTATGTGAGAGAAATAAGTGATGAGAAAGCAAATGGGACAAAACGTTAACAATTGGTGAATTTGTATAGAGACTGAACTATTTTATTCTCTTTACTACTCTTAGAACTTTCCTGTTAGCTTGAAATTATTTCAAAATAAAAAGTAGAGGGGGAATCCTATAAATTATCCTGAAGTACACAGAAGCTCAACTTAAAAACCCATAACTTGCAAAATTTCACAGGAACTAAGAAAACTATACATCCAATCAAGAGGACAACTCTCCCCACCAACAGATGGCCTCAGTGGTCGCTGGTTTAGTGTCACTTTGCCCTTCAGAGCCCGCTTGGTGAACAGCCTTTGGAACTAAACTGTGTAGATCCAGAAATACTCATGCCTCACGCTAATACAAAGAATAATACAGATGAACATTCCTTAAGAGGTGGAAGGTACTTTGAAGATCTCAGCTTGGGGTACATTTCAAATCCCCAAGTCTTCCCTTATTTTAATATTTGCCCCCAGTATCCCAGGGCATACCCTACACTCCCACTCCTAAAGGAGAATCATGGCTGTAGCAATCCTATCTCAGAAAAGAGTAATATGCAAATTAACCGTCACTCCATCACAAAAATGGCAGCGCCCATAACCACAAGATGGAGGCGCCCAGTCCCCTCAGCCCCGCTGCTGGAGTGTTTGGGCCTGTCAGCCTGGCCAGGGGTCGTGGGGACCAAGCAGAGAGGCAGGATCCACCCAATCTGGTAGCGGATCAAGCCTCATTGCTCTGCTGCCTCTGGAGTGTCTGCTGCCAGCAGGGCCTGCTTGGCTGTCACTGCGGTGATCGCGAGCAGGCCAGCGTGGCCCACAGACAGCACCCAGCAGGACCTGCTTGCCCATCGCCATGGTGTGGAGCAGGCAGGCCCCGCAGAGAGCAGAGAACCACGGGGAGCGGGCCCAAGCTGTCAGTAGGACATCCCCTGAGGGCTCCCAGATTGGAGAGGGTGCAGGTCAGGCTGAGGGACACCCCCCCTCCCCGGGCACGGATTTCATGCACCGGGCCTCTAGTTTACTATAAAGAGATGGGGAATGCCCTAACCAGTTTGGCTCAGTGGACAGAGTGTCCGCCTGTGGACTGAAGGGTCCCAGGTTCGATTCCGGTCAAGGGCATGTACCTTGGTTGCAGGCACATCCCCAGTAGGAGTTGTGCAGGAGGCAGCTGATCGATGTTTCTCTCTCATCGATGTTCCTAACTCTCTATCCCTCAATAAAATAAAAATAAAAAAAAGAGATGGGGAAGTATCCTTCATATGCACAAGAATGAAAGAAGGAAAGAAAAAAGGAAGTAAAGAAAAAGAAAAGGGGGGAGAGGGGTTGTAAGTTTATCTACTGCTTTATTCCAATCCCCTGATTTTACAGAGACAACACTCCAGTGGGAGGTCATGTGATCTGGCCAGGCTCACATAATCAGTTAATGGCAGAGGTGTGTCTTCGGTTTGCTAACCTCAGCACTTTCTACAAAGCCAAATTACTCTCTCCCTACCAACTAATTAAACGTTTAAATACTGTGGAAATATGGAGGTGGCTGGGGTGAAATATCTAATTTCCCTCTTCACGTCTAATAAAATTCCTTAGGTGAACAATATGACAAAGGAAAGAACATGTACAAAGGCTAGGAATAGTCAAATCTTTTGTCCCTGGCATTCAGGGAAGCGCCTATAGTTAAATATGGTATAATTAGAGGGCAAAATGTAAATGAGACGGGAAGCATCAGGAACTGCGTCTGGAGAAGTAGGTTTAAAGAAAGGACAATGTTTGTCCCAGTAAAAAGAAGAGGCTGGACTTTATCCTGTAGGCAATGAAAAGGCAGAGCCCTTATAAATGGACTAGTAAATTATATGATCTTATAAGTTTAATTCAGGAGGAGATACACACATACTGAGACCGTATTAGTATTCATTCCTACTGAATTCAAGTCTCAACAAATGTGTTAACTCCAAGTACAACGACCTTTGATGTTGATTACCGATTTGTCCCAAAACATCTTGAAATATCCCCAAATTGAAGAATATTACTATGGCATATAACACATTAAAGCATAACTTTTTTTTTTACTCCTACAGACTTTTTAATGATTCTAAAAATTCTGAAATAATTTATACTTATTTACATTATCATAAAAATTGCAGAACAGACTGATTTACACCATGAACTTAAGCCATCACAGTGTCTTATATTTCACTTTTTAATTTATCCAAAATTCCTCTTCCTAGACGTATTCAGTGTTCACCAGCACTAGGAGTTGGCTCCAGTAGCATAGAGTGCTGGTGTAAATAAAATTGCTGTACAAAAAAAGCAGAGAATAATGAACTGTATTGAGGTTTGCCTACTGGGTAGTGAATTAGGATCAAATCTTTGTGTGCTCAGCAAACTGATAAACTATCATATGTCATAACCTTCCCAGTCATTCATGGAATAATGAAAACTACAGTGTTTATCTGTGAAACAGAGACTGTTCTATCAGCAAATGACTAGTCAAAAAAAGCATCATGTACTCTGACAGTAAAGATTCCACCAGTCTTTTAAAAGTGACAATGCCTATAACAACAAAAATATTTGCATAGCAGTTTATAGCTTACACACACACACACACACACACACACACACACACACAGCTTAAAACAATTTCGGCAGAAGGATTTCAAGATATCTTGTTTTAGCTCTGGCTGGTGTGGCTCAGTTGGTTGGAGTGTCGTTCTGTATACCAAAAGGTTTCAGGTTCGATTCCTGCTCAGGGCACATACCTAAGTTGTGGGTTTGATCCCTGGTTCAATCTCTCTCTCTCTCTCTCTCTCTCTCCCTGCCCCCTGACTGGGTGGGCATGTCCTCAGTTAAGATTTTTTTTTAAAAAAAGGTAATATATTTTAGTAAATTTACAACCTAGTTTTCCATTATAACATTTTAGTAAGAATCAAAAGTACTGAGTGTCTGAAGATGTTTACTCCTGCATAAGGTCCTGGGACCACCGAATGACCAGATGAAGAGAATTTCCTGTATAAATATTGAGGTGTTATGGGGGTTACAACACTGTTCTTCATTTATTTTAGCAGCCCCCTAAGATAAAAATTGTTACATCAAACTTAGGAAACGAGGCTCAAAGAGGTTAAGAAGAGGGATATCTCTTAAGAGCAAAAAAATCTTTCCTAGAAATTTTCTCCTTTCATCCTTCCCAACCCAACGCCCCAAAAGGAAGATTTCCCTACATGTTGCATTTGCTACAATTCCTTCCTATTTACTATGTCTGGCAAACAGGAAATGTCAGGAAATCTTCACAGAGATCTGATCATTGAGATGAGTCTTAATGAGTAGAAACTGGGCAGACGGAGGGGAAATGGTAAGGACATACCTGCAAGAAGAAGAAAAAAAATTATGAAGACATAAGAATAGAAAAAATTGATTGGCATGATAGGATAATGTTAGTTAATTCTTTGGAGAGAAAGCACAAGTGTGAGTGAGCGTGTGTGAGTGAGCGTGTGTGTGTGTGTGTGTGAACATGAACAATAAACTACAAAGACAGACTGCAGCCCTGGCCAGGTAGCTCAGTTGGTTAGCACATCATCCCAATATGCCAGTGATGGCGGACCTTTTGAGCTCGGCATGTCAGCATTTTGAAAAACCCTAACTTAACTCTGGTGCCATGTCACATATAGAAATTTTTTGATATTTGCAACCAAAGTAAAACAAAGACTTATATTTTTGATATTTATTTTATATATTTAAATGCCATTTAACAAAGAAAAATCAACCAAAAAAATGAGTTCGCGTGTCACCTCTGACACACGTGTCATAGGTTCGCCATCACTGCAATATGCCAAGATTGCAGGTCTGATCTCTGGTCAGGGCACATACAAGAATCAACCAATAAGTAAATGAATAAGTGGAACAAATCGATGTTTTTTCCCCTCTTTCTCAAATCAATAAATAAACCCTTTAAAAAATAAATTTTCCTGGATTCACAACTATCAAGTGATTTTCAAAGGGACTCAGGAATAAAATGTTTAAGAACCACTATTCTGAGTGACTGGAAGTCACAGTGT
Source organism: Myotis brandtii (assembly GCF_000412655.1). NCBI lineage: Eukaryota > Metazoa > Chordata > Mammalia > Chiroptera > Vespertilionidae > Myotis > Myotis brandtii. The sequence continues at coordinate 2,706,726 of NW_005370412.1, forward strand.
AATTACAGGCAAGGATGTGTGCCGTAATACTTTTTAGAAAAGTCACTGGCAACACCAATGGCGGTTGATAGTTAGAAATGGAAACTCAAAATCAAATACAGCAATAAAAAGGTTATTGCCCTATACCAACCAAAAGATTATAAGTACTTTTTTAAAGAAGTATTCTTTTAATTTTTAAAAATATGCTTTAATTGACTTCAGGGAGAAGGGAGAGGGAGAGAGGGGGAGAGAGGGAGAGAGAGGGAGAGAGAGAGAGAGAGCGAGAGGGAGAGAGGAGAGAGAGAGAGAGAGAGAGGGAGAGAGAGATATCAATGAAGAAAGAGAATCATTGATTGGCTGCCTTCTGTATGCCCCTGCCACTGGGGATCAAACCCACAACCCAGGCATGTGCCCTGACTGGGAATTGAACCATGACCTGCTGGTTCATGGGTCCTGGTTCATGGGTTGATGCTCAACCACTGAACCACGCTGCCTGGGTTATAAGTACATTTTTAAAAACGTAATTCCAAAGACTTTCCAAAGGTAAACTTGCTATAATGTATTGGCCATCTGCATGTGGGTTGTGAGCAAGAAAGGAACTAAGCATGCCTTATCATTCTACTTCCCATTTAAAGTTCATGCCATTCACTTATTCCACACCATCATCAGTAAAAGCCATTAGTACAGCGGAGCAACTGCAAGTGGAAGGGAACCACTTTCTTCCATGTGCAAACATCCATCAGTGGGAAACTAACCAGAAAATGCCAAATGTCTCACAGAGAAAATGCTGATGGTCTAGAACAGGGGCTGGCAAAAGTATGGCCCATGTGCTGAATCCTGTCCCGTTTTTGTGAACTGAGATGCATTCGTGCATTTATGTTGTGTATGAAGATAACCATAAACAACATATAGGTACACAGAGGCTTTAGGGATTGAGAAGAAAAAAAAAAAAAAAGGCCTAAAGTATTTACTATCTGGGTCTTTCCAGAAAATTTGCCAACCCCTGGTCTAGAACAAAAACAAGAACAGGTTCTACCCCAGAAAATACTCCTTAAGTACAAGATTTGGGAGTAATATGCAGGTAAGGCTGTATGTGGACCAAATTTAGCCATGGAACATCAGTGCCCTAGGAGCAGCAAACTACTCCTAATCAAATCAAATATACAAAATTCCAAGGATTACTCTATCTGGAAAAAATACAGCTCCTCAGCCCTGACCAGTTTGGCTCAGTGGCTAGAGCGTCGGCCTGTGGACTGAGGAGTCCCAGGTTCGATTCCGGTCAAGGGCATGTACCTTGGTTGCAGGCACATTCCCAGTAGGGGGTGTGCAGGACGCAGCTGATCGATGTTTGTCTCTCATTGATGTTTCTAACTCTATCCCTCTCCCTTCCTCTCTGTAAAAAATCAATAATATATATATATTAAAAAATACAGCTCCTCATGGGCAACATACTAAGGGCTAAAGTTCTCAACCCAATTCAAATCCTTGTCCTTCCTCATCCTTCCACTTTTTAAATGGAAAACCAATGAGGTATCGGCTCTTAGAACCAGGGTCCTGGCCTATTTGTAGAACACTGGCAAAAAGGCAGCTAGATACTAGGCCTTTTAAAATTACTGAATCTTAACCCTGAATTTCTGACTTCAAATAGCACTAATTATTTCAAAAGCAAATAAAAACTAAATTTTAGTCCATTGGTTATAATTAAGCTCCAATGGTGGTGATATTTTAAGTTTTTTCCCAAATGATATAAAAGCAAATACTGCAACATATCCAAATAGATCAACTCCAGGTGGCTATACAAAAATAATTACTTCAAAAGTGAAAGTCTCATAAACACATCATCCAGACAATCCCAAAAGTTCAAGACAATTTTCTCCAAAGGTTTTTGTTCAGCAACTTGTTTTGTCAGTATGTCAATACAGGATTCAAATAATAAGAGCTAAACTGACTTTAGACACTCTAAATCAGGGCTTCTCTCCTATGGCACCATTGTCATTTGGGACCAGAAAATTCTTTGTTGAGAGGGACTCTGCTGTGCATGATAGGCTGTTTCGTAGTATCTGTGGCCTCTAGCCATCAGATGCCATCAACAATTTTGGAATCAGAAGTCTCCGATGCTGCCAAATGTCCCTGGGAGGGCAAAATCACCCCAGTTGAGAACTGCTGTTACAAATTAATTAAATTTCTTAATAATCTCTAAGAAAAAGATTTCAATAAACTTTTCTTTGTGTATATATGTATATTTTTCTATCGATCTTCAGAGAGAGAGGAAGGGAGAAAGAAGGAAGGAGAGAAAGAGGGAAACATTGACATTGATTCGAGAGTGAAACGTCAATAGCCTGCCTCCCACACACTCCCCACCAGGGATAGAACCACAACTGGGGCATGCACCCCAATCAGGAATCCAACCAGCAACTCCTCGGTGCGAGGGATGACACCCAACCAACTGGGTCACACCGGCCAGGGCAGCTTTGTGTATATTTAAATAACCATGTGAAAGGCGCAGTAAAGTTTTTCATAAATATTTTATTAATATCATATCTATATTAGGATCTTCACTACATCACTTTGATAAGCAGCTTTATTTATATGTAGGTGGCATGCAATGAACTGCACAGGTTCAAAGTATATAGTATATATCCGTGAAAAAATCTCCACCATCAAGATAGTGAACATATCTTGTCACTCCAAAGTGCCTGGCTTCTTTCAATCAGCATATTTATTTTGAGATTCACTGTGTTGTATCAATAGTTCACGCCTTTTTTATTGCCAAGTAGTGTGGATATATTATAATTTGTTTATCCATTCATCTATCGATGGGCATTTGGGTTTTAGTGGTTATTACAAATAAAGCTGCTGTGAATATTACTACACAAGCCTTTCCAATAAATATCTAGTATAGGTGTACAATAGCTGGTAGGTCTATATTTAACATGTTAAGAAACAACCAAACTGTTTCCTAAGAACTGGTCGCACTATTTTACAGTCTCAACAACAAAGTACTATATCGAGTTCCAGTTCTTTCACACCCTTGCCAACAGCTGGTAAGGCCAGTCTTTTTTCTTTTAGCCATTCAATATTATATAAACAATCTAGTTTTTGAGAGTGTATATATATACATACACACACACACACACTAGATATAAATCCTTATTTCGATAGATATTTGATTGACAAATATTTTTTCAGCTTGTCTTTTCATTCTCTTAATATCTTTCAAAGAGCAAACATTTTGAATTTGATGAAGTTCGTTTTATTTTATGGATTGTACTTTTGGTGGTATACTAGTACCTAAAAAATATCTGCCTAACTCAAGATCACAAAAATTTCTTGTTTTTATCTAAATAAGTTTTATAATTTTAGATTTTACATTTAGGTCTACGATTCATTTTAATTTTTGTATACAGTGCAAGGTATAGACTGAAGTTCATACACTTGCGTATGGATAGCCAATTGTGCCAGCATCCTAAATTAACCTTTCTTCACTGAAATTCCCTCTGCACTTTGTTAAAACTCAACTGTCCATGCATGGCATGTATTGGCTTATTTTTTGGACTCTATTTCTCTATCACTGCTTTGTTTAGTTTTATAACTATGGTATCAGGTAGTATTAGCTCTCCAATTCTGTTTTTTTTCAAAGTTGTTTTTGCCATTCTCGATCCGTTTAATTTCTGCATGAATTTTAGAATCAGCTTGTCAATTTCTTCAAAAAAGCCTGTCAAAATTTTTATTAGGACTGCAATGAACCAACAGATCAATCTGGGAAGAATTGTCATCTTAGCAACAATGAGTCTTCCAACCCATGAATAAGGAGTATCTCTTCATTTAAGTCTTTAAATTATGTTCAGCAATGTTGTGTGGTTTTTAGTATTTCGCACAAGTTGCTATCATCAATGGCACTGGTTTTATTAAATTTCAATTTCTGACTGTTCATACACTGATATTTATATAATGATCACATATCACACAACTTATTACTTCTAGTAGTTCCATAGGTTCCATCAGATTTTCTACACAGTCATGTCATCTTCAGAAAAAGGTACTTTTGCCCAGCCAGTGTGGCTCAGCAATTGAACGTTGACCCATGAACCAGGAGATCACAGTTCAATTCCTGGTCAGGGCACACACCCGGAGTGGCAGGTTCAATACCCGTATGGGGTATGCAGGAGGCAGCCGATCAGTGATTCTCTCTCATCGATGTTTCTATCGCTCCCTCTCCCTTCCTCTCTCTGAAGTCAATAAAAACTTTTAAAAGGTACTTCTTCCTTTCCATTCTAGATGCCTTTTATTTCTTTTTCTCACTTGGCTGCATTGGCTAAAATCTCCAGTAAACGTTGGAACAGAAGTCCCCGTATGGGGTATGCAGGAGGCAGCTGATCAGTGATTTTCTCTCATCGATGTTTCTATCGCTCCCTCTCCCTTCCTCTCTCTGAAGTCAATAAAAACTTTTAAAAGGTACTTCTTCCTTTCCATTCTAGATGCCTTTTATTTCTTTTTCTCACTTGGCTGCATTGGCTAAAATCTCCAGTAAACGTTGGAACAGAAGTGATGAGAGTAGACGACCTTGTCTTATTCCCGATCTTAGGGAAAAGTATTTGATGTTTTATGAAAACTACATTATCTGTAGTTTTTTCAGAGAGGTGCTTTCTTGGGTTGAAGTTTCTTCCTAATCCTAATTTGCTTACAGTTATTACCTGAAATGAAGGGCAAGATTGTAAAATCCCTTTTTTCTTTTTGCATTTATTGAGATGATCATGTGGTTTCTTTTTTAGTTGGCTGGCAGAGTGAATTACACTGAATGTAAATGTTAAACTAACCTTGCATTCCTAGAATAAACCCCACTTGGTCATGATGTATTATTATTTAAAATAAGTTGCTGCATTCAATTTGCTATACTTTGTGTAGAATTTTTGTATGTATACTCATGTGAAATATTTCTGTATAGTCCTCTTTTCTCATAATGCCTTTGTCTGGTTTGAACATAAGAGTAATACTGGCCTCACAAAGTTAATAAGTAGTCCCACCTCTGCAATTTTCTGGAAGTGCTTGTGTAAAACTAGTACAATTCATCCTTAAAATTTAAAATTCACTTGTGAAGTCATCTGGGCCTAGAATATTTTTTTCTTTGGTGAGACTATTTTAATTATAAATCCAGTTTCTTTAATAGATACTTGAGGTATCTATTAAAGGTAGGGCTATGCAGGTTGTCTATTCTTGAGTGAAGTTTGGTAGTGTGTATCTTTTGAAGACTTTGTCCACTGTAGCTCTGTTGTAAAATGTACAGCCATAAAGTTGTTCATAGTATTCTTATTATTTTTTTATTATCTGTAGAATCTGTAGTGATGTCACCTGTCATTTCTGATGCTAACCAGTTTGGTTAGAGCATTATCAATTTTACTGATCTTCCCAAAGAACCAGTTTCTGGTTTCATTGATTTTGTCTATTGTGTTTGTTTTCTACACATTGATCTTTACCATTTCCCTTCTTCTAATTATTTTACCTTTTTTCTCATTTTTAAGGTGGAAGTAGAGGTCATTAATTTGAGATCTTTTTTCTGTTCTAATATAGGTATTCGGTGCTTATAAACTGACCCCGAAGTACTGCTTTACTGGCATCTTACAAAATCTGATATGTTGTGTTTTCATTTTTATTCAGTATAATATATTTACTAATTTAATTTTGATCTCTTCTTTGACCCATAGGTTATTTAGAATTGTATTACTTAGTTTCCAATTATTAGAAAATTTTCCAATTTTCTGTTAATTCCTCATTTAATTCCATCGTGATTGGGTAACATAAAATCTCAATCCTTTTTAAATTACTGAGACACGTTTTATGGCCCAAATTATGGTCCATCATGGAAACTGTTCTATGTGGACCTAAGAAAAATAAAGAAGAATATTCTCTGCTGTTAAGTGGATTTTCTATAAACATTCATTAGGTAGGTCAAACTGGTTGACAGTATTGTTCAAGTCCACTATACCTTTGTAATTTTCAATACTCAAAGAAGGGTATTGAAATATCCAACTAAAACTGAGAATTTGACAGTTTCTCCTTGGAAATCCATCAGTTTTTATTTCATGTATTTTAAAAATTCTGTTATTAAGAGTATAAATGTTTAGAACTGTTTTGTCCTCTTGATGAGACAACCTCTTTATCATTATGACATCCTTTGTCCTTGGAAATATTCTTGGCTATGAATGAAGTCCACTTTGACATTAATATAGCCATGTCAACTTTCTTTTGACTATTGTAAATATGGTATTTTTCATCCTTTACTTTTAACCTATTTGTATCTTTATATTTAAAGTATGTTTCTTATAGGCAAGGATATAGTTGGGTCTTGCTTTTTTATACAATCTGACAATCTCTGTCTTCTAGCTGGTGTGTTTAGGCCACTTATATTTGACATGATTATTGATTTGTTTATGTTCAAGTTTATAACCTTGCTATTTGTTTCCTTCTTATTATGCTTTCTTTTGAATTACATGAGTATATTTTCTGATTCCATTTTATCTCTTTTGTTGGTTTATTACCTGTAACCTTTTAAAAAATATAATTGCCTTAGGATTTATTGTATACATCTTTTAACTTACTACAGTCTACCTTCAAATAACATTATACCACTTCATATATGTATTGTATAATCATAGGCAAGATGATTAGCTTCCCTGTTTCTCAGTTTTTACCTCTTTGAGGTGAAAATAACAATAGTACTTCACCAAGCTATCATGACTATCCAATGAGTTAATATAGGTAAAATTATTAGAATAGCACCAAGCATCTATTAAATGCTTAATAAATAGCAAGTCCTATTATTCACATTGAATAAGACTGTATTTTTAATAAATTCCCTTTGCATTACCTAAAGTAATCTTGCTTACCCAGCCCACATACTGGTTTGCACTGCTCTAATAGAATCTGCAAGCAAATTAACTCCTTAGCTTGCAAGAAATTAACTCTTTTAGTTGCAAGAAATTCATTCAAATGACCCCAAATAGCATTATATATGATACTATTTACTGAACATTTACTATGTGCTTAGAATTGTTCTAAAAGCTTTGCATGTGTCATCTCATTTAATCCTCACATCAACTCTATGAGGTATAATATTATGATGTTCATTTTACAGAAGAATGACACAGAGAGTTAAACAACCGGCCCTAGGTTACACAGCTAGTAAAAGATAGAGCCAGAATTCCATTGCCAAAAGTCTGACTCTTTCCTGAGAAAAAACTGAAATGAGCTCAAGAAGGGGAGGAGCCACAGAAGACTAGAGTAATGGAAGAAGAGTATCTACAGAGCCAGAAACCAGAATCTTCAATCTCATGCTCTGTGCCCGTTTCTCTCTCTCTTTCAGACCACAGGGTTTCGCTCTTAGAATTTTGTGCTTCTCTTGGCACAGATGCCCTATTCTTTTCTAGTTACTAATTGGCTTCCTCATCTCCTGTGTCATTTCTGTAACTCATAGCTTCTGCTTATACTGTACTTCCTTTCCATAAACTTTAGTTTTACAGGCCTGTACACTAATGCATTCTTCAAGCTTCAGCTCCCATGGCTCAACTGCAAATTAACTCCATGCTTCCCATAAATGGCTATAATTTTCCCCACTAGCACAAGCCTAGATTGTTAGCTGGCTTACAAATTAGTAGCCCTTAGGTAAAATGCCCACTCCTGGACCAATCAGTTGCTATACAGTTTACATGGTAAAAAACAAAACCAAAAAAACCCCCCAGAGCTATTGAGGGTTCCTCTGCCATGTACTACAGAAAAATTAGATTTCCTTCAAAGAACTGTGGGCAGACCAGAATTATAAAACACATGTCTAGGACAGTGAGTCAGCTAAGTCAGCACTCATCTGAGGCTCAAAAGTCTTGTCAGTATTACTAACTTATTTAGTTATAATAATTATGCAGTTATAAATACAAATTTTGGTTGTTATTAAGGAGATTACAAAATTTACAGTGTCACGAAAGTATGACATGAGTCACAGGTCCAGCTATTGTTAAATCAAAGGTTGCCATACTATGTCAACAGTACAACCCATGAGAGAAGGAAAACCCACTGTAACCTATCATGCTCAATTCTGCTCAGAAAGAAGTAGTAAACATCACTGCTCCTATCCATTCCTACAGCTGTATCTGTTGAGCCACACTGGACTGAAGCAGGTGTATTAATAATTGTCGTTTCTACAACCCAGTCACAGGTGCCCACACTGTTTAGACAGACAACTGCAGCACAGAAGGCTTCAACAGCAGTACTAGTTCCCTTAAGTTCAAACCTCCAAGTGAGATCTTTAAAACCTTTTGCAGGTGGGTTTTATCCTACACCTTTGGTTTTCTTAATGGGAGAGAAAGGCTTTAAGTTTAAAACTTTCTGCTACATAATTAGCTAAGGTCAAGGATAGGGACTGAAAGGATAAAGTAAACATAATACTTATTAATAATACTTCCCGATAGGGAAATATTTTGTTTTAAGCCTTTTTGTTAGGAAGATTACCTAAAATTACCTAATACACAAAGGAAGAAAAAGGTAGGTTCTAAACTAGATTTTTCCTCCAATCTTCATTTACAAGAGGGGTCCTCAAACTACGGCCCGTGGGCCACATGCAAATACAAATATTGTATTTGTTCCCATTTTGTTTTTTTACTTCAAAATAAGATATGTGCAGTGTGCATAGGAATTTGTTCATAGTTTTTTTTTAAACTATAGTCCGGCCCTCCAATGGTCTGAGGGACAGTGAACTGGCCCCCTGTTTAAAAAGTTTGAGGACCCCTGATTTACAAATTTACAAATTTTAAAAAGAACGAAGGAAATAGTGAGAAGCTAAAAGTTAGTAATAATATGTACTATCATTTTAATTCTAACCTTTATTTCCAAGGGCTGAGTAATCTGGTCCCACCTTATCAAATGTAATTGTATTTTGCACCCCATCCCAAATAAACCCATCAATCAAGAGCATACTAGAATTCTTGTGGCTGCATTTTCAGTCACGCTACTCCCCAATACTACATGTACTTTCCACCTGAATGAAACGTTCCGAGGACCATTCGTGCCCTCTCTCAGCCTCTCCTGTGAACTACACTGCAGTATGACATTAATTACATATGGTCTTACGTTATTTACTGTGATTTCATGTATAAAATTTCATGTCTCACCAAGATGTAAATGCATGTGAAGACTAAGACTTATACTTCTATGATAACATTTACAAGTATTATGCTCACAGAAAACATTCAAAAATACTGCTGCCAAAAAGAAGCAAGTCAAAAGCGAAGTTTCTTATCCATAAGATACCCTCAAAATGCTTCTCTTTTAGAAGACTTACTCCTGTCCACCAGCTTTAAGAGATAGGATCTAAACCACACAAGCCTATAAAAAGATTATCTGCAAATCAAAACTAAAAGAACAGCAACAGAGGTTATCTTAGCAACAACGCACAGAATAAAAAACTATATCAAACCTAAAATACATATTAATCCGTCTACAACACCCTAAAATATATGAAGATCTATAAAGATTCCAGGACATTCCGAAGAGAGCTTAAAAACAGCAAAAGAAAACATACAGATTTGTCATGGAAGCTAATGCCAGAAGGCCAGGGACATTCTGTCAAATCCTGGGAATCTAAATCAGGATGGGAAGTGGTCTGAAGAATAATTGCTCCAGTAATCCAAGAGATCTAGAGTAACCCCAGATAGAAGCCAGGATGTGATTACACTTGCTCTTCATGGTCCTGAAAGAGGAAGAGTGAAGAACTAATTCAGTTGAACACTCTGCTTATTATACTTTCGCATTTAATCTTTACAATGATCCTGTGAAAAGACACTCTTATACCCACTTTACAAATAAGGGAGGCTGAATAATAAAGAAATTAAGTAACTTGTCCAGACTCCTACAAGTCTTAAGCACAGGATTAAAACCACTGTCTATATCACACACAAAAACTGACTTTCAATTTAACTATTTGATGGATTCCAAAAACACTCAGATATATTTAGAAATTTAAGGCAACATGAAATTGTAGTTTTGACATCCACATTTCTTTCAATGTATATTAAACTATAGGGTTTATACATTTGTTAGAAAATGCAACTGATAATTTTTAGACTAGATGAAACCAAACAATGTTTCTCAAATATGCACATTTGAGTCTGCCACTCCTTGTTCAAAACACCGTTAACTTTATGACAGTTAGCTAACCATTTGAATAAAAAGATGAAAAATTAGATCTTACTAAAATAGGATGAATTAAGATGAAAAACTTTTAAGCCATAATACTAGAAGTAAATAAATATAGGTAAATGGCTATTCCTGTCTCTTGTCCAATTGTTTTAAAATTGGCTGCGTGTGTGTGTGTGTGTGTGTGTGTGTGTGTGTGTGTGTATGCATCTCATCCAAGGATATGTTTAGAGAGAGGAGAGGAGAGAGAGAAGGGGGGGGGGGCATGAAAGTGAGAGAGAAACTTTGATCAATTGCCTCCCTTACCCACCCTGGCACCCTGAGGGGAATGGAACCTGAAACCTAGGTATAGAACCAGCAACTCTTTGGTGCATGGGATGAGGCTCCAACCAACTCATCTATCTGGCCAGGGGAACATATATTTTTTTATCTGGTATGATTATAAGTCCTCTGTAAGATTTAAGTATTACAGGCATTTTTCTAATGTGTTACTGCCTTTTCACTGTCTTAGGAGTATCCTTTGATGAACATAATGAAGAACTATTTATCAATCTTTGCTTTTCTGGTTAAAACTTTTTGTGTACTGTTGAAAACAAACACCTTTGCCTACCATAGGGTCATGCGGATATTTTCCTGTTTTCTTCTAGAACAGTGGTTCTCAACCTTCCTAATGCCGTGACCCTTTAATACAGTTCCTCATGATGTGGTGACCCCCAACCATAAAATTATTTTCGTTGCTACTTCATAACTGTAATTTTGCTACTGTTATGAATCGTAATGTAAATATCTGATATGCAGGATGTATTTTCATTGTTACAAATTGAACATAATTAAAGCATAGTGATTAATCACAAAAACAATATGTAATTATATATGTGTTTTCCGATGGTTTTAGGCGACCCCTGTGAAAGGGTCGTTCGACCCCCAAAGGGGTCGCGACCCACAGGCTGAGAACCGCTGTTCTAGAAACTTTAATTTTCACCTTCCACATGACATCCACACTTCCCTGCAGGAGCGTATAATTCCTGTGTTATCTAACTATTTCAAAAAAGAGGAACCAACGTAATAATCTGAACAATAAAGATTTAATTTTAAAAAAAAACAGAAAAAAAAGGGGTGGGGGAGCTTCACAACTCATTTTATATAGCCAGCAGAACTCTGAAGCTACCATACATACATATAAACCTTTGATAGATTTATCTACTGATAAATGTGGATTTAAAAAAACTGTAAAACCATGGTAAACCAAGTTCAGCAGTGTAGAAGGAAAAAACAAACGCAACACAGCTAAGTAGGACCCAATAATACAAACAGGAGATAATTTAAGAATGTAATAGATCTTAACAGATTAAGGGAGGAAATACCTATGATCAATTCTGCCAATACAGAAAAAGCACTTACTAAAATTCAATACTTATTCATGATATTTTTTAAAACTCTAAGACTAAGACTAGAAAGTATCTCTTAATCTTTTAGTTATCTATCAAAATGTATAGTAAATTGAGGAAAATGGGGAGAGATTTGTAAAAAGGTACAGATTTTCAATTATGAGATGAGTAAAGTCTGAGGATCTCATGTATAACATGGTAATTACCGTGGATAACACAGTATTATATAACTGAAATTTGCTAAAAAGTAGAACTTAAATGTTCTCTCACACACACAAAGGGTAAATATGTATATACATATCTCAAATAACCTCACTGTACACTTCAAATATCTTACAATTGTGTTAATTATATGTAAAGCTGAAAAAATAAATTTAATAACATTATGTTCCCTCTTTTCTCCGCAATGTTCCTTTCTTACTCATGTCTGTGTGTATATAGTTTACTATGTTAAAATGTAAATGTAAATAAAGGCAAATATTTTTGTCTTTTTGTTTACTGTTGTATTCCCAGCACCAAAAACTATTCCTAGCACATAGAAAGTGCTCTATGATGTGGCGTGTGTGTTTTTTTAATGAATAAATAAATGAATGATTTCTAAATCAAAATTTGCATTTGGGAAAAAATTATAGTACTTTCTTTTGATATTTCTGTATAAATAAGCAGTTATATAGACTAAATATGTATATGTAAAAATACACATACACATACGTATATTACTTCTGAAAATATTTCTAAGATTAATAAAATAACCCTACCTGATTTAAATAAATAACCTATGGTGAGATATTCTTAATGATGAGATTTTAGCAGTATTCCTATTAAAGCAAGAAACATGAAATTTAAACCATCTATCTCAAGTGAGCCCTTAATGTTGCCTGGCAATCACACTATATTTCTCTATTTTATTCCCTTTTCCACTCTGGGGTAGGTGATTATGTCATATATTTTTCCCTCTTCTCAAACCTCAAATACAGTCCCCTTTATTCCCTACTCTCAGCTAATGCCCTTGTTTCCCATTCACTAAGGTAAACAGAAAACCTCAGATGGGAACTTCCTCAAACCACTATCATCGTGCCTCTGTCAACGTATTTTGTCTTCTCTCCCTACCTCTATCCTCCACCTGTGCACAGATCAGGGCTCAGCAAACCACAGCCCACGCTGTCTAAGGCTGCTTTCATGCTACAAAAGCAAAGCTGAACTGTAGTGTATTGCCCATAGAGCCTACATCCTACTATCAGCCCTTGAAAGAAAAAATGTGCTGACCCCCACACTAGATCATCTCTCCTCTCATCTATAATGGGCACTGCTGGTTGAAAGGGCGCACTAAGTGCCATGCACAAGAAATGAGTAAGATCCACACAAGACATGTACAACATCAGAGACATATCAGATACACTGAAGACAAAGAAAAGATCTTAACAGGGCAGGATGAAGACTAGGAGACATAAGACTTTTCAACAACCACCTGAAGCTAGATAATTATAATGGGATCCCTTAAATGTTGAGGGAAAAATATTTCACCTTGGAATTCTATACCCAGACCAGCCAAATAATCAACCAAGTGTCAGGGTAGAAGAAAGATATTTTCAGCAATACAAACATCTCAAAAGTTTTACCTTCTCATACATTTTCTTGAAAGTTACCGAGGGATGCATTTCACCAAAACAAAAGTGTAAATTGAGAAAGGAAGGCAGGGATCCAGAGACCACAGGCTCAACACAGGGAAAAGGCAGGGAGAATTGTCAGAATCTCAGTGAAGGGCAATCACAAACTAATGTGTTGCAGGAGTGAGAGCCACAATGCAAATTTGAGCAGAAGGGTAAGAGTCCCTGGACTTTCCCAATTAAAAAAAAAAATTTTTTTGAACAATCAATTACTTGATGTGTTTGAATATAATGGGACAGTTTCTAGAAAAAGTTAAAACAAACAAAATTAATGATTTTCGTAACTCTTCATACCTATTAATTCAGTCACCCCACAAGTATTATCTGGGTATTGACGATGGTGCCAGCTACTTTTCTGGGTGTTAGGAATACAACACTAGTCCTTGCCTTCATGAAGCTTACATCCAGAGGAAAGCAGATAATAATATAAACAAATCAATGTGTGCTATAATATCAGATAAATTAATGTTGTGAAGAAAAATAAAGGTAAGGGTAAAGTGTGATAGGGGTGTTATTTAGGTACAGTTTTCAGAAAAGAACTCTCCAATCCCTGGCCAGTATGGCTCAGCTGATTGGGTGTTGTCTGTGCACCAAAGCTTGCCGGTTTGATTCCTGGTTAGGGCACCCCAATTACGGGCTCTCCCCGGTAGGGAGGGTATATAGGAGACAGCTAATCAATGTTTCTCTCTCTCTTCTTCTCCCTTCCTTTCTCTAAAAATCCATTAAAAATCTCGCCCTGACTGGTTTGCCTCAGTGGATGGAGCGTCGGCCTGCAGACTGAAGGGTCCCAAGTTGATTCCGGTCAAGGGCATGTACCTTGGTTGTGGGCACATCCCCAGTAGGGGCTGTGCAGGAGGCAGCCGATCGATGTCTCTCTCTCAATCGATGTTTCTAACTTTCTATTCCTCTCTCTTCCTCTCTGTAAAAAATCAATAAAAACAATAAAAATATATTTTAAAAAATAAATAAAAATCAATTAAAAATCTTGAGAAAAACAAACATAAAATGAATGAATGAATCAATGAATTGAAAAGGGCTCTCCAAGACACAACCAAAGGAAAAATCAACCTAAAAAGGAAAATCTGTTTTGAGAAAAGGTCATGCAAGTAAAATAACAGAAGTGTACCAATTACTAGTAAGTTCAAGGTAGGATATTCTTTTTACGCCTCTCATATTCCAAAGCAATGGCTCACTGAGGAGCCAGTACTGAAGGTTCTCCGTAGTGGCATATACAAATTGCCAGGCACCCTCAACCTAAGCCATTACTTATTAATGTGACTGGGTACATTTATACGCAAACTCCTTTCTTTCCATTGATTAGGTGGATGTCACACATTTCAAATTTCAGTGTTTTATTCCTAAGTTTTCCTAAATCAAAAGCTGAAGACATTAATCAAGAAAGATTCCAGGTTAATTTCAAGTTAATCAAGAAAGATTCCAGATTAATTTCAAGTTACCAAAATTTATCACATATAATCTTAATTCTCTCACTAAAGAGGAACCCTAAACCAATGGGAATAACACACATTTAAAGAAATAATTTATGGGGTAATGCAATACATTCACTTTACTCTCCAAGGACCCTCACTCTGGCTGAGGTAGAGTTTCAAGCTATTGGAATTATCTTTTCATTGAAAATTGAGTAACTTAAAAATCACATATTCAAAAAACAGAATTGATTTTAACACAGCTTATTCTAAAAACACTTATACCATGAGAAATAAAATCAAACTATCTCCTTTATATAGCAAAATAAGCAATACTTCTAGATTTAAATAGGTTTGAAAGTTTAACTCACAAAAAGAAAAATTCAGTTAACTAAATTTCAATTACTAGTTGAGTTTAAAGTTTAAAAGTTTAGAGGTTTCTGGACGAGCAGCCAGGAGCTATACTCTATGCTGAACTGTGGTAGCACAAGATGTGGATGCTCTTTCCACAGCTCTCTACACTCCAGCGTGGAGCATCACAATTATAGTCATGGAGGTGGGGGTTCTCTGCTTTACCTGTATGCCTACCATCTCCAAACCCGTTTCCTCATCTAAAATGGAGATAATGCCTGCATAAGGGTCCTGTCAGTGAGAAGTATCAAAGTATCAATATACAGAAAAACTTTGTAATCTGTAAAGAATGACACCAATATTTGTCATATTTTAGTCAAAAAAAGGAACCAATCACTTTCAAACTTTTCTGATTTCAGCTATTAATGGTTATAGATTCTGTGGAAGAAAAGTAGGACATTGGTCCACTTACACACACACAGCCAGATGATGCTTTTTTTAAAATTTAGACTTGAAAAAGAATTAGACTCTCCTATAAACAAGCACCAAGAGGGAATATTTTTAGCAAACATTTCAATTAAATAAGCCAAAAGAATGAAGCTGTTCAACCACATGTAAACTCCGTGTCATCTAATTTCAGGTAGGATGTTTATTTTTGGTATAGTTGGGAACCAGACACCCAATGTATATAAACATTAGCATATTTTTAAAACAACTGTCTTACTGCCTTTGTTCACTCAGTATTAATTCCCACTATTCTTAGAAGGAAAAAACACAAATAATATCCTTAATCAAAAAAAAAAAACTCTTCAGAGTTCGTACTTCTTAAACTAACATTAAACAGTGTTATTTGACAATGAAGTAGTAGACTATTTGCCCACTTACCCTTTAAGCTCCATCAGGACACAGACCTGTCTTTTTCTTTGTCTCCCCCACATTTAGGCACCAAGCAGGTACTCAATAAATATGTGTAGAATGAATGAATGAATAAATGAATGAACGAACAAACTAATGAACAAACTGGGCCTCTGGACAAAAGCTTAAATGTTTGAAGTTGCAACAGAGCAATTTCACATAGGCCATCATTCACTACAAACAACTACTCTCTCAAGTATAAGATGACATGTACTAGATATTTAAACACACACCAATATACTACTCACATGTGTAACAGAAGTACATGAAAGATTGACAAATCCATTTTTTAGTTGTATTTTCTCTCAAAAAAATTTGGTGTGCTCTGATATTAAAGCATGTTGCAATCTTGATAATGCAAGCACTATCTTTAAAGTTCTGTTGCAATCTTGAATAATTTAGGCAAGGTGAACAGTATTTCCAGAGTCCCACCAATGTATTTTTATTAAAAGTCAAATTCCTAATTGAAAGAAAATTGGAATAAAATGAAAAAAGTAAGATATTACCATTTCAAAATTATTATACTGAATTTTTAAAGAGAAAATAAACTGCTTAAGTTACAATGAAATTATTTATTCAAAAAACCATTTACTGTCCTTATATTTGATCTATAAGCTAATAAGACAAGTTATTTTCCAAATCTTTGAAGCTAGATGATAAACTTTATGCTTACAAAGAGTGAGTTAGAGGTTTTTTTAAAAATTAAAATAATAGTTTGGATAAGTTCCTTCATAATTCTAAAGTCTACAGCAAAACATTCAGCAATAACATTATAATAAACATTGTATGTATGATTCTACAGCACTTGTATAAGCATAATTATCTGGGTGGAACAGGCTTTTTTTATGAACAGCAAGGTATGATCTGTGACTGCATTACTATGCGTGCACGGATCAAAAAGTTTCTCAAATTCTGATGGTCATCTTCAAAAAGACTAGAACAAGTCAATCTGAGGGTGAACACAAAAGAACACCAAAGTCAACTCATAAACACTGGTACGAAAACAAGGGCTCTCTATAGCAACTACCCCGTTGCATTTTAAAAACCCAGGGCATATGAAAGATAAAGCTCAATTGACTGCTGGCTGGGTTTCCTACTTTATGGTCTGAATCACTGGATATTAGATAACTTCTTTTCAGCGCTTTCTTAAACAGAAATTTAGTGTTTCCATGGCCCCTCCTCCACAGCTAACATCAGTGCCCTCTCTTCCTCCTCCCTCACCCCTCCCAGTTCAAACAAATTAACATTTGTACAAGGTGCCTCCTATCAGCTCGCAGCTTCTTCCCAAACACGCCCACGTTCACTGAAACTCGCCTGCGTCTACACAACACTCGGCTGCAGGAAAGGAGTGGAGGGGGGCTGCGAGGGGGCCAGTTCACCCCGCACAGGTTTGCGGCTCTTTCCCGGAGAGGAGCTCTCACTCGGGGCTCGGGTGGCTCCCCAGCCACCTCCCCAGCACGGTGTTTATGAGCCCTGCTAATCCGATACTGCAATGGAATTCCGGATATTTGCAGACAGATAGCCCGGCTTTGCAAGTGTTTGATCGGAGCGGTCCGGAATCTCCTTTCCATCCGCCCGCCCCGAGCAGGGCAGCCCCCC
>NW_005370412.1:2725290-2730303 GCF_000412655.1 Myotis brandtii
GGGAGGAGGGCAGGCAGGTGGGGCGCCCCTCCCCGCACCGGCCTTCCACGGAGAAATCCACGGTGCTGTCTGTCGGCGTCAGCCCGGGCACCTCACCTCAAGGCCGGAGAACAAAGTCTGGAAACCCTTGGCCCCCAGATCAAACGTCCTGCCCGCGCCAGCAGTGTTTTTAGAATTCGCTGCGGGCTGGTGAGGGGGGGCTCCGAAAGCGAACACTGCCTTAGGATCCCACATGATGGTGGTCAGTACGCTCACACATTAAGATTCGGACAGTGTTCGAAGCAGCCTTTGCGAGTGTCGTGCAGGCTACTGCCCTTGGCTTAATGAGCAAACGACAGAAATTTGGCATCCCCTGTGTCTCAGATTGATGAGTTGCAGGTGAACAGTATTTCCCGGTCAATGCAGGAGATTCTGAAATATTAAATACTTCCAGTGAATGAAAAAGGAATGGATTTGGTATAAATGGTGGAAAGGTGTGGTTTCGGTGGGTGCAGTACATGGGGTGGCCTACTTAAAATTAGCACCACTTGATGCCTTGTGACTAATAAATGGATGGTTTTAAGTGAGCCACCTTTGTACTAGTATACGTAGCCATTAGCCCATTTGCAAATGGATGATTATTTGACGACCTGCAGCTCTTTCTCTAGGCAATGTGCAGTAGCCTGGGGAAGGAATACTGTGTAGTAGCATTGGGTATAAAACATGAACGGACCAAAATTGTTCCCACTTGGTGTCTTTCCTCTCTTTAATAACTACTAAACAGAACTGATTAATCCTGTATGTTGAAGACCACTATTTCCTCTTTTGACTGCCTTGTGTCATAGCCCTTTACTAGTACTCTAGTGAGGGAAACTGGAAAGTCTTTCAACCTCCTTCTCTTAAATAGGGACCCACCCACCCAAAGATAAGTTTAAAAAAGGAAAAAGCAAGGATAGGCAAAGTTCTTGGTTTTTCATTGTTATTCCTACTTTTAAAGAAGTTCTTTAAAAGAATCATGATGAAATCACTGGGAGAAGTAAAGAAACCGAAAGAAGAAAAACAAAACAAAAACAAACAGCTTTCAAATGAGAATAGACTGAAAAAACAAAAAAGGAAAACAGACTATTGATACAAAGTGGGGGGGAAATGTATTATGTATACAGAAGTTTTCCCATAGATGTTCATTACTTCAAGTCCCAAAGAAACAAAAGGAAAACAGAATTGGCACTTGGAGGAAAAACCCTTCTAGTTATCAAGTTGGAAAAGTGTTTAGGTTTTTTTTTTAAGTGTTAGTAAAAGATTAAGAAAAAGGGGGTTGGCTGTGTGCCAACAATAATACTTACAACAATTATACATATATATATTTATAAATAATTATAATGGGCTATTTCTTGAGTATATCCCATTATCACTGTTGTTACGAAATAGGAAAACTGAGTAACAACAGGGAGTCCTATTTTGTATAAATGTCTTAACAATTACTTTAAACTTGAATTGGGGTTTTATAAAAGTAAATGAGCCTGTGTTCCTACATCTGCCAATAATTTTCACAGTTTACTGTAAGAGCAGGGAAATTTCATTTGGTCTTTGAAGAGAAAGAGTCATGTGACTCATGAAGCTAGGCCACGGTATACAAATTCTTATACAGAATGAATTTCTGAGTTTGGAATAATTTACTCAAAATCTATTTCTCATGTTGATAATTTGTAAAACAATTTTATTAGTCTTTAGCATTCTGTTAAGTTCACATTTCTGAACTTGATAAAATTAAGAGTTTTGTGTTAAAAATACAGGGAAAAAAGCTCATTCTCTCTTTTTTGGTCATAGCTTGAGAATTATTTGAGAAAGTAAATGTCCCTTTAATTCATTGATATGCAAATAAAACAATAGCTTTTTATAATTAAAGAGGACAAGCAGCAATTTTTCCTTATCAGGGCATCTTTTATTACGGGTACATTCTGTAAGTTGCTTTTTGTATTGCATTTGCTTTTGCCAAAAGACAAAATATATGTAATGTCTTAGTATAACAAAAAGTACTAATGTATAAAATAGAAATGCCATTATGTAAAATAGAATCAATAAGAATTCAATATGCTTAAAAGTTACTTCAGAGGAATCACCATTATGTAGCAGTTTTATTACTATCCATCAAAATTATTTCCAAGGGGTAAGCCAAGAACTAATTTAGATAGAGAACAAGCAGTTTCAAAACCAAGAGACCACCACTGCAAAGAACAACTAATCTCATTATAGCTGCCAAGACAAAATCAAACTGGTATGGCAAGAAAGCGCATTATTTCAGAAACACCTAATTAGTTCTATTACAGCCAACAAAATTTCAATAATAACATGTACCTCTATTATTTCTCTAACCTTGAATCTAGGCATTTTGAGAACATTTTTCAGTTATGTTCTGATTTAAGATATAGGCAAAGTAGTATAACCCAAACCCACTTTTAGGGGAAGGATGCACAGGGGACATTGAAGAGAGAGAGAATGTGTGACCCCAAGGTACAAAGTGAGCCAGCCATGATTCCCAGTCAAGGGAGACATGCGAGAGACATTAAGGTACCGAGAACAAAAATAATCACCAGTCCATTCAAATATGAGCATCAACTTTCAAAAAACTCAAGACCTTATTTTACAACTGAGCTGCTTCACAAGGGCGACTCTGTAGGGCAGGGATCAGCAAAAATGTATTTACTTAGTAACGGAATAGCTCTCAGGGAGACCAGCTAGTGTACAAATAAATGTTTGCATGAACTAATAACTTTCAAGACAATTTCAATAATGCCTCATAAGGAAAGGAAGCAGTGAGGGATTGAACATAGATATTCTAGATAACTGAGGTTTTCATCTTAAACACTAGAAACAGTTTATATCACTTGTATTGATATTTTTTTTCCTGAAATATCACCAGTTTCTCTGCCTTCGACTAACGAAACACAGTAAAGCTTAACCTATTCCTAAGGACTCAGAGATGTCTTTAAAACAAAAGCTATAATACCAAGATGTCCCCAGGAGCTTGGAAGTACTCAGTACCCTCCACCCTATAATAAACTAGCGGGCCGGTGCACAGATTCATGCACATTGAAAGGGAAATAATTAGAAGAAATATTTTAATATTGCTATTTGTCCTTTCCCCCTCAGTGCCTGGGAGCTGGGCGGCGGCCCCGCCCCCCACCACTGGTCACTGTCTGCGGGGCCATCGGCAGGGCAAATGGTCTCCCCCTTGCCCCCCACTGCTCATACTCGCCTTGGCCTGGTGCCACACACTCACCTGCTCCACCATCCCACCGTGGTCCTGCTCTCATCGGGGCCCATCAGGGCTGGCAGCGCCTTCACTGCTGCCCACTGCCAGCGCCGGGTCACCAACACCCACCATGTTCCACACCACCCCCTGGTGGTCAGCACATGTCATAGTGAGTGGTTGAACTCCCGGTCAAACCACTGCCCAAGGGGACAATTTGCATATTAGGCTTTTATTATATAGGATAATCATGTTTCTGCATTCCTTGAGTCTGATTGATCTGGAAGGCACCTGGCACTGACCTTCAGGCCTTCCTTTCGCATCGCTGCACTTCTGTCACAGCACTGCCTGCGTGTGCACACACACACCTCTCTTAGCATGTTAGCCTAGGAAATCAAGTCACTAATATTTTAAAATATATGCATATTTATATAAAATAAGAGTAAAGAATCTCAGAAAAGATGCTAAAACAACTCTGATAATTGTGGCATTTACTTCATATAAAGGCCATTTTCCTACTTTCCTATTTTCCTCTATATTTTGGATAATTGAGTTTACCAGGTAAGTGAATTCTTTTTGCTTCGTACTTTCCTTATAAAAATTTTAGGCATTGCTCTTCTTGCTTAATGGAAGGTCAGGATCTTTTTCAATAATGTTCATCAAAGTAGTTTCCTTATATAGCCTGCATTCAAAATAAGGTTAGAATTTATAAAAACACACACAGGACTTCATAAATCCATTCCAGTAATAAATAGAATAGAGAAGAAGGAACTACTCTTGCTTATGGTAGCATGTTGAATGCCAACAGGTACATATGGAGGTTGTGCTGGAGTCGGACAATCATCATTTTGCAACCACTATAGCAAAGATTGGATAAGACAAGAACCATCAATGGATGCTCAATGTAGGGAGAAGTTTTGATGAGGAACAGGATATTTGCACCGTCTTAAACTTGTTTCCCACAGACTTCTGATTGGTTGCAAGAAAGGAAAAGCTATATTTATAAACTGGAACAATTGGATAAAACCTTGACCAGGCAATCAAAATTAACATCATGAAGGAGGGATAAATGGACACTGTTTGCCTCAAGATGTGAGTCCCACTGGATACAACATCTAATGAGGAAATGAGAAAACCTAAGGAGGAATCCTATATAATAAAAGCCTAATATGCAAATTGACCAAACCGGCAGTGGTTTGACCGGGAGTAGCACAGGGAGTGGACAGCGATCAGGGGGTGGCAGTGACCAGTGGAAGTGGGGCAAAGGGGGGCGGGGCCAGCCCCTCGCCAGCCGGCGCCGGCCCCTGATTGGCCCACTGGTCGCCTCCCGCAGAGGGAGGTCAGACTGCAGCTTAGGCCTACTCCCCTCAGGGCACAGGCAGGGCTGAGGGACTCCCCTCTAGTCTAATGATGAAATATCAGATAAATCCCAAATTAGGAATGTTTTGCTGTTGCTTTTAATGGGGGACAGACTGTATTCTTCAAAAACATCAGTGCCATAAAAGACAAAGGCTTTGAAAATATTCCAGCTAAAGAGCCATGACAACTAAAGGCAGTATGAGATACTAGACTGGATCCTTTACTAGAGGGGAAGAAGTCTATGGAACACATTATTGCTGTAATTGGAAAACAGATGGTAGATTGATTAAAGTATCAATGCTAAAATTACTGATGGTAACTATACTGTGGTTATATCCCCCCCAACTGCAGTATTTAGGAGCAAGGACTAGGATGTATGTATGGTTGAGAGGAAAAAAAAAGTGTGTGTGTGTGTGTGTGTGTGT
>NW_005370412.1:2731708-2744724 GCF_000412655.1 Myotis brandtii
ATATTAAGAAAAAAATTGTAAATGGAAGATTATAAGAGAGGGTTTCGCATGCCAGCAAAAGTTACTGGCGTGCCATGTTTGGCACACGTGCCAGGGGTTGCCCACCCCTGGCTTAATAGATCATCCAATTAAGATTTATAATATTCAGGAACGGCCAAGATGTGGGCAACAGATTCACACACTGATGGTGGGAGTGTGCATGAGCATGTATCAAATTGCTAAAAAGCAAGGAAAATTTTAAATGTACACATCCTTTGAACCAGCAATTTCACACACACATACGCACACACACACACACACACACACACACACACACACATACGCAATTTGCCCTGCAAAAACACTGTGACAACATTCAAAGAGCTATGGAAGACTGTTCATTACGTAATGCTTATAATAGCAAAAGTTGGAATATTTAATATCAATATGTGAGTGGGTAAATGCAATTATATTTTCTTACAATGAAAAAATAGCTCTGCCCTAGCTTGTTTGGCTCAGTGGATAGAGCATTGGCCTTTGGACTGAAGGGTCCCAAGTTCGATTTCGGACAAGGGCACATGTCCAGGTTGCGGGCTCGATCCCCAGTAGGGGGCGTGCAGGAGGCAGCCGAACAATGATGCCCTCTCATCATTGATGTTTCTATCTCTCTCTCCTTCTTCCTTCCTCTCTAAAATCAATAAAAATATATTAGGGGAAAAAAAGAAAAAATAGCTCTATATCAGTGGTTCTCAACCTTCTGGCCCTTTAAATACAGTTCCTCATGTTGTGACCCAACCATAAAATTATTTTCGTTGCTACTTCATAACTGTAATGTTGCTACTGTTATGAATCATAATGTAAATATCTAATATGCAGGATGGTCTTAGGTGACCCCTGTGAAAGGGTCGTTCGACTGCCAAAGGGGTTGCGACCCACAGGTTGAGAACCACTGCTCTATATGAACCAATATGGAAAAAAAACGAGTTGCAGAGAAATATGTACACTAGTTTTCATTTCCTTTTCTTTGAAGTTGGGATGCACATAGAAACCCGCCTGGAAAGCTGTGCCAATTTCACAATGGTTACCCCAAGAGAGTGGAATTGGGGGTGGAGAAGAGAACTTTCATTTTCTACTTTGTATATTTCCATCATTTGCTGTTGCTGTTGTTATAGTTTTCTTTACTAGAAGCATGTATATAATCTATGAAAGCAATGACAACAACATAAAAGGTATTGCTTTTTTTTTTACCTGAAAACTTTTAATTCCTTAATCGACATCCCCTCTGACATCGCTGTTTTCATCACGTTGTCTCTCTCCTAAGCTTTAGAATTAGTGCTAACGTTTATTTTCTCTCCTTCATCGTTAATCCATTTAGTCCTGATCTTTATATTTTTGCAATTTTGAAGGGTAATTATAAGCCCAAACTGTGTACACAGAATGGTACTCCTAACTGATCTCTTAAATTTAGCTACTTTCCACATACTTTTTTCTTTTTAACACACCTTTTCCTACACTATTTTCTCTGCGCCACACATCTTTCCCTCCTCCACTCATCTCCAAGTTAAAAAAATCCCCAGTTGTTCCTTGTGGTTTACCAAGGTGGCATCCAGGGACCTCCATAACCTCAGTTTACCCTACTAAGGCACCTCATCACCACTCCACATACTAGTCAGGCCATTCTTTGATTTATTTATTCAATAAACAATTATTTCTCCTAATAAGCCCCCAGTTTGGACCTACTCCTATCATTCCATTTCAGCACACCTCTTCCTGTACCTCTTGTCTGTCTGTTCCAATCTTTTCTTCTTCTTTTTTTTTAAAAAATTTCTTTATTGATTAAGGTATTACATATGTGTCCTTATCTCCCCATTACCCAATCTTTTCTTTAGAGTCTGACTTAGGACCTGCCTCAGCTCCTTCCATGAGGATATGCCAATTGGTACATCCATTTCACACTAACATCTCCCTTCGCCAAACCCCTGCTGAGGTTATCATTGGTATCACTCTCTCTCTCTCTGAAAATTTATTATATGACGACTTACTGGTATCACTCTCTCTCTCTCTCTCTGAAAATTTATTATATGACGACTTACAGTTTTACACAATGTGTGTTTCTTATATTGCCCAATAGATTGTAAGCTCCTGGAAAGCACAATACAATCAATCAAGCTCTCTTTCTCTACTTCTACTTCTCCTTCTCCCTCTCCCTCTCCTTCTCCCTCTCTCCTATCTCAATTAGTGTTCATTGAGCACTTACAATAGACAAACAACACGTTAAATGCCAAGGCTGTGTAACCTAATTTTTTCTCACAAAAATCTTGAAAGATAGATATTGTTATCACATTTTGAAAATGAAGCTTAGAGAAGTTCAATGACTTGCCCAAAGTCTGACCCACGGTCTGACCTACAGTCTCCATGCTATATGGCCTCCCTATAAAACTGTGCTTCGTATATATTCTTGTCAGTTAACAGCACAATGTCATGTACATCAATAAAACTTGGAAAATACTTACTGAATATAATGTACTTTATGCTAACAAGGAGCAACTTGACATGTGATACCCAATACATATTTCACTTAAGAATAGTATTTCCTACTATGGTGTACACCTGAAACTAATATAATGCTGTATGTCAGCTATAATTAAAAATAAAAATATTATTTTCTAAATTTAGTTTGGTTATAGAAGCTTACTTAGGAGTTCCAGAGTAAAAGTGCTTTCAAATATCTAAATACTTTCAGAATAATAGAAAAGTTAAATGGGGGGTGGGGGAGGACATTAGGTCCAATTCCTTTTGCCCAATGTATTAAAAAATAATATTGCAGGAGATAATTTTCTACCATAGTAGTGCAGTAATAAAGTTGGTTATCATATTACAGATGGAAAAAGCTTACTGCATAACCACTGAGTCCATTTCCCTGGAGACATGCAATTCTATCTGTGGTTTCACATTCCAGAAAGAAATATTCTTATTCCTTATGGAGATTAGTAACATAAGCATTTTAAAGTACTTCCATTAGATCAACCGATACATTTAATGTAATATTTTTACTATATTTAATCAAGACTTCACTTAGCAAGAGATATTTTCTTAATTAAGACTTAATCCTGTATATACAGATTTGAAACTCATTGTTGAATACTGGATATTTTATTTATCTAAAAAAAGCCACGGTATCTATAACATACTAGTTATTATTTAAGAGTATTCGGCCTGAGAAAGTTTAAGTGGTGACAAGATTAGTTATAGATTGACTTTCAAATCGTGACCTCAGTTAAAAGCACAACTTTAAAAAAAACAAAAAACAGCCTAGCCCTAGCTTGTTTGGCTCAGTGGATAGAGCATAGGTCTGCTGACCAAAGGGTCCCAGGTCCCATTCCTGTCAAAGGCAAGTACCTTGGTTGCAGGCTCCTCCCCCACCCAGTCAGGGCTTGTGCAGGAGGCAACCAATCAATGTGTTTCCCTCACATCGATGTTTCTCTCTGTTTTTCCCTCTTTCTTCCACTCTCCCTAAAAATCAATAGAAAAATATCCTCCAGTGAGGATTAGCAAAAAATAAATAAAAATAAAAACAGCCTATGTTAGTTACTTTTCAAAAGATTGTCTTCAATTTACTGATATGTACTATACTATGAACATCGCCAGCCCAGCTTACATACTAAAATAAAACCACTTACAACTAAAATAAAACCACTTTATTTTTTAAAATATGATTTTATTGAGGTAGGGGAGAGGGAGAGAGAAACGCTGATCACATCGATCGTCTGTCTCCTGCAAGCCCCCTACTGGGGACTGAGCCCACTACCCAGGCAGGTGCCCTAATTAGGAATGGAACCCTTCACCTCTCAGTGCATGGGACACACTCAACCAACTGAGCCACAGCAGCCAGGGCTAAAATAAAACCACTTTAAAACTAATGGACTCTGGGGCTGAGTTATCCATAAATACTTTGAAAGACTTACCTATTTTCAGTCTCCTTCTTTCTTATCAACATTATTAATTTTGAAATATAACCGAAAGAGAGGTGTTGGGCTTCTGATAGATTAAAAACAAATTTACTGACCATCTTCTAAACTTGATGAATTGAATATACATGTTTTTATCTGCTATCTCTCAAAACTCTCCTAAAACTACCATAAAGGACAAAAAGAATGGGAGAGTATAATAAAAAAACAACAACAACAAAATTGGAAGATAAAAAAAAGGGTAGATTTAACTAAGCAGAGAAAAATGAAATTAACTGCCTGTAGAGGGAAAAGGCAAAAAGAAGCCTGCTGATTTATGCAGAAGAACTCTAGAAAATGTGGGAATTGGAGACACCAGGTAGTGAGATACCTCTTCAATTAACCATATAAAATTTGTTATGTAATCAGCAAACAGAGTCAAATCTAAAAATAGTATTCAAGATCCAGGACAGAGATGGAGAGAAAAAGGAAGATGATGAAATAATTCAACTATTATGTTAGTATTTGCTTTCAACAGTCAACTTTCCAACATAACTCATCCTATAGTGGGATTTAGAAAATACTGATAAGAAACCAAGTTTCCTCCCTTAATGTCATCAGGAAGAAACTTTAAAGTTTCTTTTTTAAAATGTAGCCAATATAAAATGAACTATACACTTAAAAATTGTAACATGCTAACATTTTTTGTTCAGATGAAATAGGAATATGTTATAATAGAAAAGAAATGAAAAAAGAAGAGTCTAGAAAAGTAATTGTCCAGATGCAAAATTATAATTAAAATGGAAATATTCTCAGAGTGAAAAATGTCAATCTATCTGACTCATACCAATCACTCCCTTGATCCGTAAGTTATTCCCAAAATGATTCTATTGAGCAGGAATAATGAAGGTGAAGAGGTGGGGAGAATCAGAGGACATAGAGATAATCAGTCCTGTTGTCTGGCTAGATTATTTAATAAACTAGAGGCCCGATGCATGAAAATTCATGCACTGGAGGGGGGGGGGGAATCCCTCCGCCTGGCCTGCCCCCTCTCACAGTCCGGGAGCCCTCAGGGGCAGGAGGCGATTTGGCAATCAGGGGAAGGCGATGCCCCATCACACCTCTGCTGCTGCCACTGCCGGCAGCGTGAGCCTCAGCCGGCCCTGTAAGGTTACCTAAGCCTCGGGCGGCTCTGGGCGGCTGGGCAGCCGCCATCCGAGGCTTGCCTGAAAGGGCCCAGCTGGGGGTGGGCCCAGTCTTGCCGAACGCCTGCTGTCCCGGCGGGGCTGAGGGGACTGGGCGCTGCCATCTTGTGGGTGTGGGTGCCACCATCTTTGAGGGCGTGGCAGTCAATTAGCATATTTCCTCCTTATTGGCTGTGGGCACTGCCATCTTTGAGGGCAGGGCAGTCAATTAGCATATTCCTGCATTATTGGCTGTGGGTGACACCATCTTTGCGATGGTGTGCGGGTCAATTAGCATATTCCCTCTTTATTAGATAGGATTCTCATTCAGATTCCTCTCATCATTTAGTAGGGTTTCCTCAGCTTCTTCTTTTTTTTAAATAAATCTTTATTGTTCAGATTATTACAGTTGTTCCCCTTTTTTCCCCCCAAAGCTTCCCTCCACCCAGTTCCCACCCCACCCTCTTCCCTTACCCCCCCACTGTCCTCGTCCATAGGTGTACACTTTTTGTTGCCGGGTCAAAGGTCATACACATGGAAAATGTAGCTATTTCCATCTGCGACATGTCCCTGCGTTCGGAAAGGTCTCTCACGACTTGTTCACGCTCTACTCAGAAAGGGTCCGGAGACACGTAACGGCTTTTTAAAATAATGTGTCCTCTTATGTTTAAAATGAGGATTTCGCTACCAAAAGTGAGGAGAAAGCAACACTACAGCTGCTCTCGCCCCGCTCGCCCTTCGGGTGATAGTTGTGCGTGGGGCCGCGCGCTGGTTCTCGGGCCGTCGACGAAGCCGCCTGGGCAGCTCTCGTGGTTCCACCGGCTTCCCAGGGGCCATTGCAGCCTCACAGGGGCCGTCGCAGCCTCACAGTCCTCAGCTTCTTGATAGCCTGATTAAATTTCTCATCCTACAAAGCCCAAGGAAGACCAGTCCCAATACCTATTGTACCCTAGGAGGCCTTTCCAAAAAGACCAAGATCTCCCTCATGTGATTTAGGCATCTGGGCTCCTTTGTGCACCAAAGTCTAACCCATTTTTAATGTAATTGATAGAATTTCTGGAAACTATTGTGTTGCCTACTGGTGATGCCTTTTCCATGGTACTTTCCACCTTGTGTTCTGTTAGTATGTAACTTCTTATAACAGATCTTAATCTCCTTATGGATAGAGCTCCTTCAAATTTGTAGTCCTTCATTACCACTAACCAAGAAAAACAATACTAAGCTTCTTGCACAAAGAACATTTTCATTAAATACATAATGAATCAAGATTAACAATACTGATGATGGACAAGTCACTATTCCAAAATCCTTGAATGAAACTGTTTGTAGTGGTAAACCAGCAAGTCTTTCAAAATCCAGGTCAAAGCTCACTTTCTCTTTTCTTTCCTTAATTCTTACTTCCTTAATTTTTAATAGTGATACACCAGTGTATACCTTGATGAAAGGAGATGTGATGATGTTGTACCTGTTTCTAAGACATACTATATAGAGATGCTTTCTCTTCCCAGCTAGTTTCGAAGTTCCTTGAAAGCAAGGACCATACCTTTAACCTCATCACACCATTCATACAGTATTCAGACACAGTATTTACTAGTATTGACCAGGTGCTCCCCATGGATCTGGTGCTTTCTAAGCACTTAACAGGTATTTAATCATTTAACCCGCATGCAGCCCTATGGGGTAGTACTAAACATAAGCAGCTAGTTCAAGGTCACACACTAGGAAGTGGCAGCATCAGGACTTGACCTGAGGCAGTCTTGCTCCAGGAGCATGGCGGTCTTAACCCTTCTACTTAGTGCCTCTGCACGGAAAACATTAAGTGGCTTTCTGAACAAATGGCTTAATCTAAAATATTTATTAAAGACATGATTTTTAGTAAACAATGGTTCATAAAAGTAGGCAGTGTAGACTAACAGAATCTTGGATTTGGAGGAGTCTTGAGGCTCTCCCCATTTTCCACCCCTCTTCCACCTCCTCAAAAAAATGGCAGGTGGTCATCCAGCATCTGCGAGAAATGTAGAAACCTGGAGATGTGGGCTCTAGTGCCAAGTGTGTTACTAGTCAGACAACCCAGCCACTGTAAACTCCAGTTTTTTTTGTTGTGAAACACTGGCTCTCTATCTGACCTGCCCAGCTGCATCCTCCCCTCTGCCACCCACCCCAGGAAACAAGGGGCCCCAACTTACAAATGGATCCAGTTCCAAAAGATCCCTGAAGCCTGTTATTTGGAACTCACAAAATATTTCCTGTACAACATTATAAATGACTAGAGGCCTGGTGCATGAAATTCTTGCATGGGGGGGGGGGCGGTATCCCTCAGCCTGGCCTGCACCCTCTCGCAATCCTGGACCACTGGCTCCTAACCGCTCGCCTGCCTGATTGCCCCTAACCACTCTTCCTGCCTTTCTGATTGCCCCAAACACTCACCTGCCTGACTGATTGCCCCTAACCACTCTGCCTGCCTGATTGCCCCTAACCACTTGCCTGCCTGCCTGATCACCCCTAACCGCCTCTGCCTCAGCCTCTGCTGCCACGGCTTCATCTGGAAGGACTCCCAGAATGACGTCCAGAACATCGTTCAGCAGTCCGGTCTAATTAGCATATTACTCTTTTATTATTATAGATGGTTGGGACTTCAGGTTTGTCCACAGCACTC
This sequence comes from Myotis brandtii, assembly GCF_000412655.1. Taxonomy (NCBI): domain Eukaryota; kingdom Metazoa; phylum Chordata; class Mammalia; order Chiroptera; family Vespertilionidae; genus Myotis; species Myotis brandtii. The sequence goes on from NW_005370412.1 coordinate 2,739,475, forward strand.
TATTTCATTTTCATAATGAAGTTAACTTATGATACAAGTGCAAGAGTAAGAAGTAGAAAAATAACTTCTTCCCTTTTCTGGATGCAAGTCAACCCTGGACAAGGCTTTGAAATGTGTACTATTTACTTTGGCACCCTCTCACTTCCTTTCCTTTTCCTCCCTTCCATCTCCTAATATCCTTTATTCTAGGGCCCAAACACCCCAGCTGTAGCATTCCATCCAGGCTTACTTCACCCTGCAGAGTCCTTCACTCTCTTCATCCTCTCTATTCCCAACCACAAGCCTGATTTGCAACAACTCTGGTCCCCAACACTCCACCTTGCCCTCCCATCAAACTTTCACTACCTCAGCAAAGCAGTTCTCAGCTAGATTAGGGAGAAGAAAATCTGATTTAAATGATCTATGAACACCTAAGCATAAGAGCTAACACTTATATAATGCTTTCCTGTGTGCCTGACACTATTCTAAGCATGCATAAATTCTTCAAGCCCTTAAGGATCCTGGGCTATTATTAGTATTACTAGCAGCCCAGTGCACAAAATTCGTGCACAGGTGCAGTCCCTTGGCGTGGCTGGTGATTGAAGTGCAAGCATCTGACATGGAAGGTCAGGTCCCAACCGACCTCTGGGCCCTGGGCAGCACCTGGGCCCCTGGGCCCCTGCGTGCCCCCATCTGCCTGAGTCATGGCGCCCACACGGAGATGCGGTGAGCACGGCCAGATGCCACAGGCTGGGGCACAACTGGGCCCCTGGGCCACCCAGCAGTGCAGCATGGAAGCCAGGTGGGCAGCACATTCTCTCCCAGCATGTTTTGCAGACCGGCTTCTGCGCGAACCCACAGGGAGCCCAACACAGCCCCTGTGGTCCCAGCAGCTGTGGCCCAGCTCACCCGGAAGATGCCACGCAGGTGTGGGGTGGGCTCCTTGCAGGCACCCAGCACCTGAGTGCGGGGGGCTGCAGGGGGGAGGGCCTTCCCAGGCATGTGAGCCCTGAAGTCCCAGGGGAGGGTAGCAGGAGGAGTGAGAGCGAGCTCCGCTGACACCCTGCATTGTCACCGCATCTCCTTCCCCATCACCCCCACCTTCAGGTAGTCGGTGAGAAGTTGCAGCATGTTGCCGATACCCACCATGTTCCATGCCGCCCCCTGGTGGTCAGTGCACCTTATAGCGAGCGGTCAAACTCCTGGTCAAGGGGACAATTTGCATATTAGGTTTTATTATATAGGATTATTTGTTGTTGTTGTTAATCCTCACCTGAGAATATTTTTTTCCCATTGATTTTTTTTAAGAGAGTGTAGGAGGGAGGGGGAGAGACACACAGAGAGAGAGGCATGGATGTGAAAGAGACATATCGATAAGTTGCTTCCCGCACTCATTCTGGACAGGGCAAGGGACCAAGCCTGCAACTGAGGTATGTGCCCTTGACCCAAACCGTTCAGTCCATGGGCCGACACTAACCTCTGAGCCAAACGGGCTAGGGCTGGAGCTGCTATTATTATTATTTGCATTTCACAAATGAGGAAACTGAGGCACAGAGAGGTTAAGTAACTTGCCCAAGGTCACCATGCTACAGTCAGTAATGGGGTTGGCCTTTGAATCCAGGCAGTCTGACACTGAAGCCTGTGCTCTCATACTAAACTTCCCAGAGGGACTTGTATCATTAGTATGGAATCCTCCTTAACCCAAATGACTCTCCACCTTTCAGCAGCATAGTAGACAACTGAAAATACTCAAATAGTATTGGAAAAGACATTCAGGGACAGGCAGTCACCAAGCCAGGTGGCAAATGCCCGAGGAAGTGATGAAAATGAATAAAATAGTGGACTCACAATGGTGGCTTAGACTGTATTGTTTCCTCAAGAGCACAACCGGAAGAATGTTCTTCCCATCCACAGAGAAAAAGGCTTGCTCCTGTTTTTCATGGGTATCCCATTCTACCTTTCTCTTTCTAATGTTGATATAGACAGAGAGACAAGAAATGGTTGGCATTTCTCATAATGCACTGCTAAGAAAGACAACGGTGCCCATGGTGACTGAGGCCCTCAATGTGACAACTGGGGAGCACATGTGCCCTGTAGAGGAGCTGTCTTTCCCAGCCCCAACTAGTGATTAGTCTGCAGGCAAACACATAGTATGACTCCAGAGCCTAGTCTCTTAGTTGCTTTGAATACTGCCTGGGTTCAAGTGACAAACCTAGATCACATTTTTTAATGAACTCCATTGTAATATATTCACTTTCATGGTTGCATCTATGAATAAATTAGAAAGATGTCTATACTTATCAGGACTCCTTCAGTTGCAAGTGCCATAAACCCAACTCAAATGATCTTTAAAACACACTCACACCTGGCCAGTGTGGTTCAACGGTTGAGCATCAACCCAGGAACCAAGAGGTTCAATCCCTGGTCAGGGCACATGCTTGGGTTGCAGGCTTGATTCTCAATAGGGGGCAAGCAGGAGGCAGCCAATTGATGTTACTCTCTCATTGGTGTTTCTATCTCCCTAGTTCTCTCCCTTCTCTCTCTAAAAATCAATGGGGAAAAAAAAACATATTTAAGAAAACAACAACACACATGTGTGGGGGTGCAAGGACGCAATGTAGTACCTGAACTAAATCTAGGGGACCAAGCAATATAGTCAGGTCCCCTCATTCCACCTCTCAGATTTTCTTCTATTGGAAAGTAGACCTCTTCTACTACAGATGAGGAGATAGAGGTCCATATGCACCTCCTTCCAGCCCCATAATCTAGAAATGAGAATAGGTTTCCACTCTATCTCTGGCTGAAAAGTCCCAGGGAAGAACTTTGATTGGTTCATCTCGGGTTGTCTGTTCACCTCTGACCTACCACTTCACCTGGGGAATTGGATTACTTTGATTAGCAGGCAACTTTATTGACTTGTCACCATGATAGGCAGAGAGCAGGTGGCAGAGTACTGTGATTGACAGCCACCAAGCTCTAGTAAAGTACAAAGGGACAGTTCTCCAGATAAAGGGTGGCTCTGGCAATCAAAAACTACAGCTGCTCACTATAATGTTCAGTGTTATGCCTAGCTTGAAAATTAGGGAAATTAAAGACACAAAAAAATAGCTTACATTGGACGACTCAAAAGCACAGAGCTAGCTTTAGTGTATTGTGACTTAGTGTATGTCTTTAAAATTACGATCAATGTCTAAATAAAAAGTGAAAAATTCAGTCAATCCTATAGACATTTCTAAATATTTACTTATTTTTGGTGTTTTATGAAAAATATGGATAATTGACTGATTCCCTTTATTTTTCTATCTGGATGCTTTAATGCTATATAAGCCCAGTTAAATGTCATTTAGAACCTAGAACATGCAACCTGGTCATGATTACATAATAAGAAAAAAACATTAGATTTAATAAGTGACTTAGTGTTTTGCCACATGTTTACTCTCAACAAATTAGAGCTAAACCAGAGAACTAATATCGGATAAAATGGAGAAACTGTGTTACCATTACATTTCCATAATAGAGTTGAATAGAGAACTAAAATCAAGATATGTTCTATTTAGCCCTGGCTGGGTAGCTTTGTCCAGATACACCAAGGTTGTGGGTTCAGTCTCCAGTCAGGGCACATATAAACAGCAACCAATGAATGCATACGTAAGTGGAACAAATTGATCTCTCTCTTTCCCTCTCCCCTCCCTCTCTCTCAAATCAATCAACAAAATTTTTAAAAATATATATGCTCTATTAAAAAATTAGAAAATCATTTAAGTCTTTATATATATTTACTCTCCTTTCCCACTATATTCAATTGGTGATTCATGCAGTGAAATATGAGGATGTCAAGGGAATTTTCTCTTCAAAGTTAATGCTTTGCCTGTTTCTCTTTCAGCATATTCACTGTCAGTACAGCATATTAATGCCCAAATTCCCAGCTGTAATATGGTGTATGAAAGTAAAATAAGCATTTAACTTTGTATTGTTAAGACAGACTTCTTTCCTTACTTGTTACATAAAACACATTTGTTGAAGTCATCCCGTGAGACAGGTCCTGTGCTAAACACTGTTCACATGTAATGAGTTGAGTCCCCACAACCACCCTGTGAGAAAGACCATCTTACAGGTGCAAAAACTGGGGCATTCATTTCATCCTAAAAAATAAGTATCTGAAATCAATAATGTTTGGATCCTCTAATTCTGATGAGGAAACTGAGGTATAGAGAGGTGTTGAAAATTACCTAAGTTTATAGAGGTAATTAGAGGTAAAACTGGGATTTGAACCCGGGAAGTCTAGCCCTTGAGATTAAGCTCTTTAAATATAAATATATATAATTTTTTTTAAAAGAGAGAGAAAGGAAAGGAGAGGGATAGAGAGATAGAAACACCGATGACAGAGGAACATCATCGATCAGTTGCCTCTTGCACAACCCTCACTGGGCATTGAGCCCACAACCCGGGCATGTGCCCTGACCAGGAAATGAACCAGCGACCTCTTAGTTCCTGGGTCGATGCTCAACGCTGAGCCATACCAGCTGGACTTGAGCTTAAGCTCTTAATCACCATTCTATATCTCCTCTAATTACTTAATGGTTAGTATAGTAAGTATAAACTTATAACTGATGATAGGTAATATTAACCATAAAATATGTATTAAACCTTGTAGTACTAGGATACTCCTGGCCAAATTCTTCCCTATAGATCTAAAGTAAACATGACATTTTCCCCACATTTCTCCCTTTTTGAATAAAAAGTAGAAATAACTAATAGTAACTCTAACTTATTATTTTCAAGTGAAATACACCAAGATCTGTATGCACATTTCTCCCAAAGAGAAAATTTCACAATATTGCAATAATAGAACATGTAAGCATTACATATTCTTATGCAAAAAAAAAAAAAAATCTTTGTCCTGACCCGTGTCCATTGCCTATTTAATGCGACAAGTAAAGAGCTAAAAAAGGAGGTGGCCATGAAGGTCATCTGAAATTTTGTTGTTGGGTAAATGAAAGAGTAGGGTAATGACTGGACCTCTTCACAGCCAATTAATTTTGCTCCAAGAAAAAGGACCTAAAGCATGAAGGCATGAAACAGACTGACATACTTCAATGGGGGGATAGGGAATTGAGGAGAGAGAAACCAAAGAACTTACATGCTTATATGCATAGTCCATGGACACGAACAACAGGGTAGGGTCTGGGTGTAGGGGAATAAAGAGGGGAAAATGGGAGACAATGAAATATATATGTACTAGTGTATGTGTGTGTGTTTGTGTGTATATAT
>NW_005370412.1:2744770-2757678 GCF_000412655.1 Myotis brandtii
TTAAAAATATTTATTTTTTAGGATTCCCTCTTGGTAAATTTTTAAAAGCTGAAAGATACCACACACTCACAAAATATTGATTAAAAAAAGATGATATCTTTATTAATTAACCGCCTAAAACACTTCTATAATGCTATTTTTCCTGCATTTTAAAATTTGGATAATCTTTATATAAAAACTATTTTGCCATATCACTTTATATAGAGAAAATAGGAATATAATTCATTCTACTGGCTTGGTTGATCAACAAATTCTTTTTCTTTCTTTTTTTTCTTTTTATTTATTTTTGTTAATCCTCACCCGAGGATATTTTTCCATTGATCTTTTTAGAGAGAGTGGAAGAGAGAGGGGAAAGACAGAGAGAAACATCAATGTGCGAGAAACACATCCATTGGTTGCCTCCTGCACGCACCCTGACCAGGGCCTGGGCCGAGGAGAAGTCTGCAACTGAGGTATGTGCCCTTGACTGGAATTGAACCTGGGAGCCTTTGGTCCATGGGCTGACCCTCTATTCACTGAACTAAACTGGCTAGGGCTCAACAATTTTTTTTAAAATATATATTTTATTGATTTTTTACAGAGAGGAAGGGAGAGGGATAGAAAGTTAGAAACATTGATCAGCTGCCTCCTGCACACTCCCTACTGGGGATGTGCCCGCAACCAAGGTACGTGCCCTTGACCAGAATCGAACCTGGGACCCTTGGGTCCGCAGGCTGACGCTCTATCCACTGAGCCAAACTGGTAGGGCAAACAATTTTTTTTAATATTGATAATTGGGATGCATGAAGTACTCAAATTCCCTTACAAATGTATTCATAGTTTATAATACTACCCTACAAATACAGGATTCTACTATGTTCTATTTTGCCCTATTTCCATCAAGAAAGGAAAAAAATGTGTGACATGTTTATCATTGCATGTACTGCATAATTATGTATATTCCTGATGGGAAAAACTTTTGTTTTGATAGGCATTAAAGATAACTGAATTTTCTACTTAGAATTTCATATGTGTGAAGATGAAGGCATTTCCATGAATTTGCTTCTGACTGTATATTTCAAACCTTTGTTCTCTTCCAATCTCCACACAGTTTTGATACACAGGACATGCTCATATTGTAATATGACTTCTGGCCCAGGGCCCTCCCTGTCTCATTGCCGGGTGAGAAGCATTCCCAGAAGCTGTTCTGATATAGGGAAGCCAGCAATGACTTAACTATTTATAGAAGTGATTGTGAGCCGCTAAACCCAAGCAAAATATATCCCTAAGTCAACTCCTCCTTTTCCAGATTCCAAAAATGCCTATGACAACTCCAATGCCACCCAACTCAAGAGGAGGTATGATTGCGGAAATGTAAAAGGACAGAGATGAAAGCCTTGACTGACTGCATTTAAAATACCTGTTTTTGCATATTTTACAAAAGTATATGAATGTGTGAACATATTATGAAGGCTCCTCCCACAGTCTTGAGAGGAGCCAGGAAACTTATGTTTTAATACTTTTAGTAAGAGTGATGGCAGGCTTGTTAAATGTTTGCTAAATGAATAAATGAACCAAACATGAGACACTTGCATTCCAGGAATCTCTCTTGTGAAGTAGGAATTGTCTATCTGCTCCTGTCTATCAGGGCTAGGATAGATTCTCTTTTACTAATTCCATTCTCATCAAATCTTTGGATAAAAAGCTTTTCCCCAGACACCTTGCTTCGGGGGAGATGGTGACTACACATAGCAGTATTCTGGTTATGGAGAAAGTATGTTTCCCATTGCAAACAGAGAAGTTGTCAATTTGGTTAGACACCAGTCTCTTGTATATCTGAATCCTGAGATACTGACACCTCAGAGCACAGAAAAGTGGCACCCCATTGTACTGCCACTTGCAGTCATCCAGGCTGGCCCTTCCCAGGGAGATGCATATAAGTCATTCAGCCATCTCTAAACTGACACTCTGACAACTCTGTTGACTCAAAATAATATTCAGTTGGGTGAGAATTATTGATTAACTGGTTATACAGAGGTGAGGTTTAACAGGGGGGGTAAATGCCCTTTATCTACTATCTTTTTATACTTAAAAAATTAATGCTATTTTTGTAATAACTTAAATGATTTAAAAAATTACTTGCCAGTATGTGGGATTAGGAAATAATTTTTTGCAGCCACAAGACAAGCAGTTCTTAAACTCTCTAGGACAAAGGCAGCAAAGAGCAGAAACTGCTTATCACCATTTCACAACTGACCCCATTGTTCTTATGGAGTTTTTTTAGGGCTGAAAGCGCCCAGACCCCACTGACCTCCCATTGTACAGACAGGAAACCCAGGACCACGGGTAAGTTACTCCTGCAAGGTCTCACGGCTAGCGATGAACGTGGGGACTCTGGAATGAGGTTAGGATATTATTTTTGGGAATTTTAAGAAATTCAGACTCGAGTGTCACAGAGGAAGATATATAATGAGCCAGCTGCTGTCCCAGATGGTTTGCTGAAGGGCAGGCAGATCCCCTCACATTAGCCAAGTTAACAGCTGGGAACAGTTGGAGGCAACTGTCAGTTCTTAGGATTTTGAGCTTGCAGAAATCTTGCAATATTAGGGAATGGTCGCTCCTCCTGGTCCCATCCATCACTCACTGGAAGGTGACTGGGCCCACCAGCTGTCACATACAGACTTATTCCTAGCTAGAGCACAAAACTGGAGTTCCAGGGAAGATAAAACCAATGTCAACAAATGGCAAACTGGTCTTTGGAAGAAAGTCCTCAGGGGAGGTTGGCCTTGTCTTCTTTAAGAAGAGATAGGAAAGAGAGGAAAGGGTGGCAAGATAAGATAAAAAGTCTTAAATACACGCCTCCAGGGGAAACAGGGCAGTAAAAAATTGATAATCTCTGGAAGGATAAAGAAGGGACATTGTCTCCCAGGAGGGGAACCAAGTCTTGGGGTTTTAGGTGTAGGAAGACTTTTCACTGTGTAATCTTTTGTGCATTTAGGCTTTGGAATTATGTGAAATTTTAATCTATTTTTTAAAGAAACATTAGATTTTAAAAATGAAAATAAGGGAATCTTCCTTAAAATTATAGCGGTTATTTAACAAGGATATGAGCAGCTCAGTAGAACTGGGGCCTTTTGTGGGGGTCCCAGCTACGTGGCCAGGCCGTGCTGCCTCCAGCCTCGGGTAGGAGCAGCTGCCACGGACTCTGCCATCGCTTTCTAACAGGAGGCCAACACACGTCCCTCATTCTTTTCTAATGTTTCCTGCTGTAACTACTACATACCTCCCTGAAACTAAATATTTCCTTTTTTGGAGAAGGATTAAGTATAGGCAGAACCCTATTTTAACAGCTATCATCATGCTGTCTAGTTCAATATAACAAAGGTTCTGTCTTGGCCAACAGCCCATATGAGCAGGGTTTTGCTCATATATTTGTATACATGAAGGCAATAGTAAGGATTTTATATACACACACATGCATATATCATAAGTAGATATATATATGTTATTTTTGTATATATGTGTGTGTACACGTATATACATACTTTTTAAGAAAAATTTTTTAGAAACACAGCATTATAAGAACTCAGATCTATTGAGGATGGTGTCAAATAGGATATGAAGTAATCAATGCAGCACGTTAGGATGTAGCAACAGAGATGAGTGTGCAGCATTGAAAAACACAGCACTCAAGTGGCAGTAGAGCATAGCCATTTAAAGATGGACTCTGGAGCCAGGCAACTTATAAACCCAGATTCTCCACCTAAGCAACAATGCAGCTTTTATTGGGATACTCAAAATCTTAATGTAGTCTCAGATTCAGACATACAACACTGCATTCTAATCAGGGCTCACGAGAGAACCCCTGTGACCTGCACTGGCCAGGCTCCATCTAGAACAGTAGGTTTTGTTCTGGGAACCTGGTAAGAGGGTCATTGGCAAACTGGAGTCTGTCCAAAGGAAGGCAACCATAGGAAAGAGCCATCTCGCACGCGTCAGTCAGGATATTTTTGGTTGCGAGTAACAAAACACTAGAATCAAACTGGGCTAAGCAAAAAGAGTACTTATTGACTCATGTAATTGAAACCACATAATTCTGAAGAACTGCTTTCAGACAAGGCTTTTCTGGGGGTTTACATCAGGCGACCAGAACTCAGGTTTTCTCTCCATCTCTCGACCAGCTTTTTGGATATTGGCACCGTTTTCAGGTAGGCTCTTCTTTTTGTGGTCCAAGGGAGATGTCAACAATTCCCAAGGTTCCATGCATCCTCAACCCATCCCATACATTAGATCCAAAGATCTGAAGACCTGAAATTTACTCTGATTGGATGGGCTCACATCAAGTACCCACCCCTGATGCTATCCCAGTGGCCAGGAGAATGGAATGGACTTCACCATAGGAGCAGGGGTGGGGTCAGCTTCTCCAGACCATATGGAGTTCCACTTGGAAATTAGGATTCTTGAGAAAAGAGAACAAATGGATGCTGCAGAGTTGTAACAAAGGGGCACACTTCATACGAGGAACATCAAAAGAAATAGGGGTCCTTAGCTTGAAGAAGAGCAGGCATAAAAAGAACAAGGTAATTGTCTCTGAAGATTTGAAAGTAACTTGTAATTGGCACTTTGAGTTGGAGGGGGTCCCTTCAAATCTCCCGTCTGTGGTCAGTTGGTCAGAAGCACAGGTAAGAGCCTGGGCTGTGGCTGTGTTTGGATTGGGGAATGGCATTCTTCTGGGACCGAACTCTTAACCTGTGGAATTTGATGCTACCTCCAGGTAAATAGTGTCAGAACTGAGTTGAATTCTTATACCTGTTTAATGTCTTGGAATTGTTTGTTAATGTGGGGGAAAAGCCCCGCAACACATTGGAATTGGGTCTAGTTACTCATAGAAAGTTTAGTTACTCATAGAAACAAATTTATCCAGGGGAAAAGATCATTGCAAAGAAATAAACATGCCGATGGGATTTTCAGAGAAGTCTTTAAGTTCTTTAGTGCTTAGGTATGTGAAGTACAGAACAGCCTCCCCCCCCACCGCCCCCCCTTGTTATGGATTTGTTTTTGATGAGTTGGATAGCAATGACACATTTCTTAGGCTTGTTTGGAAATGTGTACTGAAATCTTGTGAACTCTGCAGTTCCTATGGTCACACATTTTTTTCTTAATGATTGTTAAATGATGTGCTTTTTTCTAAAACTCATAAGGGAGTATGACCTCCTTTAACCAGCAAGTCTCAATGTTCAAGAAATTTCCTTTATTTTTACACTAAGCTAGACATTCCATTTCCCAGGTTCCCTTTCAATTTAGCAAATCTTCATACGCTCAGCTTCTATACTAAAGCCTGTGAGGGATTCATAGAGAAGACACAGTGGGTTGGGTAATTTTTACATTATTAGTTCTTCAGAGGGGCCACCCTTCCCCATGTCTACCCTCATTATCCTCTTATGGTTCTCTCGTTATTTCTTCTCAGAGCCTATGATTCTTTCATTTATCTACTTGTGTATCAGGTGTCATGCCAACAGGATATACGTTCTAGAAGGCAGAGACTTTTCTGTCTTCCTCACTGTTGTGTTCCCAGCAATTTATAACAAGGTGCCTGACAGAGGAGACTGAATAAGTGTTGGTTGATTGCTGAATGAATAAGGCTATCTCCAGAACCTAGCAGTGCCTACCACAAGACAGGTGCTCTGTGGCTCTTTCTTCATAATGAATGAACAGGCCTGAAGGGTTAAGGAAGGAGGCAGGGTTTGATCTGGTCCTACAGGGAAACATTCAATATTTTGTCTGTTCAGAACAGACGTTATTTTGGGACATGATCCTTAACACCAAGTGGGGGCTCCCGTAACGGGAAGTGCTTCTGAGGAAAGGCACATGGCTCGAGCTGAGCCAGTCACTGTTCTCCACTGCCCTGGGCACACTGATCAGTCCCTGCAGAGGCACAAAGCCCAGCCAGGTCAGTCACTGTCCTTTAACTAATATTTGTCAAGCTTGAGCTAGAAGAGAGATACTCCTTTTTTCTTTGGTCAGAAAGCTGGAAGAATGTGTGCCCAAGGCAGTGATGTCTTCCACTCCAATGGAGGAAGCCGGTCTGGGAGGATGACGCCAACAGGCAGAGATTCAAAGGCAGGAGATGGCCAGAGAGCCCCAATGGCCGGGCTCCAGCTGACACGTCCTTTTCAAGGCTTAACTGTTCAGCTTCAAACCTGTGAGCCAACCCAGTCTTCTCTCATAAATGATCCCCTCAAAAACAAAACACTTGAGCAGCTAGGTTGAGTCTGAGACTCTCAACTAATACAAATGTAAGTGGGTAGACAGGAATAGGGAGGGGTTCTGGACAAAAGCACAGGAGTAGATTAAACAGGATTTTTAGGAAAGCTCACTTTCCTAACTGAACACTTACATGATAGATAGTGATGACCTTCAGCCAATGCATATTACCGCTCTCTCTAATATGGTCTGCATTTGCAGTTAGCTTTAGCCTTAAAATAGGAAATGAAATGTGATAACATGAGGAAATACTTAAAATATAAAGCTAAGTGGTAGGAGATGGATATGAATAAATATAAAGCAAGAGGACAACTATAAAGCCCAATGATATGGTGAAACTGCACAAACTTTAGAGTCACACGCTTTGATTTGAATTCAATTTCAATTCCTAGGAACGTGACCTTGCACACATTGCTTTGCGTACATTGCTTAACACTTTGAGCCTTTGGTTTTCTCATCTGTAAAACAGGGGTAATATCACTCAGGGTTGCTGACTGATTAAATAACAGAAAGTATGTAAACTCCTTAGCACAGTGCCTGGAACTTAATAAATGTTACTTTCCCCCCTTTATGTTAAAAATAAAACTCACTACATTACAATTTTAAAAATACTTTAAGAAACATATCTAACTAAATGTTAATAGTACTTGTGTTTGAATGCATTGATTTATTCAATGAATATCTATAGAATGCTGACAATGGACAGGGACTAGGCATACAACAATGAACAAAATGGAAAAAGTCCTTGACTTCATGATGCTCAAATTCCTCTGGATAAAGACAATACGCAAATAAATATATTACTGTGTGGGTCACATGGCCTGAAGTGCTATAGATGGGGAGTGCCTGGTGTTTGTGTGTGTGGAGGTGACTATGCAAGAACTTTGAACCCAGGGTCCTAAAAGCCTCACTGAGACAGTGGTATCTAAGCAAAGACTTGAAGGTGAAGAAGGATGGGAGAACTATGGGTGGCTTTTTTCTTTTTCCTCATATCTACTTTTCTGATTTTTTAAATGAGTATTTGGAAATTGATTGTTAAAATAAAAAAATTTAAATGGAAACTAAAATCGGAATCTTTCTAAAAGCATTTACTATTATAACTAACTTACCTGTGATGTTTGGTTTTAAAATGTTCTTTCTTATTATTTATTCTCAAAACACCATAACGCTATTAAAGGGCAAGTAATATTTTTATCCCTGTTTTACAAATTGAAAATGAGCTTCTGAAAGGTCATACAATGAATAAGTGTTAGAATGGATTCCTGAAATTCAGATTTTCATGCTCTAGATCCCACATTCTCCGTTACGTTCAGATTTCTTACAGTACACATACATAGCATCATCCATCTTTTCTTGAAGTTTATCTATTCATCTATACCTTCACAGGCACTGTTGAATAACTTCTAACAAGTCAACAGTTATTCATTGTGATCACTCAAGTGGGAGCTGCAGCAATTGAATAGTCCTTACACATATGAGAGTATGTGGAAATTGAGTGGGGTTATATTATTGAATAATATGGGTGGTATTTAGTATGATGCTTTTTAAATGTTACCCTATCCTAATTTATTTATTTATTTTTGCTAAATTGTTTTGTCTAGAATCGTAATCAATGACATACTGCTAATGTCATATCAAGGTTATGTTCTGGAGTAATCTGTGTGTAGCCATTGTGCTCAGTGACACTTTTTACCAAAAATAAGAGTTAGAAAAGGTGACTTGAGCTTGTTGGGGGGTCGGGGGGGAGGGTGTCGAATAGTCCATTCTTCTGAGAGCCGTATCCCCAGTTGATAGTTCCCTTCCTGACTTCTTTTGCAAACTTTCTGCACACCCTTGTGATAGTTTTAGCTCAAACCCAGCATTTTTATTGCAATTCAAAATCAAAACATACAATTAAACTAAGCACAGTAGTGATGTTCTAACTAAAATGTGTAGTTATAACAAAATATAGTTATTAAAAATGTTGGCTTAGAGATTGATATAATTAACCTTATAATCTTTCAACAAAAAACATGCTTTTTCTGTTTGTTAGAAAACTAAAAAATGTGTCTGAGTTTTAGAAGCAGTAGATTAAAATAAAGTAGAAATGGCTTCTTGTTCCCAAAATTCAAAAAAGAAATGAAAAAAAGAGTGAAGGAGAGAAAATTACTTAGCTGAGAACCAAATCATTTCTCTCAAAAAGAGTATCTTGATGTAGAGAGATGTGGATATGGCTATAAGTTAAATGAGATAAAATGTGTAAAAACACTTCAAATAGTACAAAGTAGGCATCCAATGATCTGTTTGTTGCATCTTCATCTGTACATTTGTACAAAAAGCAGAAAATTTGGAAATGATGTCATTCATCATTTCTGCCTTCTACAAATTCTTTTATCACTATTTCCACAATTATATTAGCTCATTGACTTTGGTGTTAAATTCAATGAAATGCTTTTAAATTGAGCATCCAATATACTCCTGGCATCGTATATATTTTTGAAGGCTCACATTAATGAGCACCCCTTTAAATTTTGCTTTTCCTCCCAAACCTCAGAGAAGAGTCAGCATTGGGGTGGAGGCTTTCCTAGATCAGGGTTGATTCATAAAAGGCACGGTGTATTTAAACTTGTGTCATAATCACAACTTGTACAAAAGTATTCAAATATTTAAAAAGCAAACTAGAAATCCACACATGAAACCTGTATGTACACGTTGACCAATGTCACTCCAATAAAATTTAATTAATAAAAAAAAAGGCAAACTATCCCTAGCCGGTTTTGCTCAGTGGATAGAATGTCAGCCTGCCGACTAAAGGGTCCAGGGTTCAATTCTGGTCAAGGGCACATACCTCGGTTGCAGGCTCCTCCCTGGCCTGGGCCCTGGGCAGGGTGTGTGCAGGAGGCAACCAATCCATGTGTTTCTCTCACATCCATATTTCTCTGTGTCTTTCCCTCTCTCTTCCATCCTCTTTAAAAATCAATGTAAAAATATCCTCAGGTAAGGATTTAAAAAAAACAAAAAACTAGGTAGTTTGAAGGGCCAAGAAAAACTGCTTTGATCCGTAATGATTTTACTGCATGCAGGTTCTGCCTTGCATTGGTCTGTACATTTATTAGCTGTAGCTTACAAAGTATTTTGTGAACAGTAAATGCTTTAGTGAACAGAAAACTCCAAGCAGAGATGATTAATATTGCTATTCTATTTCACAGAAAGTCCCTGAGCTGTAATTCTTGCTTCTGTGCTCTTCAGACTTCATCACTGGCAAGAATGAACTCTTCACTGCTAGGGAAGAGAACCTGGGAACCGAAGTGAATGCAGTGCTATTCAAGGGGCAGTTTCTAAGCTCCCCCATTGCCAGAGTACTTAAGTACCCAGCTGAAGATGGATGACCAGGAATGCTGGCAGAAAACACAAATTAATATTTTTTTCTACCTTTCCCTGGGGGAAATGCGGAAAACAAAACTCTTCTATCATTAATTTTAGAGTTCGAGGACTCCACTCTTCAACTACAGAGTGGGAGTGAGGCCTGGGAAGGAAGTATAGTGGGAAAGGTTATTTATAACCAAGACAGGCTGCTATTCTTCATCCCCCCACAGCCCACCAGAAAAACTAAAAACTTGAGTCAAGGGGTTTTGAAACAGACTGATCCTCCATTAGTTTTTGGGATGGGGAACTGGTCTAGGCTGATTAGAAGACCTACTCAGAGAAAATCTATGGAGATAATTTCAAATACAGCAGCAATTCAGGACTACCCATGCCAGATGACTTTAAAAATTTTCTTTAAGTGGCAAAATATACCTGACATAAAATGTACTGTTTTAACCAATTTTAGGTGTACAAGTCAGTGGTATTACTACATTAATTACAGTCATGAATAAGTTCATTCATTGACTCAACAAATCTTAACTGAATGCAAACTATGGGGCAGGCAGCATGTCTGTGAGCGCAACAGAGATCCTGGCTTTATGGGAGTTTTATTCAAAAGAGCACAGAGATGCCGAAAACAGACAGCAAACATAATAAACAAACAGACTATGCGGCATGTCAGACCATGATCAGGGCTGGTTTACGGCTCCTGTGTTTTTCCAATAGCTCAGAGACCTTTGCTCATCTGCCTCTTCCCCTGCCTTCTATGACTGCTAGTGATTTTGGAGAGTCCACTGGTTACCCGATTAGGTAATTAATAAAGGAGATGTGTTTATTTGAACTGATCATTTACTTTATGCAACAAACTCTGAGGGCAACTGGGCCGTCGATAAAGGAGGGTAAAGGTCTCTGCTACACATAAATAGTGTGCATTCCCCCAACAAAACACTTCTCACTTTGAGAGTAAGTGTCAAGGCACAGAATTCAAACAGAAATACATACTTTCAGTAATGTGATGCTTTTTTCTTTTTTAAGAGAGGGGTTTGTATTGAAATACTTGCATTTTGAAAAGCCTTTCTCTCAAAAAACCTAAAATGGCCAAGGAGGGAAGGGGTGAGGAATAAAGTGGTTTATTGTGCTTGGTGAAATGACAATGGAAATGGGGCCTTGAAATGGTTTAAGAATGTCATCAGATGCTCCCTGAAAATGTGTACCTTCTGCTTAGGCTCTTTCAGGTTGCCAGGGGCACTTATATACTGTAACAGAAGTTTACTTGAAGAGTACATGGGGAGGAAAGTAGCAAGTCCATGATTGTGAAACTGGGCCACACCTTGACCATGATTAAAATTAGCATACCCATGTGGGGCAAAGGGACACCTGTGCCTCCACGTGCAATACACCAAAAGGATGCAATATTACTAATGCATATTCCAGCCAGAAACGCCTAACCTGGGAAAATGTCAGGCAAAATAAAATTGAGGGGCATGCTATGAAATAACTGAGCTGATTTCTTTAAATATGGCAATGAAAGACAAAGAATGGTGGAGGAACTGTTACAGATCAAAGGAGACTAAAGAGTAGGCTGGCCAACTGTCCCCATTTGCCAAGGACTGAGTGGTTTTCCAGGACACAGAACTTTCAATGTGAGAACTGCTAAGGTCCAGGTAAACAGAAATGAGTTGTTCCTTATGTCGCTCATAAGGAGACCTAATGATTAAATGCAGTATGTGAAATGCATGATCCTAGACCGGGGGGGGCGGGTACTATAAATAACATTATTGGGACAATCCACAGAATTTGAACATGGGCTTAAAAATTGTATTGATGACCATTTTAACTATTTTTAGGTGTCTAGTTCAGTGTCCTTAAGTACATTCACAATGTTGTGCAACCATCATCATTATTCATTTCCCGAATGTTTTCACCTTTCCAAACAGATACTCTATGCCCATCAAACAAAGTTGCCCATTTCCCTTCCCCAGCCTCTGAGAACCACCATTCTACATTCTGTCTCTATGAATTTGACTATTCTAGGCACCTCATATAATGGAATCATGCAGTATTTTCCCTCTTATGATGGGTGTGTTTCATTTAACATGTCCTCAAGGTTCATCCATGTTATAGCATAAATTAGAATTTCATTCCTTTTCAAGGCTGGATAATATTCCATAGTATGCATATACCACATTTTATTTGCCCACTTATCTACTGATGAATGTTTGGGTTGTTTCTACCTTTTAGCTATTGTAAATAATGCTGCTATGAACAATGATGTAGAAACTTGGACTTTTAAAGTATTACATCAATGTAAAATTTCCTGAATTTGATACTTGTATTGTAGTTGCATGAGAAATATCCCATTTATGACAATATACACTGAAATATTAGGAGGTGAGGAGGCATTCTCAAATGCTTCAGAAACAATTGAGAGGCAAAGGAAATGTGGCAAAATGTTAAAGTCGGGTGAATCTGGGTAAAGAGAATGTGGGTTCTCTAAAAGATTCTTGCAACTTTTCCATAACTTAAGAATTTTAAAAATACATGGGAAATTAAGAAAGAGAGCAACTGCACTTGGGACAACCAGGCCTTGTGGAGAAAAAAAAATCTATGAGTAGCGGGACCTCACAGAGCTGAAAGGCAATAAGGTGAGTGGAAGGTAACTCAGGATTTGTCACGGCTTCATTGGTACCTGGTCCCTCTGAGCAGAAGCTGCCACTGCACCTTTTTCTAGGGTTCTGCTGCTCTGGTTTCTCAACTGCTCTCTGCTTCTTTAGCTGCTGCTGTTCCTACCAACCAATTTCTAGTATAGCCCGTCCTCTCTTCCTCTTGCCTTCAGCTGGCTCACAGTTTCTGCTTCCTCATGGCTTTTGCTTCCTCTTCTCTACGTATGTGCATTGGCCGCTGCTGTCATCTGGTCCCGGCAGCTGCGGTGGGGTCATGTGGTACAGAGCATGACAGTCTTTGCCTTCTGCTGTCATCTTCTGGTCCCGGCAGCTGCAGTGGGGTCATGTGGTACAGAGCATGACAGTCTTTGCCTAGAAAGAGCTGCAGCCGTACCATGTGAGCAAGCTGCTTCGCCAGTCCAGCCCAGCTTCAAAGACTATGCCTGGAATGCTTGGTGCGGTTTAGGGAACTGGCCTTGGGGGGTGGGGAGTGAGGTAGAGAGGAAAAGCAAACCATCAAATCTCACCCCAGGCGTTATGATTCATAATTGATTCATCTTAAAAATATGTTAGAGAAATAGAAACTACGTGTAAAAGTTCAAGAGAATTGGAGGAGACAAGATGTCATTGTACTATTGGAGAAAATTAAGATTGGGT
>NW_005370412.1:2757703-2808894 GCF_000412655.1 Myotis brandtii
CTTCTCCTTCTCACTCTTAGCATTTAGCGGGCCAGCATGCCCCTTCTCTCCATCCTCCCTGACGCTCCTTGGTGTAGACCCTGTGTAATTTCTCACTAGTTTCTTGCCCTACCTTCCTGCCCAGTGTCCCTGTCCCCAGTCTGGTTTCCTGACTCCTTCCCAAGTGATTGTCCAAAATGCTAATATTATATTTCTGTTCCTGGTTGAAAACCCTTCGATGGTTTCCCACTGCTTTCAGATTAATGTCCAATCATAAGAGTTAGAGTCTTTCTTAATCCATCTCTGCTGCTTCTTCAGCCTCAGGCGTTAATCCTCTCAGCCTCACCTCAGGCTAGAGCCATGGTTCTCAACCTTCCTAATGCCACGACCCTTTAATACAGTTCCTCATGTTGTGGTGACCCCAACCATAAAATTATTTTCGTTGCTACTTCATAACTGTAATTTTGCTACTGTTATGAATCGTAATTTAAATATCTGATATGCAGGATGTATTTAGGCAACCCCTGTGAAAGGGTCGTTCGACCCCCAAAGGGGTCGCGACCCACAGGTTGAGAACCGCTGGGCTAGAGGTACCAACTAGCTGTGGTTCCCAACAGCTCAGGTGCTCTCACATTTCACTGACTTTTACTCCTGCCTCAAATAACTTTCTTTGCCCCTCCACCTGTGCCTAAATCCTACCACTTTCCTGGACACAGGTCCAGTGTCATCAGGTCTTGGGACCCTTTCTGACTGCCCTCCAAGGCTTCCCTACCGTCCTGGGCACGCAGCCGTCCTAACACCGACCAAGCTGCACGGTCACTGCTGTTTGGGTTGGCTCGATGGTGAGCCTGCAAACAGCAAGGACTCTGTTTTGTTCATCTCTGACGTGTACGGCACCAACCAAACATTCGTTAAAAGAATGAATGAAGCTGAAATCTTTTATGGGACTCTCCTGATTGTAATAATCATGTAGTGATAATGTTAAATCATTTTTGCAAATGCAGTCATTTTTCAAGTCATTAGAACTGGAGGTTTACTGATTGGACAGATGCGCTTTGTCTAATTCGGATTCAATCATTCCCTTTCCCACCACCCCTTCTCTGTCTGGTTCCTATAACTCGAGAACAAGAACATTACCATCTGCTTGTGGAAACACCCAGGAATTCTCCCACCAACAGATCTGTTGTTGTTGTTATTGTCATATTGTTGTTGTTGTGTGTGTGTTTAACAAAAAAGAAAAAGAAAAAAAAAGAAGGAAGGAAGGAAGGAGGGAACCGGCTAGAGAAGGAGGCAAGACGGCAATGTGGATCATGTTTGCTTCACTTTAGGCCTCTGTTTTTCCTACTGCCCATCTGTGTTGTTTTTTAGGCCTTAAGGAGGAAGGCCAGGTCCTCTTGTTGCTCACCTTGGATGGGAACCTGCTCAGAGGCAGGGGACCTGGCCCAGAGTGACTCAAGAAAACTTCCAGTCCACTCTATACAGCAAGGGCCCAACACCACCATATGAATTCATTTGCCTCCATAGAACCATTTCTTTTTCTTCCTATTCCAGGCACTGGGGATATAGTGACAAAGAAGATGTGGCCCCTGTCTGGAGGAGAAAAGGACAAGCGGTTTTTTTTGTTCTTGTACATATTCTTTTGTTGCTCTGGACTTTTTTTGGGGGGGGGGGTGACATAAGTGAGATTTAGCCATTTCTAAGTTATTAATCAATTTTGTCTCAAAGGGTTTTACCTCCATGTGACTAGGCAGAGCTATTCTTTTTTTTTTTTTTCAATCCTCACCCAAGGGTATGTTTAGAGACAGGGAGGGAAGGAGAAAGGAATGGAGGAAGGGAGGGAGGGAGGGGGGGGAGAGGGAGAGAGAGAGAGAGAGAGAGAGAGAGAGAGAAACATGGATCGGCTGCCTTCCATACACAATCCAACCGGGAATTGAATCCAAAACACAGGCATGCACCCTGATCGGGAATCGAACCCACCACTTTCTGGTGTATAGGACAACACCCCAACCAACTGAGCCACCCCAGCCAGGGCTCAGTAGAGCTATTCTTAATGCAAAAATTGGAGCCCAAAAATGGGAGGTCCAAAAGTCAACATATTACTTATCCAAAATAAACTGACTCTAGAGGCAAAATTGTTCTCTGAGGTTCACTTTTTTCATGTGACACGAGTGGGATGTTACTGCCTTCACATGTGAGGATTCGCTGAGCTATGAACTAGGTGAAGTACCCAGCAGAGAGGTGGGACACCCACTGGATGGAATTCCCCTTCCTCATGCATCAGAAAACAGAGGGGACACAAGACGGAACCAGGAAGAGGGAGGCCCAGCTCAGCGTTCCCACCACCCTTGTGAGGCTGCGGTGTGTGTGACACAGTAAAGGAACAACAAAGGGACTTTTTTTTTTTTCCAAGGGGAGTAAATGGCTGAGTTGCAAGCTTGCAAATAAATGCTGAAGCATTCTTTAATGGGTTGCTTTGGTGACACATAATGTGCTTTTGTCATCTTTGAGGAGAGGTGGAAGTCGGGGAACTGTAACAGGTTTCACCAACTAATTAGACACTCGATGTTAATAGAAAAATGATTGGATCCTTTGGGTTTTGCTCATCTAGGTCATTTCCAGCTTTTTTCTCACAGCAAGTCAATTCTCCACCACTGCTACGATTAGCAACATCTGGAATAAACATGCTTTCTCAAAAGGTCAGTATGTGCATCTTTAGAGCAAGGCTACAAAGATTCACTTAGAATCAGGACAAATTATGATTTTAAGGCATCTATAGCAAAATTAGGGAGGGATTCACTTGAAATTCTGTTGTGGTCATTTTTCGCATCATCAAAAATCTGACATTTTCTCAACAATATCTCCACGGTGTTTTCAGAGAATTTGAGATTCTCATGCCTCTACACGAGAGCCACTACTTCCTGGATTCTATGGCAACAACTAGTTACTCCCTGACAACTGAGTATTGTGAGGTCCTCCCGGCGGGCCCATTCTCAGATTCTGTCCTGACCTCTAAGTTTCTGAGATACATCCCAAGAGCAAAGGGGGTTTCTTCCTGGAACTGTTACTCGAGCTCTGGGGGAAATATGCCCGTAGACCCCTTTATCTGTTCCCAAGGCTTTGCCTGACTCTTGTACTGGTGGCAGAACTCTCCTTTATTCCCAGTTTCAGTCACCACGTCATGCCACACTCGTCATTGACACCTTGCCACCCCCTTGGGAGAAGTCATGTCCCCATCAAATAATTCTTCCATGCGACACATTCAACAGTTGCTCTGGTCTGACCCTTTCCTACCTATTCAACCTCAGTCTCTTTTTTCATCTTTTATTTGCTCTCTGCCTCTATCAGGACAGTTTCTTTTTATTGTCTCACAAATACTGTGGCCATACCTGGCTTTGCTGGTGCTATTCCTATAGCTGCTAAGCCATTTCTTCTTCTTTTCATCTGTCCAAATTCTTCCAGCCTTGCAAGACCCAAATAGAATGTTTTTTGTTTGTTTGTTTGTTTGAAATATGTTTTTATTGATTTTTAGAGGGGGAGGGAGAGGGATAGAGAGGAAGAAATATTGATGAGAGAGAAACACCAATCGGCTGCCTCCTGCATGGCCCTACTGGGGATGGAGCCCACAACCTGGGCATGTGCCCTGACTGGGAATCAAACTGGTGACCTCTTGGTTCATGAGTTGACACTCAACCATTGAGCCACACTGGCCAGGCATTTTTTTAAAAAAATGTATTCTAATACTCTCTAGTCCCCAAACTCCTTTACTATTAATAGTTGACATTGATTCATCACCCATTCATTAATTCATTCTTGCAACAAATATTTCCTAGGAACCCACGCTGAGTTATCACCCTTTTAGCATTCAGAATACCATGGTGAGTAAGACAAAGTCTTTGTCCTCTAGGAGCTTTTATTCTGGTGTGGAAGGCAGACATTAAGCAAGTAAACAAACAAGCAAGTAGTATAGCTTCAGATCGAGACACGTGCTATGAGGGGAAAACAAAAGGCGAGGTAAGGGCTGGAGATGACTATGGGAGTGCAGGCTGTTTTCTACACCGTGATCAGGGAAGGCCTCTTTGAGGATGAGACATCTGATATCTGAGCAGAGACTTATGAGAAGAAATCAGCCATGAGCCAATCCAAGAGAAGGGTGTTCCAGGTAAATGGAACAAAATGAAGTCCCAGGAGCAGGAATGTTCTAGAAAGAGGAGTGGTGTTTTACTATGGCTAAAAGGCTCATGTGGGGCAGAGTGTAGTAGGAGATGAGGATGGAGAGGAAGCAGAGGCGAGAAACTGCAGGATCTGAGGGAGAGAAGAATAAAGGTGAAATGCAAAGGCTGAGTATCTGGTAGGAAAAACTTGGGGGAGGAAGTGAGTGCAGATATGCGTAAAGAGCTGTCAGATTTGGAAACAAGTTCATTTTTAGGCGTGTTAAGCTTGAGATCTCTTTAGGGACCACAGTGTAAATGCTGAGTAGACAGCTGGCTATATACAAGTATGAAACCCAATGAAGGTCAGGCTAGAGATACAAAAAGCCAAGGGCCTTGGTGAGATCACCTAGGAACTGAGTGTATATTGAGAAGAGGCCAGAGCCCTGGGCCCACCAGCTTTTAGAAGTCAGGAAGGAGGAGCCAGAAAGGAGACCCTGAACTTGTGGCTGCTGAGGTTTCCAGCGTATCCAAACGTGTCCATGGTATTGTGTGATATGCTCACTGATTGCAAACTTCTTGTGACCACTCATATCTCGCCACGAGAGTGGGGGGAAAGGTCCAATGTGTTTCATCAGTGCCTACAGTCTTGGCACAGTCTTCATTTACCATGTATTTCTTACTGCTCCAAACTTTCTCACGGAGCACAGTAAACACCACCAGGCCATTGGGGCAAATGTAGCCACTTCCTTTCTCAAGGATCTATGAGTTCGTTAAGAATTCTTTTACCAGCAGTAAACTGATGCACAGAGATGGACTAATGCATGCATAGCCCAAACTGTGTCAATAGCTAGCCTGAGGTCACACTGCAGCGTTCAGTCAAGTGTGGGCTGAGGAGTGCCAGCATCACAGTCACCTGAAGTGCTGGCTTATTAAAAAAATTGTTAACAACTATGGGTTACCTACTAAGTGCTTTACAGATAGTAACTGTTAATCCTCACAGCTCCATGTAATAGGCAGTATTCCCATTCTACAGATGAGGAAACTGACCCTGAGAGGGTGCCATAGGTCACAAAGTGGCAGGTTGGTCTGGCTCCTGCATCCGTGCTCTTTACCGCAGTGCTACACAGCCGCTGAAACAGAGTCTCTGGGAATGGCACACAAGTGTAGTCGGTATTTAGAAAAAAATCTCTGGGACATTTTTATGTATATGAAAGTTTAAGAACCCAAGGTTCATGGGAACTTGAGTTTGTTCTTTGAAGCTCAAGGACATCTTAATATTTGCTCTTCTAGATTGTTTATTTTTAACATCTCTAAGTATCAATGATTCAGTTAATTTTTTAAGAGTCTCTCTTGGGAGTAGTATTTTGTTTAACTCAGGCAGGAGTGTACCGCACAGTTTGTTAATTCCAGAGAGGCGAAGCACCTGACTGTACATTGAACCAGCCTGCACTGTCTAATATGGTGACAATATTACCGAATAATTTAAAGCCTCCTGCCATGGACATTGACAGCCTATTCTCGATACCAATAATGTGTCCCTCCCCTCCCCCTGTATTTATGATCGACTCCACACATTTGCCTCCTCAGACCCATAAGCAATAATGTAATTCATCAATCATGTGGCCAGCAGAATAGCATGAATGACTCCAGGGTGCTGTCTGAGAAGAGATGGTGGTAATGGGGCACCTCTTAGCTCTGCATTACTCAGACGAGTAAAGATAAAGCCTTCTGAAGTATGGAATGGCCCAGGGCCCTCAGAGAAGTCATCCATGGAGTACTCTCTCTGATGGCCTGAGCGGATGGGGTGAAAGGGAAATGAAGTCACTGAGATTTAAAAAAAAAAGGAAAAAAGAAAGAAAGAAAAGGAAATGAATCCAGTTCTCAGGTGAAAAAAGAAACATGTTGAATACACCAGGCCTTTAGATCACAGGAGATAACATTCAGCAGACACATTTCTGCTGACAAGGAATAGTGTTTTACTGTCACAGGTCTCCACCCACCCTGACCCTGGAGCTTACTGCATTTGCACAGTGAGACTGGTTTCACCTGTTTACAGCTGTTAAACCATTAGTCATCAGTTCAGAGGTTGCTGAAGCCAATTTCCCCAGCAGTTTGTCCTAGACACATTTTTTTTTATTCCAAACAGAAACCAACAAGGGCTACAACCTATTGTATATTGTCAAAGGGGGAAAAAATAATAATTTGGAATAGAAATGAGGCCATCACACTAGGGAGAACTGAAACCTGAGTGTTTTATCTGAAAAGAAAGAAAACAAATGGGATGGAGGATGGAAAAGAGGGCCATTAGGGGTGGAAGGGGGAGATGGGGACGAACTTCTAAGGCTTACATCTTGGGTTTAGGGTTGTTAGGTTAAAAACAGAAAGAGAAAGAAAAAGAGAAAGAAAGAAAAAAATATATAAGATGCTGAAATAAATGGGAATTTCAGATAAACAATGGATAATTTTTTAGTATAAATCTGTCCTAGGTAATATCTGAGACATATTAACACTAAAAATTATTTGCTATTTATCTGAAATTCAAATTTAGCTCAGTGTCCTGCATTTTATCTGCCAACCGTACTTGAGTCGTGCCTTTAATCTCAGTTTGAAAAAAAATCCTTTTAGAAAACAGATGTCTTCAGGAAACTAGGTCATGAATTCAACAGCATAAATACTTGCTAATTATGTTGTGTGAGGTGATGGGGTTATATATTTATTTAATATAAATAAACTAGCAATACTAAGGACTGAAACTTAGCTATTTCAATTGAAAAACCATCCATTTTATTTATCTATTTGGTATGAGTAGGAATAAACTAAAAACAGACAACACCAATTCTAAGACTTATGGACAAGAAAAGATCCATCCATTCATTTATTTTATTATTATTTTTTTCTTTTGTTAATCCTCACCCAAGGATATTTTTCCATTGATTTTTAGAGTGGAAGGGAGGGGGAGAGACAGAAAGAGATAAACATCGATGTGAGAAAGACACAAGGATTGGTTGCCTTCTGCATGGGCCTCGATCAGGGCCAGGGATCGAGTCTGCAACCAAGGTACATGCCCTTGACTGGACTCAAACCCAGGCCCCTTCAGTCCAAGGGCCAATGCTCTGTCCACTGAGCCAAACTGGCTAGGGCCATTCACTCATTTATTCATTCTCTGCTTACTTTTTATCTGTACAACTTCTGCTGGTAGATAAGTTTTATTTTAATGAGCAAAATAATTACCAAATATGGGACTCCCTGATCCAGTTGCTTAAATAATTTTGCATGGTAATAATTTAAATTTAAAGAAATAACAGACCCAGCCTAAGACAAAACGAAGACCCCCAAGAAGAGCCGACACCACCTCCTTGCTACTATAGCAACCTGTCCTATTCCATTTTGTCCAGGATGGCAATAAACTAACACAATAATCAAACACAGAGATTGAAACAATATAGGCTTAGAGTTGGGAGGCAAGAAGGGAGATATAGCCTGAAGAAGAAATAAAGTCGAAGTAAAAGAGTCCAAATGTGTCCAACTCTGAAGCTGACAGGGGGTCAGGCAGGGATGGGGGAAGATAAGGGCAGGAGGTCTGATCTGGGTGTGGTGGGGGAGAAGGGGAGATGGCAAAGATGAGGGGTAAAGATGATGAGTTTGTAATATTAGAAGGGCTGTCAAAGGAAAGAAAACTTAATTTATTTTGTCTAGCTCCAGAGAACAAAACCAAGGCCAATAACTGGAAAGAGCAGGAAAACAGATTTTTGACACCATTTAGGCAAGAGCTTTCTAGGCATCAGGGTTCACTACTGATAAGTCAGGCTATCCCTGGGAATGGGAAGTGGGGGCCGGCTGAGTGGCGGTCAGGCTGGGGTGGAGAGGACTCTGCCTCGGATAAAGAGTGGACCTGATGCCCACTTATGGTGCATGTTCCAACCCAACAGGGCCTGTGTCTTTTATTGATTGCTATGTCCTCAGTGTCTTGAATCCTGCTCGACACACAGTAGGGTCTCAGTAAATCTGCAGGATCATTGGGGGACTGCTTTTCAGAGGAGGTGGTGCTCTTCTGGGCCTTGGTCTTGATGTGATGGAGAAAGAGAAAATAGCTTAAATTAAATCAACACACAGTGAGCATCTACATTTCCAGGGGTGGGGAGGGTGGAGAATCTGTCAACTTCCAATTTGTCCAGGATGGCAATAAACTAGCATAATAATCAAACACAGGGGTTGAAACAATATAGGCTTAGAGTTGGGTGCTAAGATTGCATTGGGAGGCAAGAAGGGCTTTGGTTTGTGAGAGCTACAAATACATAATCCATGTTCCCCCATTCCATACCAACCTGGAGAGAAAAGTGAGAATAAAATCATAGTCAAAGCAATACTTCTCTGGTACCCCCATTCCACTTACTTCACTTAGCATGCCCTTAGGTCGATCCCATGCAAAACCGAGGGGAGGGTATACTTGTGTCAGGCAAAGAAAATGATCCCCACCAAGGGGACCCAGCAACTTGCCTCCTGGTTGGTGATTGTAAAGAGGTAAGCCACGCCCAGCTGGTGTAGCTCAACGTTGACCTATGAACCAGGAGGTCACAGTTTGATTCCTGGTCAGGGCACATGCCCAGGTTGCGAGTTTGATCCTCAATGGGGCACTTTCAGGAGGCAGCCAACTAATGATTCTCTCTCATCATTGATGTTTCTAGCTCTCTTTTCCTCTCCCTTCCTCTCTGAAATTAATAAGAATATATTTTATTAAAAAAGAGGTAAGCCATAGTGGGTTCTTCTGGGATTTCTTGTTGGTTGCTTTTTCCTTGGCTCATTTACTACAGTGCTTTGGAGCTAGAGAATCAGAGATGGTGGCAGACTCAGAGGGCGGCTGTGTGAATAAAGCAAAAGACTGTGACTCACTTAAAGCAGAAGGAGTAAACTGTCACCAAGGTGCCCGTGCCTAGTTTGGCCTCCTACTGCCAATACTGTGGCCCCCTCTGTGTCCTCTGCCCACTGGGTGAGGAAGCTGCACAGATACAAGCCAGAACCCAAGCCCTGTGAGAGACTGGAGGTACCAGCAAGCACAGACCTCCTACCCCTACACTGCCTTTCCAGAGATTGGAGACAAGGTCACACTGGACATGAGAGTCAACAAGGAATCTGAATGCAGCCCTCAGTGTGCTCCAAAGCTGGGAGGCATGCCTGGAGAGCTTGTATGAAGGCGGCAACCCCTGTGCCATCCAACAGAATCACACTCATGCCCAAAGGGCAGCTGGCCCTGGGCATACCGGGCAGCAGGAGTTGAGTCCAACCAGTTCTGATGGAGCCACTGAAAGCACTCCCGTGGTGCGTCGCAGCCAGTGCTGTGAGACACTTTGCTCTTTAATTCAGGACTGTTTTGTAAGGAACCATTTCTATAATACACAGCACTTTTACTTAAGTAGTTCCGTCTTTTCCTCAGGAGGAATCTGAAGGCATGACTTTCACAGGAATTGATGTCACCCAGGCGTGACAAGTTGCAACATGCAGGCATGGGCGGATGTCTTGTCGTGTGCATGTTTCTGTAGGGAAGTGACTTATGGGGTGGCTCTGAAGGCCCTAGAATTGCTACAAATGTACAGGGGGCTGTTTTGGGATAAAATGTTTATAACTTGATCTCAGTATTGAACAATTGTTCAACCTGTTAAATCCCACCAGATGTCACTGAAACAGAAGGTGTGTGCTCTTTACCCCTCACCTCCACCGCAAAGAAATGTACATCTTAACGGAAGTTATCACTTCCATTTTCCTTTAGGAGGAAGGGGGCAAGGAGGTCCTGGCAGCTTTAATATGTGCGGGCAGCTTTAATATGACATTTATACTAGCTAGTATAACAAGGAGTTAGCATCTTAACATTGTTTTGCCCTCGCAGAGAAAAGCGCCACAGAGAGACGCTGGAGGCAGGGGGTGTGCTTACGAATGTGTTAAACATAAATGTTTATGCTTTTTTTCCTTGTTACACATGCTCATTGTAAATATTTGTAAGATCATAGAACTATAACCCCATCCTGTTACAGACAAGCAGGGTTAACGGCTTAAATATTCTTGAAATTTTAGATACACAATCACATGGATGATGAAGAAACTACTATCCATAAAAGGAGAGGGAACATACAAATCCCTGGGAAAACACATTCCCCGTGGGAGGGATGAGATAAACGCCTGTAATGAGATGTAGTAACTATTCTCAGAGACAAGATGCAAACAGTCAAAAGCAACAGCGAACTGGGGCGCGACCGCCGTGGGCAGCTGGACGTCATCCTTGCAGGCAAAGCAGAAGGCACGAGATTTACCGAGCTCCCCGCGCTGGCGCATCTGTCCCTTCTTTAAATCCGATTTTCTTACCATCTGTTCGTTACTCCAGCCTTGGCTGTAAACAAAGGCTATGCATTGTGCTCCCAGGCAGCTCTCCTGGCTCCTCTAAAGCAGTCAGTTCTGGTCTGAAAGACCGTGGGCCCCGTGATCGTCCATTTGCTCTAACAGTACAAACTGTGAGAGGGTTGAAAGTGATTTTAGAAACGGGATTTTTAAATTTCCTTTGGTAAGTGTGGTGGGACTTAAAGATCTGGTTTTGGAAATTCTGTAAGGAAACATCTAGATGCATCAGGAAGGGTTAGCTCACAGGAGAGGCGTCCTCTGCCCTCCAGGACAGCAAGGACACTGTGGGGGGCAGTCCCTACCCCACAGTAAAGGGTCAAGGAGACACCGACCCAGCAGCTGCACTGAGGCTACCATTTGACAAGGGGGAGGAGTGGAAGATCTCTTACAGACGTGTATCTAGGATGTGAGCTTGTGGCTCCGAGAATGTGCTGGAAGAGCCAAACCATCTGGCCGCTCCAGGGAGGGATCCGCTGACCTCTGGCCTCCAGCTCTGGGTTTACAGCTATATAATATTTATCATACATTCTTCCTGGGAAAAGCTGGGAGCACTCCACATCTCTGAATGGATACAGGCCATCCTTTTACCATCCCAGGAGTAATTAAGAAGTGGAGAGGAGCGAACAAGGAGGGAAAAATTCCACATCAAAAGAGGTCACTTCCATGGCAAAGAAGAAAACATTCACTCTGCTAAGCAACAACAGGAAAAGGAAAACTTGTGATTCTTCACTGAACCTGAGTCCAGGCAGTGGCACAAGTGGACAGAATTCACTCAAAAAGTGTGCATTCTGGTTATGCCGGTCACTGTTGATTAAAAGTCTCTTCATGACAGGGGAAGGGATTTGCCTGTTTTGGGGCCCATGGTGAGGGAACAAGGTTTTCGCCTGTGAAGTTGGGGGACTGGTGACATAGAGGGATGACTGAGAAAACATAAGCAAATGCATTGAGGATTTCTTGCTGTCAGAGGGAATTACAAATACAGAAAGAGAAATGCTGGAATAAACCCTGTGGTGTTAGATGGGAAGTGGAAGAATCAATGTGAACTCATGGCTTTATGTAGATATAGATACAGAAATAGAAATAGTTGTGAATGTGTGTGCAGATGTTTATGTGTGTGTGCATGTATATACGCCACAGATATATATATACATACATGTATACACACATATACGTGTAGGCAGACATATACTTATATTTCCTAGTTCTACCTGAGATGGCTAAAGGCAAAGATAACCTGGCAGCAATAAGCATTAAGAGTTGGCTACTAAATATTATTTATTCTCCATTTAAAGGAACCAGGGTTCCTTAGAGAAATGGTTGACTGTAGGGCTGGAGTAGGGAAAATAAAAGGTGAGACAGGACCATCTTGTACTACAAGGTAAAGACGCTCAAAGAATAATGGGGGCATATCAAAAAGACACAGGAACTGCCTTAATGAGCTCCCACTGGCCAAGTCTGGGACGATTTGATTACCACAATAAATGACAGTTTCTGATTTTAACCCTTTGAGTGAAATAGGAATTCAGGAGTCCTCAGTGATAAAACTTAAATGAATAAACGGAAGACAAAGGGAAGCTCTATCTTACAACAGAAGTTGTGAGGCATCTCCTCACATAGTCCTTAGAAATGAGTCAGTGGAGAACCCTGTAAGATACTATCTTTACCAAATGTGACAGAAAACCAGGAATGGGACAAATTGATGTCCTATGTTTCCTGATGTGATACAAGAGCAGGGAATTACTTCAGAGGTGTCCTCACTACAAATGCATAAATCACAGAGAAAAACATCAGATAAACCCAAGCTGCACAGCATTCCACAAAGTAACTCTGTGCTGCAAAAAATGTCAAGGTCATGATAAAGAAGGAAAAGCAAAGTATTTTTCCAAAATGAAGGAGATTAAAGAGAAATGGTAACTATAAGGGACATAGACCTTTACAAGGTATTATTTGGACAATAGGTGAAACTGGAATGGGATCTGTGAAAAACATGATAAATCTTGGATCAATGTTAGTTTTCTAAGCTTGATGGTTGTATTGTGTAAGAGGAGATCCTTGTTTATAGGAAATACAAAAAGGCATGTGGAAGGATAAGGAGTAAGGGGGCATCATGTCTGCAACTTTTTCTCAAATGGGTTCAGGAAGGAACTTCAGTGTGTGTGTGTGTGTGTGTGTGTGTGTGTGTGTGTAAAGAATAGAGGAGATGTGAAAAATGATAATTGGTAAACTGAATGAAATATAGAGGGAAGCTTCAAGTACTACTTTTATGGTTTTTACAACTTTTCCATCATTTTTTTTTAAAAGAGGGAGGGAGAGAAAGAGAAAAAGAAAAAGACAGCCAGGCCTATGTGGCTCAGTCGTTGAGCATCAACCTAAGAACCAGGAGGTCACGGTTTGATTCCCAGTCAGGGCACATGCCTGGGTGTCAGGCTCAATCCCCGGTAGTGGGTGTGTAGGAGGCAGCTGATCAATGATTCTCTCTCATCATTGATGTTTCTGTCTCTCTCTCCCTCTCCCTTCCTCTCTGAAATCAATAAAAATATATTTAAAAAAAGAAACAGAAACATCAATTTGCTGTTCCACCATTCATGCATTCATTGGCTGATTCTTGTATGTGCCCTGACCGGGGGTCGAACCTGCAAACCTGGAGTATTGGGATGACACTTCAACCAACTGAGCCCCTGGCCAGAGCCTCTATAAATTTTAATTTTCAAAATAAAAATATAAAGAGGGGGAAAATGCCCACTCTGGGTCTCTATGTACATAGATCAGAGTGAATCAAACTGAGCAGGTCGATTCAAATGGAATAATGATGAAGCTTAGGCCCAGCTCTCCCTTACAGGGACCCAATCCCTACCCTCGGGCTGCTCCCCAGGAGTGCTAGGAGTGCAGTGAACTGAATGGGGTGGGGAAGAGGCTGGGAGGGCAGGATGAAAGGCACCAACAAACTGCTCCAGGAATCCCAAGGAGCCGCGAGGCTTCATGGAGGAGGTATGGCATGAAGAGGCCCCGGATGGCATTGGGCAGGACAGTGGTGGTCCTGCCTAGCACGTCATTTAGGCATTTTTGAGAATTCTGACTCTGCTTTCTTTTTTATCATCGTGAAGCTGGTCTGTTTCTTACCTCCAAACTCTTGCTCCTAATGCTGCTCCTGCCTGGCAGGTGGGCATTTTATCAATTTGGAGGAGCCATCACATCCATTTTTTAAAATTTAGCTCAGATCCCTTTCTTTGACTTTTTTTTGTTTGTTTGTTTGACGGGCTTGCTCCTCTCCTGATAGAAAGTCCTTTGCTCTTTTGTGCCTGTACTGTGTTTAGTACATGCATCATGGCACATGCAGCTCCTTTGGCACTTGTCAATTCATCTGTCCCTCCCTCCCAGCCTACAGGCTCCTTGATGACTTTGTATCTTTGAATTACCACCTTCTGGCCATAGTGGAGCCTCAATAATTGTTCAAGTAGTCAGATTAACCTAAGACTTCTCCAAACTGTATTTCTTCCCTCCTTCCCATTTTTACTCCTAGGCTAACTTAGGCTCTATATTCAGTGAAAACATTTCCTGGACTTTTTGATTTCAAGTAGTATGAATCCAAATTTGAGGGAAAACATTTTCTTCTCAACCCTGAGACCACCAGTGAAGGTGAAGGGGGAGATGGCCCAGCATGTTGGGAGTAGCAATAAGATTGCCACACCAGTGGCTTAAATTCTCAATTAATGACTCTGTGACTAACCCACACAGAAATACGTGAACTGCTCCTTGGGTTATATTAGGGGAGGCACCATAATGACCACAGCTGACCGTAAGAGCCAACCAAAATTATGTTAACCACTGATGCTTGGGAGCTTCCTACATCAAAGCAGAGTATTTATACGAGCTGCTATCTGCTAAAGGCCAACAGACCTTCTATCCACAGTACTATTATAATAGTAATTAGTGATGGCTAACATTCCTGTAAGAACCAGTACTCCTCAGCCAGGCACCATAAGCACCCAACAAATGTCACAAACTCTGCGTCCACAGGTGTCCCCGGACCCATCTACACACTGAGGCAGCGTTGGGAGCAGAAGGCAGCTACTCCCTATGACACAGCCATACTTGAGCCCCAGGCTCAAGTTATATTACTGAAGTTCCAGTTACAGAGCCCAACACCTCCTCCCCTCTCCACTGAGTTTTCAGATTTGAAAGACCGTCATTTGTGAGTCCATTCATGTCCCACCTCTTACTATATACCTTAGCAGCCCTAAGTCACTCACTTGCTGTGGAGGGTTGAGGGGTTTCTGCCTGGAAAACACTTCTCTTTGCTACAGTTCCCGCATAAGTGCTAAAGCCATCCTTTGTGTGCTGTCGTCACCAGTTTGAAACATTTGTTGGCAGGACTGCTGCCTCACCCTTGCGGGAGGCAGCCTCTCCACCTCGGAGGCAAGCTGGCAGCTGTTGGAGGCGTTTTCAGCACCAGATTATTTTAAGGCATCCGTAAAGTGAGTGAAAACTAACCCCAGCGAACAATTCTTTTTTTTTTAAAAAAAATGTTTTGGAAAAAATAAGAATAACAGCCAAGTCCCGAAGAAACACTGGCTCTGCAAACACCTAGAACACCACTTAGTGCTCAGGAGTGTTTGCAAGATTCTATCCTGAACACCATGCCATGGGCCACCCTTAACAAGGAAGAATATGAATCTCCCATTTTCACATGCTGTTCAGCAGAGTGAAATCTGACCAACAGAAGGACAGCAGAAAGATTGCCCTAATTGCAGTTTCTATTTTCAGCAATTTTGCACCGATATGGTAAAATGAGAAAGCTCATTGGCACATGTTATAGAATTTTTAAATATATACTTAGTAGTAAATATCAGCTTGATTTCATAGCTTGTAGATATGGCCTTAAAGCAAATTAGAAAAGCAAAATATTTTTGTTCCTACACATTTCTCTAGTAGTACCACAGACCAGTACTGCTTAATATGGAACCAAAGTACATGGAACGCTCACAACTATTACTACGGCACCTGCGGGTGGTTCCTTTGTCTACAGATGAGGATAGGAAGGCCCAGGGAAGAGGCATGGCAGCTGAGCCTACATCGTGGTTCTCACGGTTGTAAATTTAGCCCATCAAGTCATGACATCTCTTCTGGTTGGGGATTATGGTTTTAAAAATGATTGCTCATGCAGCAATTCTTTATTATAAATACTCTCGTAATTCATGAAGAATGAACTAGAAAACCAGGGCTAACAACAAATGTGTGACAGCTTGAATTTTTACCAGCTGTGGTCACTGGCCCCAGGCCAGGATGCTAGTTGACCTTCAAGCTGGCCAGGCACGTTGTCATTTCTTATCAATCCCCAGAACCCAAACACCCCTGGGATATTCTAGTGATACAGAATTCCCTCGGGGAGGGAAAAGGGTGGAAATCATAAAGATGCCACATGTTTCAAATCAGACTTATTATTTCTCCTTGGATGTGACTCTGAGGGTGAGAAGAATCAATGATATTAAGCAAGTATTTGTTGAGCATTTACCTATGAGTCTAGCCCTGCTTGTAGTTGGTATGGAGAATAAGAAAACGTTAAGATACAGGTTTAAGCTAAATGGTTTTCTGCCTAGTTGTGGAGACTATGCACATATAAGATGCAGCCCGAGCAGTGTTGGCAAACTTTAGCCCGAGTGTCAAACCCACAGCCCACTGCCTATTTTTGAACAGAGCATGAGCTAGAAATGGTTTTCATCTATTTACACGGTTGGGGGGAAAAATTAAGAAGAACAATATTTTGTGGCGTAAAAATTATGTGAAACTCAAATTTCAAAGCCTGTGAATCAGGTTTTATTGAAACCCAGCCACACTCACTCACTCACTCACTCACTCACATCTTATCTGTGGCTGCTTTTGTGCAACAGTGGGCAGCAGAGTTGAATAGTTGTGACAGAGGCTATGTTAGCCACAAAACCTAAAATATGTACTATCTTGCCCTTTAGAGGAAAAGTCTGCTGGCCTCGAGGTAGATAATACTTTAATGGTGCTAAGTGGGGTAGTTCGGAGCCAGTTGAAGAACCAGAGGACTTCCACGAGGGCAGAAATGTCTTTGGGTAAAAAAGCTTCAAGGAGGAAGGGCCTTCAATGAAGGATAAAGATACTGAGCATGGTGTCCAGGGGGAAAGGCCACCCAACTGTGACTGTCATCCACCGCTGACAGCAATGGGACCTGGTGAGTTTGTTACCTTCTGGACCTCAGTTTCTTCAGCTATTAAATGGAAGAAATAACACCCACTTCCCAGGACTGTTGTAAAGCCCACAGTTCTAGTAAGATCCCATTCGCAAAGTTAGCACAGAGGTGGCACTGCCCATTACAGAGCTGGTATCTGCCAGTGTTAGCTGTTAATAGTGGTGATTGCCATTTGTTCCCACGTGTGGGCATCTATTAATAAAAATAAGTCAAATCCCACCTAAAAATTAAGTCTTGCAGAGGTGATTAGTGAATAAGTTTTTTAAATTTTTCTTAGAAGATAAATACAAGCAACTGAATCCTATGAAGTTGTGGAAAATGGTGTCATAAAAGAATTATAGTACAGGAAAATATTTCCAATGTGTTCTGTGAAAATAAGTTTTGTAAGCCCCCAAATTTTATTTTTCCAGGACATCCAGATTTGAAACTGTGTATGAAAATCTGGTGAAAGCTATCGGCCCTTCTCCCTCATAAACACACAATGTAAACAAATGCACGCCTTTGCATACAATCTTAGGGCTTAATGGATCTGTGGAAGCCCCATCCTTGGTTTTCAGGTTAAGAACTCCTGTTCTAGCCCTAGCTGGTTTGGCTCAGTGGTAGAGCATTGGCCCACATGCTCTATCCTGGGTTCGATTCCCATCAAGGGCATGTGCCTTGGTTGCAGGCTCAGTTCTTTCTCACACCAATGTTTCTCTCTCTCTCTCCCCCTCCCTTTCAATCTCTCTAAAAGTCAATAGAAAAATATCCTCAGGTGAGGATTAACAAACAAAAGAAAGAACTTCTGTTCTAGTTGCTCACTCACACTTATAAAAGCCACCAGCTATTGATATGTGAGCCAGATTGCTAAATGATTAATTTATGAAGAAGAAATAATGTCAAGTGGGCTAAAATCCTTGTGTTGGCTGATCAGCTCATTATCTTGCTATACAAAAGCCACATGAACAACCAAGGCACAATTAAAAGTGAGTAAGGAATCGCAGCAAAGGGAATTGGAGAATGGTCTTAATGGCTCCTGTCACCAGGCTCGATGGTCTGATGCATCCGCTTCTGCCATAGAGATACACCCCTGCCAGGCTGCTGGAACAGCCAGTCCAGCCCTCTCCTCTGGACAGTTCTCGATGCTGTGCTCTCTGCTTGTAGACGCAGTGAAGGCTAAACTCCTCCTGTTATCACTCGTGTTAAATAAAGGCACAGGACAAGTAGCTAGCTAGACCCCACATTCAGATATGCTGATTTTCTCACACTACACTTGGTCCTTCTCTATATAGAATATATATACACGTATATCCCCAAATATAGATTCCAGCTTAGGGTAGCTTTGTTGTGCTGATTTTTTCATAATTTCCTTTTCATAAAGAATATTTGTCTTCAGATTTAGGAGGTTCCTTACTGTCCCCAAACTCTTCACTATCTACAGGAGAAACGGATCCTTCGACTGGTCCTTCCTTCCTTCTTTCTTAAATAACCTTTTATTTTGAAATAGTATACCACTTTCTACAAGTTTCAAAAGTAGTACAGAATTCCCATATACCTTTCACCCAGCTTCCCCCAATGAAATTCCTTACTTACATAACCACCGTACAGGTCAAAACCAGGGAATTACAGTGGTATAACACTATTAACTCAGGTACAGCCCTTACTGAGATTTCACTAGTTTTTAAATGCACTGTGTGTGTGTGTGTGTGTGTGTGTGTGTGTGTGTAGTTCTATGGTATTTTAGCATATGTATAGATTGTGGAATCAACGCCACAATCAGGGTACCACAAAGAAACTCCCTCATGTTACTCCTTAACAGCCAGTAACTTCCTTTTACAAATACAGTTGACCCTGGAACACAGGTTGAACTTCATGGGTTCATTTACCCGAGGATTTTTTTCATCTTGTAAACAGACAACATAAACTTATTGTATCGATAAATATAGTATAGTACTAAAAATGTATTTTCTCTTCCTTATGATTTTCTTAATGTTTTCTCTAGCTTACTTTATTGTAAGAAAGCAGTATATAATACATATAACACAAAAAATATGTGTTAATTAACTGTTCATGTTATCAGTAAGGCTTCCAGTCAACAGTAGGCTATTAGTAGTTAAGTTTTGGAGGATTCAAAAGTTATACACAGATTTTCAACTGATTGGGGGAGGGGGAGAGGTTTTTGTTGACTGTGTGGGGGAGGGGGGCAGGAGAGGTGGTCTTTGGTGCCCTTAACTCCCTGTGTTGTTCTTGTTTTCAGTGTTAGAAATCTTAGTCCATCAGACTCACTATTTCAGGTACCTGAAGTTCTTATGAACGTGACCTCAAGGGACAACAGTTGTGACCTCACCAACCCCTTCCCTGAGTGGGTAAATGCAGTCAGTATTACCAAGGCCTCAAAGGCGATGTTTAGATTTGAATTGTCTTGAGTTTTATTTCTAAATCTCTGAATATTTTCCATCATTGAGCAAAGTTTTTGAATGTATACGCTTGCTATTGTGTAGAAGCAGTCTACTAGGCTTTTAGAAAAAGTTAGAATTTCTGACCAAATTTCCTTTGACTATAGTTGCATAATAGAAAACTTCTTAACATCTGTGAGATGTGTTGGTGTGCACCTTCACGCAACACTGAACTTGTTTTGTTTCTCCCTAAACTTGTTTCCTCTGGCTGGGCTCTGAGGTTTCCTCTACTTGTGTCTTTCATACTGACTTTTCAGCTTAGTGAGTTTCATGTGGACAAAGTTAGGGTGACTGTTCCCTTCTAGAAGATATCATCTTGGGTTAGACTCTGGAAATCTACTTTCCGGGGATTCAGGTACCTGGTGGATCTTCCGAGCAGTATGCTGTTGTCTGCCTAGTACTTTTGCATGACCATCCCCTGAGACAGTAAATAGCTAAATGATTATTGGAGCTAGTCTAAAGAGCTGAGTATTTTAGATGAATAAATAATGGCACATGTACATATCAAATGTAACCATCATAAATGTCTACTTAAGGTCACTATAGAGAACAAAGCATAACTCAACCCAAGAGAGCACAGCTGAAACATTTGCAAGGACCTAATTAATTCTTAGACTAAAAAAACTGGGAGTTGATCAATGATTAGAGGATACCTGTACTATGACTTGGGGGAGAAGAAAAGAACCTGAGATTTCTCATGGGAATGAAAAACAGGAAATCTGCTTTTGAAAGCAGTTTGACAGTTTATAGCTGAAAGTTAAACATAAACATAAATACTTTCTACTCCTAGCGAGCTACTTCAGAGAAATTAAAACATATATCTGCACAAAGATTTGCATGCAGGTATTCCTGGCAGCATTATTTATAACAGCCAAGAGCTGGAAACAAATCTAATGTCCATCAAGTGGTGAAGGGATACGTAAAATGTGGTACACCATAAAATGGAATACTACTCAGAAATGAAAAAGGAATAGACAGCTGACATGTCACATCACGGCAAACTTCGAAAACATGGTGCTCAGTGAAATAAGTTAGACACAAAAGACCACATATTGCAATCACATTTGCATGACATGTCTAGACAAGGCAAACTTACAGAGAGAGAAAGTTGATTAGCAATTGCCTGGGGCTGGGATGGGAATGAGATTAGGGCACCAGGGACCTTGTTGAGGGGATGAAAATGTATTAAATATATGTACAGTGATGGTATTTGCTACTACAAATATCTTAGCAGTACACTTGACATGGGTAAATGTTCTGATATGTAAAATATATTTTGATACATTTTTTTAAAAGGAAACTAACCCACATTTTTCTGGAAGGTAGAAGGATCAGCCTTGGGCAAGTGTCCTAGGAAACCCTGCCCTTGATAAAGGACTTTCCAAATCGCAACTTGAGCCAAAGCATACAGAAGATGCCACTCACTCTCCAGGCCCAGCTACCCTCACTGTATTTCTCTCTTTAGAAGGTGTTCTTCCCCTCTAGTTTCTACTTTGGGAATAGAAAGCATTTATAGTGCTGGCTGGTACTTGTGTGGAAGGTACTTGTTGCCTCTTGTATCCTCTGCTTCCCTAGATGAGAAGGGCCAACTCTGCAGACTTCTGATGGAAAATTTTAGTGAGAACAAGAAAAAGTTGTCAGTCCAGTGTTAGAAAGGGAAGGGCAGGGCAGAGGCCTGGAGAGAGAGTGTCCTAGAGTCACAGAGGAGGGAAGGGGGGGGGGGCCGGTTGCAACTGATTCCTGGGGAGGAACCAGGGGTGTGGCAATCTCCCAGGGCTGGAGAGAACCTCATACTGATGAGAAGCTGCCCACCTTACCCAAGGACTTTTGCTGCTCTCAATAGTCTCATCTCACCCAGGACATGCTCAAGACAGCAGGGCTAGGGAAAGCCAGCTTGGTGGGGAAGTGAGGAGGGGGTATAGTGGAATAGACCAGGAGAGGAGCCAGGGAAGGGGAGCAGTCATGGTGCCTACCTATCATGTCTACCACTCAGCAAGTAGTCAATGACTATCTGCTTTTATCATTATCACTGACATTACTATTGTTACTAGTATCATACTTTGCCCTCAGGTTTACCAGAGTATAGGGGGATATGAGAGTGGGAAACCAGGAGGGCCTAATCTACGAAGTCAGGACAGACTTTCTTGAGAAAATGATGGCTCAGCTGAGGTCTGGTAGATAAATGAAAAGTTTACTAGGCTAACGTGGTCAGTGGGAAGAGCATTCCAGGGGAGGGAACAGCTTGTGCAAGGGCCCTGAGGTTGAGGGTCTATGTGGCAACTACCACAGCCAGGAAGACAGATGATTATACAATGTTGGCATTGCAAACCTAGAGATGTCCCCAGGGTGCACAGGCCCACCTTCATCAGTTGCAGGGCCCAGGGCAAGGTACAAAGAGAGGCCCATAGGCTGTGTGTCTAAGTATTTAAAATTATAAGCCTAGCTAACAAACTATCAATAAAATATGTTCTATCCTCCTATCTTCTCAGACCCATCCCTGGATCACTCCTTTGAGTTCCCAACCCCAGCTTCACCCTGTACTGTGAGGGTCAGGTTCACATGCATGTGAATCCCTTCCACCCCCATCCCAAGCCCCAGATTGCATACCTAAGCCTCTCCCCAGCAGCAAATAACCATTGCCTAACACACACCCTGGGGTGTGTTCACCAGCTGTGTGGTCCACTTTCAGGATGAACCTGGGGAGGAGGGCTGTAGGCCACTCAAGAGGGCATTCTGGGGCTTTTGGTACCCAGATTATAGTCCAGAAGGGAGGGCACAGGCTCTGAGTGGGCACATCCCCTTGGTCCTTGGGTTATTTGTCTTGTAAGGAAGACCCAGTCCAAAGGAGGGTCAAAGGGGAGCCCCTAAAACACAAGGCCCAAGACAGCTTCCCTCGCACTGAGAACAGTAGTGGTTATGGAAACACTGGAAACATAACAGAGGCCAGGGGAGGGGAGGCCAGGTCAGGGAAGACTTCCTAGAGGCGGAAATGCCTGAGCCCAATATTTTCCTGCAGAGGAAGCATCTGCTGCGAATTGAGGTACGTGGCCTAATAAATCTAATGTTCCTTAATCAAATATGAAATATTGCAGCCAGGTGGCAGGCGTTTTAGCTTTGGTTAAGCAGCCATCTCTCTTTTAACCCCTTTATTTGGCAGGATTACAAGCATTCTGATCAATGGCAAGTTCAGTTGAGAAGTCTTTCTCTACTAGGCTCAAACATGGCTTAGGATAGAGCACTTAGAGGTCTGTGCACTCATTTTGACTTGTTATTAAGGGGATGAGAAATATATATTTTCATTTAAATGCTTTTCCTGGCTGGTGTTGCTAAATGGTTAGAGCATCATCCTCCCACCAAAGGGTCCCGGGTCAGGGCACATACCAGGTTGCAGGTTCGAACCTCAGTCAGGGCACATGTGTGAGGCAACCAATGGATATTTCTCTCTCACATCGATGTTTCTCTCTCTTTCCCTCCGTCCTTCCCTCCCTCCCTCCCCCTTTCCCTCCTTCTCTCTCTCCCCCTCCTTCTCCCTTCCTCTCTCTCTCTGGAATCAATGAAGAAAATGTCATCTGGTGAGGATTAAAAAGAAAAAATTAAGTGCTTAATTATAAAAACTTTTTAAATGACTCATGATTAGATTTAAATACAGTCCTTGGTATAAAACTTGCTAAGAATTGAAGGGCAAAAATATAGTTTATTGAATATAGATCAGAATGCAGAAAAGTGAGCATCTGCACGGTCCTTTCCCTTCTAGTGAAATGTTGGCCCAGGGCAGCGAGGCAGTCCTTCGTTCACATCTCTCTTCTCATCCCCAAGGTCAAGATGGCTGTCTTTTATTATTATTATTTTATTATTCAATTACAGTTTACATACAATATTATGTTGTATTAGTTTCAGGTAAACAGCATAGTGGTTAGACAATCATATTTTACAAAGTGGTATTTAAGCACTAGAATATTTGACAGATAGGATTTGTTCTAGTGTGTGTGTGTGTGTGTGTGTGTGTGTGTGTGTGTGTGTGTGTGTTTCACTGTGAAAATAAGAATTACATTTGTTTGTGGAAGTCCAGGATGGGAAAAGTAAGCTATTGTGGCAGATTAGATGCACTAAAGAGAGCCAGGAAACCTTGTATTTTAAAATCTAACAATCTCAGTCATTGGACCCAGGGGGAAACAGCAATGTCGGGAATGAACTACTAATGAGCAGCAATGTCCCAGAGGAGAGCCAAGGAGAGTCCATGTGAAGGGGCATGGGGCAAGGCGTGTGACCCATCAGCTGAGTCTCCTCAGCAGTCTTGTCCAAGAGCCTTCGCAAGAAAAGGGCAGCCTCCCAGGGCATTTTTGTCTCATTCCAATGGCCCAATCCAAATCCCATCAAGAAAGGAATAATATAAAGCTAGATGAGCCAAAACATCTGGGATGGAGAGAAAGGAGAGAGGAAAAACATGAACTCTAGAGTTGCCAATTTGGAAGATTGGGGGGAAAGGCAAACCACACCCAGTTATTTAATTTAAGTAGAGCTGATGATGATTACAGGGTTATCAATAATGAATTTTTACTGAGTGCTATTGGTCCAGCAGTACTAAAGTTTACAAGTAATGGCTATACAAGGGATATACACACCCTATGAGGAAAGCGCTATCATTATCCCATTTTACAGATGAAGACAAAGAGGTTTAAAGAGTTTGGGTTCAGGGTAATGGGGAAGATGATAGTTTTGTTTTGGACAGAGTATATTTCAGGTGATGTCAGTTCTAAAAGGGAATCTCGGGTCCTAGCTGGTTTGGCTCAGTAGATAGAGTGTTGGCCCACAGACTGAAGGGTCTCAGGTTCAATTCTGATCAAGAGCATACCTCAGTTGCAGGCTTGATCACTGTGCGGGAGGCAATCAATCAATGTGTCTCTCTCACATTGCTGTTTCTCTCTCTGTCTCTCCCCTCCACTCTCTCTAAATATGAATGGAAAAATATCCTCAGGTGAAGATTAACAAAAATAAATAAATAAAATGTATTCTAGATAGTAGTCTTTTAAAAAAATAAAAAATAAATAAAAGTGGATACCCAAGATTGTAAAAAATCAGCAATTGAATCTGGAGGACGGAGGTTCAGGGGAAGAAGGAAAGTGGGCATGTAGATTTCTACTATATGCCTTTTTGTCTCATTTGAGTTTAGAAGCATATGAATGTGTTATTCATTCAATAAATAAATGAAAATGTAAAAACAAAAATAAAAGTCAGAAATTGAAATTGAGGAAAGGTCAGGACTGAAAAAGTAGCTTTGAGAGTCAGGTGCTGTTGAACACAAGGGAGTGAAAGCAAGTGGGCGACCTCCAGTGATAGGAACAATCCATAAGCCAAGAAGGGAGAGACTTTTGTTTGTTTTTAACCAGCCAATCAGAGCAAACTTAATATTCTCTTGGGTCACAGCTTAGACTCCTAACAGACAAGAGTTAACACTGGACTGGTTAACTAGAAGGCGCTAGAAGAGATTCTTACCATCTGAGTATTCCAAGAAACATTTATCCTGAAGAGAAGGCTAAGGTAAACTTTTCTATAGCTAGTAATAGAAACTCGCAGGAATGATTTACAGCCCTGCTCCTTCTAGAAGCAACTGGCTCCAGCATTTCAGTAACAGACCAAGGCAGATAAGCCTCTAAGTGGAACTTAATTATGCATCACTTGGTTTCTATAATGCTTCCTGAGCAAGTAGGATTATTAAATGTTTTACCTTTAACCTGTATATACTGCAAGCAGAGGTTGGGTCTGAATGCAGGGGAACCATTCCCCTGAGTTTCCTGGAACTTCCAGATCCCGTGAACGCCCTTTGTCGGCACCAAATAAAGGATGAGTGAACTGGGAGCAGGGTTGTCCTCAGTAGGAGAGACACAGGAGA
Source organism: Myotis brandtii (assembly GCF_000412655.1). NCBI lineage: Eukaryota > Metazoa > Chordata > Mammalia > Chiroptera > Vespertilionidae > Myotis > Myotis brandtii. The sequence continues at coordinate 2,782,760 of NW_005370412.1, forward strand.
ACCACAGAACATTGAAGCTAGCAGAGACCTCAGAGATGGACCGGGGCAGAGGTTCTCAAACCTGAGCCTGCATCAGGACCTCATAAAGGACTTGTTAATACACAGGCTCCATCCCAGAGTTTCTGATTGGGGTCTGAGGTGGGGCCTGAAGAGTCTGCATTTCTAACAACTCCCAGATGATGCTATTTTAGAGACCACACTTTGAGGACCACTGATCTACTGCAACTTCTTCATCTTACAAATATGCAACCAAAACCAGAGGGTTTAAATAAGGTCCCCTGGCTAATGGTAAAGGTGGAACAAGACTCTCAATCTCTCTCTCTTCTCTCATCTCTAAATATTTCAGCACATATTTCCTGAGAGTAAAAACACTCATAAGCACAGTAAAGTTATAATATTGGGAAATTAACATTAAAACAATACTATAAACAAATCTACCCACCTTAATTAAATTTCCTCACTGTCCTACTATTGTCCTTTATCTGGGTCAGGATCCAATCCTGTGTCACACAAATTTAGTTGCGATATCGCTTCAGTTTCCTTGAATCTGGAACAATTCTTCAATATTTCTTTGTTTTTAGGACCTTGGTACTTTTGAAGAGTACAGGTTGGTTACTTTGAAGACTCCCAAGATTTGGGTTTGTTTGATGTTTTTTTCATGATTAAATTCAAGTTCTGCATTTTGGGCACAAATAGCACAGCAGTAATATAATGTCCCTGCCAGGGCATCACATCAGAAGCACATGGGGTCCATTTGTCCCATTTCTGGTGACATGAACGTTGATCACTTAGTTAAGATGGTGTCTGCCAGGTCTCTCCATGACAAAGTTACCATGCTTTCCTTTTGTAATTAATAGGTATCTTGTGAGGAGATGCTTTGAGACTACATAGGTATACTTCACACAGTAATGTTATTATGAATAAATGATTCTTGCCTGAAGCAACTATCAATGTGGTGGTTGCCAAGTGGTGATTCTCTAATTCTATCCTTTTGCCCACATTTATTAATTGGAATCCTACTGTAAGGAAAAGTTTCCCTTTCTCATTCATTCATTCATTCATTCAATCATTCACATCAGCATGAACTCACTCATGGATTCTTTTTTTATTCTAGAATCTGTATCTCCTGCTACTTAAATCAGTTATCTTTCCACTACATGGCCCTCTTCATATAATACTGTTATTTCAGAGATGATTTATTAGTTTATAACATTGGTTCAAAAACCAAATTGAAATTTTTTTCAGGCCATAATCTTGGTGATAGTTCTCTTCTTTCTTGCCAGTGCAGGTGCCAAGCTAGTGCCAAGGGTACCAGTAGTCTAAGGGGTGCTAGAGTTATTGCTCTGGGTCATATTTTCTAAGGTCATAATAACAATTTAAAAAATGTTTCCTTGGCTCTGGCCGGGTAGCTCAGTTAGTTACAGCATCATCTGGATATGCCCAGGTTGCAGGTTCAATCTCTGATCAGGGCACATATGAGACCAATGAATGCATCAATAAGTGGAACAACAAATTTATGTTTTTTTCTCTCTCTGCTCTATCTCTCCTTTTCTCTAAAACTCAATTTTAAAAATTTGCATTAGCCAAAGCCTTTATCATTTCCCACCCACCTTAATTCCTCTTAGGTCATGTGGGTAATGAGTCTGACTGTGCTCATATTATGATCCTTGAGTTAAAGGGGAATCCCATCCTCATGCTCAGATAAGGGAACATAGGCAGACAGAGCTGGCTATGGCCAAACCTAGGTTCCTATGAAGAACAAAATGACCTTAGTTGGCAGGCTGCCTTTTTTCATGCTCCTACTCCATTGTTCCTGGGGTACCATAAAGAGGGACATTTGCTTGCATTGGTATTTGGTTGTAGAAGTCCAAAAGAGAATGCCAACTCACAAGTAAATATTTGCCATTTTGGAGAACTAATTACATTATACAGTGTAGGGCAAAAGTAGGCTTACAGTTGTAAGTACGCAAGACAGAGTCTATTCTTGTATTATATTCATTAGTTATTGTATGGTTTTCCATGTGAACAACTGTAAAGTTACTTTTGTTCAATGAAAAAGAAACAAACATTTAACACATCCTTTAATTTTACCACATGTCATTGTGCAAGAAAAATAAATTCACTATTTAGCGGAAGCAAGATGTGACTTAAAAAACTCTAAACACATTTTGTTTCAGAAACAAATACAGCAGGCTCAGAATCATAAAGAAATAAAAATGTCATTATGAGTTCCACACGCCTCTGTCCTTCAAGATGTATTCCAAGGGAAATTCCTCTTGGGGTTTAGCCATTTATAATCACTACTAGAATTCTCTAGAAATGAGACACCAAACCAGGTTAGGTTGGAATGTCTAATGCAGTGGTTTTCAAACTATGGTGATACTACCTGTCAATGGGGCTTTTGGTAGAGGGTGGATGCATTTTTATGGTTGCCATGAACAGTAGGGTGGGGGTGCTACTGGCATTTATGGGCAGGAGTCAACATGTTAAACCTCCTTCCATACACGGGACAGTTCCATATGGCATGAACTGCCCTGCCCAAAATGCCAATAACATCCCACAGGGGAAAAAATCTAGGAGTTTTCCCAGGAATTTGGAATTAGGCTAAGATTCCGACTCAGTACAACTGCTCTCTTGAATTGAAGTTACAACCTGAGGAGCCGTCGGAGGTAGCCATTATTTCCTTTGTGGATTGGGGAACAGAGAGCTACTTTGACATACATATGTAGAAAGAAACCAGGAAAAGGGACCGTCAGACTCTTGCCCACATTATTCAAGTCTTGGCTCATTACACTTTAGGCCCATTTATAATCCTGTTGTTGGTTTCTCTGACACCCTGTTGCTTGCAAACAGAAATCTTAACTTTGGGGAGACTGTCTCTTCTACCACATGGACTGAGCAACAGAGAAAGCTAGTGTGTAGAGAGAAAGAGAGAAGCAGAAGGAGAGAGAAGCAGAGACATGCTGCTCAGGGTGCTGCCTGAAGGCCTTACAGTTCCTGGTCAGTTTCTGAGGCCCAGCTGCCTCTGGACCCATCAAGTGTGGCCTGAGAGGTGGGTCCTAGGAGATGGGTCTCTCCAGAAACTGCACTGTGATTGGATAGAGCTGTTCCAAAAAAGAAGGAAATGGTGGGAAGCAAATTGTACAAGCAAGAGTCCACTGCACCTCACTGGAGGTCAGACTGGACTCAGACAGACTGGAAGGGACCAGCATGAGTTTGAATGAGGAGAAGCTGTCCAGTCTAGACATGACTGCTAAGGGGTTGCATCTATGGATTAGGGGTCAGTTGAGAAAATATCTATGAGTTGAAACTACAAAAGTCACTTTTGTTAAAAAGAAAACAAATACGAAATCAAAAGCCTTCACCCTCAAGGGAAAACATCCTTTTCAATGGTGGTCTTGCTTTCTTCATTAGCTTTTTCATCTGCTTCAGGACACTCATTTGTATTGAAGATGGTAGGTTTCATTTCTGTTACTATTGTGAGGAACGTAGTGGTTTCGTGGTGTATTTCTGTGGGCTGGGGCTTAATAGCATGGCTGTAACTTCTTTCACTCAAAAGAGAAGTTGGAGACAAACACTATAATTCCAAGAATTTTGGTTTTGCTAGCTAGCAAATTATTTAAAAAATGATAAATATATGGCTTCAGAAGAGGCAGTTCCCCTTTTCAGCTGCCATTTACAGGCAGTGAGTACACACAGATGAAGGGAATGTGGTAGGTGTCAGTGTTCTGTGGCTGGAGTGAGGTGTGAGATCTGAGTTGTTCCTTGCAGAGCTCCCAGCCCAATTTTCCTTTCCTTGGATTTCAGAGATGACTGGGATCCTGATGATTGATCAACACTTTTCACCAGGGATTTGTACCCTTGCTATCTCCCCACCCATCAGTCCCTTAACCCAGTCCTCTCATTCCTACAGCTCTCAACATAGGATTTAGATAGAATTCATTGCTTTAAAATGTTAATTATTCTAAAAATGTTTCTATTTTGGGGATGGAAACATTTCTTAAAACAAGGCAAAAATCAAGTCTTGTGAAATACTCATCTGAGTAAACCCACAGCCGTCTAAAGAAAGCTGTTTCTTAGCTTAACATGTCTCCAGCAGTCCCATTTCACCAATTCTGTCATTCTTATTATTCAACCCTACCAAGCCTGAACAGCTCTGGACTGACAGGCAGGGAATAGTTCCTGACACATGGTGGGCAATCAGTAAATAAGGGCTGAGCTGAACTGAAGTTAAGCCTGAGTTCTAATCCTATTTGTGCCATCAGTTGAGTGAGCTGGCCCTTGTTTTTTGCATTAGTGCTCCTGCCTCTGAGCAATTGCTCTTGCTGTTCCCTCTGTTTGGGATGCTTTTCTCCCACACTCGACTGGGTTGGGTGATTCTTATCACTTGAACCTCAGCTGAAATGGCATCTCCTAAGAAGTCATCTGTGACGACTTACTAGAGCAAGCATCTCCCCCAGGCCAGCACTCTCCATTACATTATCCTCTTTATTTCTATGCAGTTCTTATTACAAATATAATCACCTTATATGTTTCCTGGCTTATTATCACCCTCTCCCCCGAGACTAGAAGCTCCACAAGGGCTGGGGATTGTCTATATCAGCAGTCACCAACCGGTGGTCTGCGGACCACTGGTGGTCCGTGAGGTCCAAAAGGTTGGTGACTACTGGTCTATATTCTTTTTCACTATATTTTTCAGAGCAAGACTGCTAGGAATCTATATATGTATAAAGCCTTTTCCAAAATAGAAAAGGCTGCCTCTTCTCTGAAGACCAAGCCCTGTGCTGGACCCCTGGCGTAGAGAGCCTTTGGGCCGCTTGACTAGGTACCCTTGTTCAGTGAACAACATATACAGCTGTGTACACTCTTCCTGCGCAGCACCATGCAATGTGCCTGCAGAAACATCACACTAGTTGGATGAATACATCAACTTTATTGAGGTTTTAATTTACTTTCAATAAAACACACCATTTTAAGTTTCCAGTTCAATGAATTTTGGCAGATGCACACACCCAGGGAACCACTACCACAATCAAGATATAGAAATTACATTATCCCCCAAAGTTCCTGCATGTCCTGTTGCAGTTTTCTCTTCCCATGCACCCCCAACCTCAAGCAATCACTGAATCTTAATTTCATTTCATTTAGTTATATCTTGCCTTTTTGCAAAATGAACAAACAACAGCCTTAAAAATGAATAAAATATCAAAATCAATAAAAGAGAGGGAATAAAGAGGAGAAAAGCAAGATTGAGAAGAGCAAGAAAGATATCCCAACCACAAGGGTTAACAGAGCATTTATGACTGAGCTTAAAGGCTGAAGCTTGGCTGCAGCCTCCTTAGAGACAAGGTAAAGAGGGAATAGTGGTTCTTCAATTATCACCTGAGAGGAAGAAGCATTTCAATTCCCAGGGGAGACAAAGTTTGCCTAGCACAAGATCAGAGATAGCCCTCATATGCGTCATCAGATAGAAATTTTTGGAAGATGCTCTGAATGGTGCTAGTGAGAGCTTCATAGTAAACATAGCAGGAACACTTACTCGTGTATTTCATCTAGACCAGCGGTTTTCAACCTGTGGGTTGCGACCCCTTTGGCGGTCGAACGACCCTTTCACAGGGGTCGCCTAAGACCATCCTGCATATCAGATATTTACATTATGATTCATAACAGTAGCAACATTACAGTTATGAAGTAGCAACGAAAATAATTTTATGGTTGGGTCACAACATGAGGAACTGTATTTAAAGGGCCAGAAGGTTGAGAACCACTGATCTAGACAATCTTCCATAATCATTCCTACAGCAAATATTAAAGTATCTTCCCTAAATAAGATGTTCTCACTGGGTTTTTCAGAAAAGCGGGGTAGTAAGCAATTCAAAATTACCTTCCCTAGCAGGGACCTGGACTCAGGGCTCCTTACTGTCCTTATAGGCAGAGAGAGGCATTGGCTTTGAAACCCAGGTGGGCAGATGGGAAGGTTAATGCTCAGTTATGAAACTTAAAAGAACCTGGCCAGGATCCCTGTCTAGATCAAAGGCCTCCCCATCTCTGCCTGGAGCTGGTTGTGGGAGTAGAAATGTGTCTCAGGAAAAGCCAAGATTTTCTTAAGGAATCAGCCTTGGAGCTGGGCCTACAAGAGCCAGGCCTCTGTTGAGATGCCAAACTTCTACACACTAGAACATTCCAAGTAACAGTTGAACATGAAAGGTATTGTGGGCAAGTGTTGACAGCTTCTCACCACAACCATAGAGATTTCTTGGTAATGACCCTGGAAGGGTGAGTTCTAAGCCACATCACCCTGGCCTATTAATGGGTTACAACTGCCCTGAAGCTAATAACCACCTCCCTGCTGGATTCTGAATCAATTGAGAAATAAGACAAATGGGTAAGGTAAATGGGAGCAAAAATGCATGTTGTTGGGAGATGAGGCTGGTGTCTGTGGGCAAGTGAGTTTTTTGAGGTCTGAGCCCCAGAATTACACAGCCTTTTCCACCCGATCCTAGGCAATACCTGGCCAGCACAGGCTTCCCTAAGAAGTGGGACAAGGAGAAACTGAGAACGTGTGGTCCACAATGGGGACTGGCTCCAAATCGGGGGAGCAGGGACTAGGTAAACCGACCCAGTTTCACCTTTTAAACTCACCAGTCAGGTGAATTGCTCCCCCTCCTCTGGGCTACCCAACCTCTTCTCTTTCTTTTAAAAGAGATCTTAATGGCTGATACCATTTTTAGATAAACATAGACACACCTCCTGCCAAAATTAACAGCAGATCTAGTCTTGTGGAAAAGCAGAGAGAAGGAAATAGAGCTGGTATCTACCCATTTTCAAAAAGAAGGGTTTAACCTCAACCGCCAGATACTTTCATGGTTACACAAAAAGTATTGTGTGGAGCAGGCAGCCACCAGTATTTAAGTGGCCAATATCAAGCAAATTCACAGTATAGTCCACAATATACCTTCAAGCCCTTCAGTGGTACTTTTGTGGGATGAATTAGCTGTATTTTTATTTTCTTATTTTCCTATAATAAGTTCACCATCTAATATGTAACATTAGACAGAGAACAAAGGGGATGATCCTTTTCCCCCTAGGTTTCTGAGACAAACAAACCAAAAGAAAACAAACAAAAATGATCCCAAATCATAGCAGGCTGTGTATCCCTTAATGTGGTAAGGACCCCGAAAAGTGACCTGGGATTCTTCATCAGTTTGGTTTATTTGCTGAGTTCAAGGCCATTTCAGGTTCAGCAGAATTGTCACGCTGTTTTTCCAGCCCTTGGACAGCAAGCGAATGCCAAGCCCATTTTATAGATAGGTTTCAACACATAAGGTTCCAAGATAAATTCAATACATATGTTCTGATTCATTAATATTTTACTCACTAAATCACTATGTGATATCTAAGACTTCAGAGTTTTAATGAAAAAAGTCACTTCAAAGTATTTTTTCCTTTGAACCCAGCAGTCATATTTTCCTAAGAATTAATAATGGCCAGGAGAATTGTAGGTGTTTGAAATATTGCCAAAATGCCTCTTTTCTCATGTTCAGGGTACCTTCAAAACACCTACTGCACACATCATAATTTTTTTAAATGCACATACATGGTGTGTGTAGGTGTGTCTAAGTGTGTGTGTGTGTATACCATGTGGGTGTTCCAGGGACTGTGCCAGACACTTTACACACATTGTCACTAACATTTACAAAGTCTGAAGGGTGGTAGTCTCTCATTTACAGGCTCGGAAGCTCAGGCTCTGAAGGTTGTATGATTTGCCTACCGCCAGAGCTGACAAGTCACAGAGTTCAAAATTCAATTGAACTCTCTCTGGAAAGTCTTAATTTTGTTCAATTCAGCAAATATTTATTAAGTGGCTCTAAGTTCCAGGTACGTGAACATGCTATAGTACATACAGATATCAATTTATAATATTGCATACCTGACACTTATATGATGTTATAAACCAATGTTACCTAATTTTTTAAAAAAGAAGCAAGCAAACAAATAAATCCCCCAGCAAACATCACTATTAATAGGAAAATGGCAGCATTCCATTAAAATCAAGAACAAGGAGGCCCAACACTGTCAAGGTTGGAATGTCATTCACAAGTGATTATTATCTGCACAGAAAACCCCAAAAGCTTATAAACAAATTATTAGAAATGATTAGAGTCTAGCACGGAGAAAAGAAGAATGCTGAGGAAGTGAAGAATGCTGAGGAAGCGGAGAATGCTGAGGAAGTGGAGAGTGCTGAGGAAGTAGAGAATGCTGAGGAAGTGGAGAATGCTGAGGAAGTGGAAGTGGAGAATGCTGAGGAAGCGGAGAATGCTGAGGAAGTGGAGAGTGCTGAGGAAGTAGAGAATGCTGAGGAAGCGGAGAGTGAGTGCAGTGACTTAATAATTTAGCCCAGGACAAGTCCTATGCAACCCATCCGGAATGACAAAATGCTAACCATTGGATTCTGTGGCTGTTGAGAGACAGCAGCTCTATTACTTCCCATCTTGGACGCACCAGTGGTTGCCAGAATTCTTGAAGCTTTGTTTCTTACTCATCCATCTGGCCTGTGGCATGCCCACATGGCTCCGTACACAGCCTTGTTAAAATGACCAGAACTCCATGAGTCTCCCCAAAGAAGAAAGGAACAACCAGAGGGAGGGCATTCGTTCGGGACAGAAATCACGTCAGAGAAGGAGTGAAGCCAGAAACAGTGCCCCAAATGGGACTGAGGGAGCGAAGGTACAGTGCAAAGCAAAAGCTCTTTTCCATTATTTTCTACCAACTCTAAAATAAATTCTACAATAAATATCTTTTTCTGTAGTAAATTCATTTGGGTTCTATCTTCCAACAGGCCATCAGCTCAGTGGCCTTTTTAAGCTTATCCAAAGCTGTCAGGACCTAACTGATTTCTTCTGAAGGGCCTATGGACGAGAAAGGGCCACATGCTAACCTGACTAACTCAGGGAAGGCCTATGTGGCGGCCTTGCAAACTCAAGAGACCTAAAGTAACCACAAAGGATGCTCTGAAATTAAAACCTTTAATTAAAAAGCAGTTTATAGTGGATAGTCATGTCCTAAGCCAGAATCTTCCCTGACAAAGATCAACTTAGATCTTTACTGAGCTTATTGTCTTTTTGCATCTAGATAACATAACCTGTGGAATGTCAGGATAATTTATAATTTCCCTTTTTCCGGACCCCTCAGAGCACAACAAATGGTGCCAGGGCAGAGACCACAAACTCCCTTATTGTTATTGTTATCTTGTTAATTGTTGACTGGTAACTATCCTGTACCCACCTATGTAAAAGATGCATGTGTCTATCATTTTACTTTTTATCCAATCCCAGAGGTTTCCCCGCTTTGCTATCTCCCACTTCCCTAATCTATCACCGATGGATTTCATGTGACCCACTTACATCCCCATCTTTGATGGGAGGTATAAAAATAGGTGAAAAACCACCATCCTTGGAAGTGCTATCTCAATATGTTGAGATTCTGCTTCCTGGCAACTGTCAACAGTTTGGCTCAAATAAACTCACAAAAATTCTTTACAGGTTTGAATGTTTTTTATGCTAACAGGCCATTCTGAAGTGGTTTATTTCATTCTTCCATCAGTATGTCTCTGTCATCCCTGGACCATTCGTATATAATCACATGGCAGGAGAAGGGTGGTGGTAATGTGAGATGATAAAAATTTAGACTGCTGAACTCTGCCCAGAATCTACTGAACTAGACTTTATTGGAGTAGGGCCTAGAAATGAGTATTTTAAACCAACAAGTCACATGACTCTAAATGTACTCTAGGATTTAAGCACATTGATTCCAAGAGTGCCATTAATATTACCTTACAGTTTATGGGGCTGTGCTTTACAGAGACCTTGGTATAGTACCTCAGTTGAGCCTTACCAGGAGGCTCAGGGAAGGATGTCAAAGCAGGTGTTACAATTTCCATTTCACACGAGGTCACATATGCTCATACATGGGGTAGCCTTGTAACTCCGGTCTTACAGCACCAGGTTCAGTGCTCCTGCCTCCACCCTGACTGAATGTGTAACCCCATCTTGGGCTGCTGATGGGAAAGAAAACAGGCCTAGTCTGAGCGGCCACACGAAGGAGCATCCTTTGTTGGCAGAGAAAACAAAACTATAAAAAGTTGGACAATGTCAATAACCAGCATCCTTAAGGCCATTAATGGTCTAATCAAAATGTTGAACTTGTTCAAACTACGAGTATAATTAAAAATTAATTTTATTACATACTGAAATTTGACCTGGTTAACTCAATTAATTGGAGAAGAATGATCAAGTTTTCACACTAGTGAGTCATGTGATCAGAAATTCAATTAAGTGAATGCTAGTATATTCATTTACTTTTAATGATAATCATGTTGAATAAAAATCATGTGACTCTAACATGAATCAGGGGCATAGGAGGAATTATTCTTAACTACTTTCCTTTTCCCAGTGATCCATGATGTCTCCGTTTCATTCTGAAATTTAGTGGAATTAATCTGAGGAATTAAAAAATTTATATCATGAACTACAATTTGGTTCAGTTACACTGTAAGCCAATCTAAGCCTGCTAATGAGACACACATTGAGAATGTTTCAGAGTCATAGTGTCAGGCAGCTGAGTAATCCCTGCTGATCCCTGCATAGTTGTGTGATGGCTCATTTTGTGTGTCAACTTGACTGGGCCAAGGGATGCCCTGATACCTAGTTAAACTTTACCTCTGGGTGTGCCTGTGAGGGTGTTCCTGGAAGAGATTTGCATTTGAATGAGTAGACCGAATAAAGCAGTGTGTTCTCCCTAATGTGGGTGAACCTCATCCAATCTGTTGAGGAACTGAATAGAACAGAAAGGTGGAGGAAGGGCAAATTCCGTCTCTGCCTCACTATCTGCTGGGACATTGGTCCTCTCCTGCACTAGAACTGGGACTTATATCATTGGTTCCCCTGCTCCTCAGGACTTTGAGTTTGGACTGGAAGTACATTGGCTTACCTGAGTCTCCAATTTGCTGATGACAGACAGTGGGATTTCTCAGCCTCCGTAGTCATACGAGCCAATTCCTTATAATATATCTCTCTGTCACACACACACACACACACTCATGAAGAACAAACTTTCAACAGAGTAAATTTAAATATTTAATTGGCTTATTAAACGATTCACGAATCAGGCAGCATCCCTATCTAGTAAATAAAGACATGTACAAGAAAGTTAAAAGAGTGAATAATTCGAGACCAGAACACCTTCCCTTGGGCCAGGGGTAATTTGGGTATTAATAACATCATTCGTGGGCCATACAAAATGAAAAACAAACTTTCAAGAGAGTAAATTTAAATATTTAATTGGCTTATTAAACGATTCACGAATCAGGCAGCATCCCTATCTAGTAAATAAAGACATGTACAAGAAAGTTAAAAGAGTGAATAATTCCAGACCAGAACACCTTCCCTTGGGCCAGGGGTAATTTGGGTATTAATAACATCATTCGTGGGCCATACAAAATTATCAACTTAAAAATTAGGCTGCTATATTTGGTCAAACATTTAATTAATTCACCCCTAATGCCTTGGCAGGGCCAGACCAAATGATTTCTTGGGCCTTATAGGGCCTGAGGGCTGGATGTTCCCAACAGGGGGTCTAATCAGGTAGATAACCTCAGTGGAGCTGGCCAGAAAATTCCAGACAGAGAGGTTTAAAATTTCACTCCTGGGTGAGGATGAAACTACAACTAGGTTAGGTATTAAGTCTTGGTGGAGCTTAGCACAACTAACTCAACTTTGGGTTTGTTTTCTCTTTTTAACTATAGCTATATCATCTATATCTATAGCTACATCTCCTATTGGTTCCATTTCTCTGTAGAATCCTGAGTAATACATTGTGTAAACTTTCTTTTAACCTCAAAATCTCAGTGGCCAAATTGTGGGGTCAGAGGGGGTCACATTTAGCCTTGACCTTGCTAAATGGGTTAATCAGAGGAGACCTAGGTTATGTGTTGGGCCCCACTGGAATCGTTGGCTTGGCTTTGTTTCATGGTATTAGGCTTAGCTCTGCTTCCCAGGCAGCGTCCTGTGGTGTGAGAGAGCATGACTGTTCCTAAGAGTCAGAAGGGCAGACCCCTCCAGCATTGCTTCAGGAAGAAACCTCAGGTAAGACACTGCATAAGCTAATTAAGTCCTTTGTTCCCTTGGACTCGGAATGACTTTTTATGTCAAATGTAGTGCGAAATGCATGTGACACTGTTGGCCTCATACCCCTGTCATTGAAACATTTTGCTAAGAGTCACTGATAGATTAAATACAGCTGATCCTGAGTTAGAATAACTCCCAGGGCATTTGGGGGCAATCTGGGTACAATATGTGATTGTATTTCTCTAAATGCCAGTCAGGCTATACATTTTTCCATGACCTCTCTGTCTAATCGTCTCTGGGTGTTTTTTTTATTTTGATACACAGAAATGCATCTGTTCTCTACTCTTGGGATAAGTATACTAGCTTGTTTTCTAGTTTTCAAAATAGTTTGTGGTTGTTGTGTAATAATTCTTTGAAGCACCTGGGTTTATCGAAATGTATGATGTGTGTAATGAGTATGAGTTGTGTTGCAGATGAGGTGCAAAAACTATCACTTTATTTTTCTAGCTCAGGATCGGGCTCTTGGAGCCTACTAGTAATTATTCAGGGAGGGGTCCTCGCTTTCCCTCCCCCTCCCTGGGCTGTGCCAGGCCCTTGGGAGTCACTCAGTCTAGGAGGATGGGAAGAGGCCCCTGTCACTAGTCCAGCTGGTTACCACACAAGATGCTGCCTTTCTAAACCTACTTAGGCCTCTGGATGGCTGGTAGGTTCTGCAGCTGCACTGTCCCCTCACCAGGCCACACAGAATGGCAGTTGCTCTCAAACTGAGCAGTTTGGTGTCTCTGGCCTTGACAACATCCCTGTACCCATGCCCCACTCCAGGTCTCATCACCTCCTGGGCCCTGTGTGCTCCCCTCTCCAACCAGAGAACCAACCATCCCCTGCCTGGCTTCAAGCCTCTCCCCAAAACTAGACATCTCAGGTCCCCAACCCAGTCTCCTCCTGCCTGGAAACCAGGGCTCCCCAAACAAGGCTTGTTTCCTTGGGAACCAGGAACACAGATTGCTTGGCTGCCTTTTCTGAGAGAGGGAAGGGGGAAATTCCCTTCAGTCTTTGCTGATGAGTCTACAGCAGGAAAACAAGGCCCCACAAAACCATAAACCATGTCAAAAGGCAAGGCACCAGATACTTTCTTAATAAGTCATCCTAAATAGAATGACATGTACGTATATATAATTATTCCCCTGTTTTCCTATAGATTGTTTAAGTAATGTTTCTTTTTCCACTGTTATACTGCTATATTCCCTTCCCCCACTCAAACATTTTGTCCCTAAAGCTGTTGAATTTGTTTCTAGGATATCCACTTTATTCAATTAGTGATTCCCCTTCTCTCCCTGTTTTGATGTCAATACCATACAAATTTCATAAAGATTTAATTATGTTTCAATATCTAACAGGATGCATCAATAAACTAAAAAAAAATTTTGTTAATTTTGTTGTTTTTTGTTAATCCTCACCTGAGAATATTTTTTCATTGATTTTTAGAGAGAGGGGAAGGGAGGGAGGAAGGGCAAGAGAGGGAGAGAGAGAAAAACATCAATGTGAGAGAGACACATCAACTGGTTGCTTCCCACATGCGCTCTGACCAGGGCTGGGGATCAAACCTGCAACCCAGGTACTTGCCCTAGATGGAGAATCAAACCCGCCACCGTTCTGTGTGCAGGTCAATGCTCCAACCACTGAGCCAACCAGCCGGGGCTATTCTGTTGTTCTTGACTTCTCTTTCTTTTGGACTGATTTGACATTATTTGTCAAGTTGTATAAATTATCTTAGGGGAACTTCAATAGCATTAAATTTACATATTAATTTAAGATATAAAATCTTTATTGTCTTAACCAGAAGTTAGATTTTTGTCTCCCTTGATTTTTCCTATTACGATGTTTTACATTTCTTTCAATAAGATACATTTTTTTTACACCAAGTTAAGTCAATACTTAAGAATTTGTGGTATTTTATTACTTTTATATAATGGACTCTCTTTTTACTATATGTACCACTAGTATAAAGAATAACACCACACTTTGTGAATTTGTGTTATACTCCATTGCTGTCACCTGTCACTCTTGGGTTTTGTAAGTATATAATAATATCATCTCCCAAAGATACTTTAATTATTCCTTCCCTGTGTAGATGCCTGTTTCCTGCCCTTTTCAGAACGTTGGTGTCAGGACTTCAATACCATGCAGAGTGTAATGATGGCAGAGGGTACACTAGCTTTGCTTCTGCTTTGAAGGAATTCTCCATTTTAAATAATACTAGTGGCCTGGTGCACGGATTCATGCACATTGAAAGGAAATTAATTAAGATAAATATTTTAATATCGATATTTGCCCTTTCTCTATAATAAAAATGTCAACAAAAACAACCAAATTAACAATTGACAACAACCGATCGAAACACACGCATGCGATTGGCGCCAGCAAGAGCTTTATATGTATCGTGCATGTGCGAGTCTACGTTTATTTTTAAATTGCCAGTGTGTGTCATATGTACCGGCCGGCCGGCTGGTCGGTCGGTCGGACGGATGGATGGTCACTTAGCCTTTTATATATATACAATGGCTCATAGTTTTATTTCTTTAGGAAAAAAATTTACATATTTTTATTATTGATTTTAGAGAGAAGAAGGGAGAGAAAGAGAGAGAGAAAAGAGAGAAACATCAATGTGAGAAACACTGATCGGCTGCTTCCCTTATGTACTCCAACCAGGTATCGAACCCACAACCTGTTTATGTGCCCTGACTGGGAATTGAACCTTCCACCTTTTGGTGTACAGGGCAACACTCCAACCAGCTAAGCCACACAGGCCAGGGCTAAGAAAGAAACTTTAATACAGAAACCCTTCTTGTTAAAAAGTTTAGTTTTCAAAAGGGATAAATGTTGATTTGACTTGAATTGTTTCTTGATGTCTATTGTGAGGATGAAATCATTTAACAAAGTTTTCTTATTAGCATGATAATTTAACACTTGTCCCTTAAATGGATGTGTGGGCAAGGCAGTATTATCTATATTCAGCTCAGAACTCAAATTCAAACAAGCAAGCAAGTAAACCAACTAACAAACCAACCAACCAACCCACTCAGTAGCGTGGAAAGGCCCAAGCTTCCTTCAGAAAGCAGCTCAATTTATTTGGGGTTTATTCACAGGAGGCCCAGCATTAGCCCATCCCAGATCACTTCTCAACCCCTCCTGCTCACAGCTGCACCTGACTGAGCTGTGGATTGTGGGCAGGCCCCTGCCCGGCCCTGAGAATGTCCCTGTATAATCTTGTTTTCAACTGACCTTTGCAACCATGGTGAATTTCTTCTGGTCATTCAGTCACAGGAATGAACATTTTAGTTACTGCCTCACACTGTGAACCACAGCAAGTTTATGTCATAAGATGACTTTCATGTCCTACCATAAAAAGGATGAGCTTTCATTTCTAGATATATACAGCATAGGGAATATAGTCAATAGTATAGACAATAATAAACAGTAGTTTTTTGGTAAGTGGATACTAGGGGAAATATTACAAAGTTGAGTTACATAATCTTGGTGAAAAAAGTGTATGTGATATATTTTGGACTGTGACCAATATACTCTGTATTAGTCAGTGATGGGAAATTTTTTTAATTTCTTAAAAATTGACGAGAGAGAGAGAGAAACACGTTTGCTGTTCTACTTATTTATGCATTTATTGGCTGCTGCTTATATGTGCCCTGACCATAGATCGAACCTGCAACCCTGGCATATCGGGATGATGCTCTAACCAACTGAGCTAAGTGAAATAAGCCACGCAGAGAAAGACAAATATCATGTGATTTCACTTATATGTGAAATCCATGAAAATAGAAAGAGACTCATTGATATAGAGAATAGACTGACAACTGTCAAAGGCGAAGGGGTTTGGGGCTGGGTGGAAAAGGAGAAGGGATTAAACAGTACGAATTGGTAGTTACACAACAGCCACAGAGATGTAGATTACAGCATAGGGAATATAGTCAATAGCATCAAAATAAATATGTATGGGACCAGGTGGGTACTTAAAGCAGTAGGGGAACCACTCTGTGAAGTACATGATTTTCTAACCACTTTGCTATATGCACATCTGAAACTTAATATTGAATGTAAACTGTAATTGAAAAGAAGCCAGCCTTACCTACATTATGATGGTATTGTGGAGATTAGATGAGGAATCACAGGCAGTGGTCTTTGAACTATGAAGTCTGATAAGAATCTACCCATTGCCTGCTCTCACCACCTTCTCCCTACCTGTCACTCAAAGAACCTCACAGTCTGGACCAAACCCACATTTCTAGCCCCATCTGCTGATCCTGCCAGGTTGGCACCATCTCCGTCCCTTCCATGCACTTTTACATGGAAACTTACTTCCCAGGTATCTTGTTGACCTTGCCTTCCCCTAGAACCGTGGTCAGCAAACTGCGGCTCACGAGCCACATGCGGTTCTTTGACCCCTTGAGTGTGGCCTTAGGAGTACCCTAATTAAGTTAATAACAATGTACCTACCTATATAGTTTAAGTTTAAAAAATTTGGCTCTCAAAAGAAATTTCAATCGTTGTACTGTTGATATTTGGCTCTGTTGACTAATGAGTTTGCCGACCACTGCCCTAGAATATCCTTTATTTTCCCGTGTGCCTGGCAAAATCATACTCATCCTTCAAGGCCTAGGTCCAGTATCAATTTTCCTATGAAACCTTCCCTGACATCCAAGACTAAGATAATGGTTTCCTCCTTTGGCTCAGCTGTTGCTGATCTGTACACGTTTACCACATGACTCTTGTGGTATAATTATCATCTTTGGGATGGATGTCTGCCCATCTCATGATCCAATCCCATTTTTCTCTAAGACCTGCCTTCTTGTGCAGCAGCCATATTTGGCCATAGCTGATTAGAACAGGGGTGAATCCTTGGACCAATATGAATATCTTTTCTGGGACTTTGGAACTGATATTTAGGATGCTAGTCAGGGTTGGGGCAAGAAAGAACATGTACCTTCAGGAGCTGAGCTGCCGTTGCAGAGTGGCCATTTTTGGACCATGTGGACACACAGGAGGAGAGAATGTTGTCTGCTAAGAAGATCCAGAAGTAATGAAGAGAGACCAGAGGCCATATAACCCCCAGGGAGAGAGTGACAGAGAGGAAGTGCCTCTGTCCCAGGCAGCTTTCTTATTGAGGGTTCCAGAGCTCGAGAGCCTCAGCTGTACTTAGAGCTACATTGGGCTCCATGAAGTAACCCTTTGTAAATGAGTAGCTCCCTTTTGCTTTTGAAGATGAGCACATGAATTGCCATAAAGTAGGTGATGCAGTACCAAAGACATGTCCAAAGTTCTATGGAGCACCAGGGAGTGAGGGAAGGTGCTGAGGTGGGTAGTTGGGAATGGGAGTCAGGGCACGTTGGTCCAGTAGGGAGGGTGTGTCAGGCTGTGGGAACAGCATGAGCAATAGTGTGGTGGTGGGAACCATAGCAGTTCAGTTGTCACTGAGCACAAGGGGTGGAGAGGCAGGAGTGGGGCTGGCTGGAGAGATGGGCAGGGTCTGGTCAGGGAGAGTCTTGGGTGCCACGGAAGGAGCTAGGACTCCTTCCTGTAAGTCAGTGGTTCTCATTAGAGTTTGCACTTTTAAGAGTTTCCTAGGGAGTTTAAAAAAGAAATATGGATGCCTTCTCCAGTTAAATCAGACTCTCTGGGGTGGAAGCTGGACACTGAATTTTTTTTAAAGCTTCCCAGGTGATCCTAACATGCAGATAGCATGGAGAATCTGGCAGGAAACCTTGGAGGGTTTTAAGCTAAAGAGAGATATGGCTTTAGAAACTGTCTTGGTGGTGGGACTTAAAGTGCATAAGGAGGAGGAAGGTGGGGAGACTGCTGGGCAAACTGTTGCAGTGTGCAGGTGAGAACTGAAGAGCAGCTGAACTGGACAAAGGTTGTGGGAATGAGAGAAGTTAATGAACACCTACTTAGGAGATAAAATAATGTTAATTTTAAGACAGTGATTGGAGAAGAAGGGAAGGGAATCAAGATTACCCCAAGGCTCCTTGTTTAGGTAACCGGAAATGCCTCAGATAGGCAGAGACAGGAGGACAGTCTGTGGAGGAAGTGGAGGAGTTCCGCTTCGGACAAGTGGAATGTGAGGTGGTACCTGGATGTCCAGGTAGAGATAAAGCAGCTGGGTAGTCTAGCGCTTTGGGGCTAGACCAGGTGGACGTAAATGAAGTTTGATTGAGGGCTGTTTTTCATGTTGATCATTTACTGAGCGTAGCCTCCCAAAAAAATCACTTTTCTAGCTTACAAAGGTGTTATGGGTGTTAAAAGCAAGGAGTGGGCCCCACCCCAGATCACCTCCTGAGATAGGGTGTGAGGTGCATCTCCAAAGCGCCTTGAAGTCAGGTGGCTGCTCGGAGTTTAAAAATAGCAGAACAGCTGTGCATGGTGGGTGGCGATGCCCTGGCTTGCTCAGCCGAGCACTGGGCCTTCCTGCCGTGGGCTCTGTTTGTGTGAGTGGGTCGGGGATCAAGCAAGAATCTGTTTCTTTAAAGAATTCTTCAGCAGCTGCGTGTCATGCCAAGGTGCTCCAAGGGGACAGGAAAGGTCTTTTGCTGCCAGGTGGAAGGAAAAGAATGGGGAGGGGATATTGGAAAGTAGCCTCATGAGAGGATGATTTTTCAAGAAAGTTCACTGTAGAAATGACATCCTGAAAGACAGGTGAGGAGGTGGTTCACACTGGAGGAGTCAGAATTAGGTCCGAAACTGGAAGCCGGCTGTGGGGCTGTTTTGCATAGAAAAGTCTGGTGTAAATGCCTCCTGGTTGTGGTTTTGACTCTCTGGGGTGGTTCAACTTGGCCTCCAGATTAGGGCCCTGCTGCCAACCAAAGGGATCTGGGGGGGGGGGGGACAGGAAGGTAGAAGTAGGAGTTTTTTCAGTGCACATTTTAATTTAAAAAATATATTTATACAGACATGAAATTTCAAAACAGATAAATGGCTGGGGAGGAGGCTGGAAGGGGTAGGATAGTAAATGACAAGATATTTCAC
This sequence comes from Myotis brandtii, assembly GCF_000412655.1. Taxonomy (NCBI): domain Eukaryota; kingdom Metazoa; phylum Chordata; class Mammalia; order Chiroptera; family Vespertilionidae; genus Myotis; species Myotis brandtii. The sequence goes on from NW_005370412.1 coordinate 2,801,920, forward strand.
CGTGGCTCCATCATATTGGATCTTCCTTGAGCCTTTGTCTGCAGGCCATTACACATGTAGAGGAAGGAGGACTGAGGAAATTAAAGGTGGCTAGGTATAGGATGTGCTACCTAACTGAAAAACAAACCAGTGACAGGCTGTAGGGTCATTATAAATCCAAGAGTATGAATTTCCATAGCATTTTCTAGGAATAGCACCACATTCCCAGATAATACAAAAGAGATTTAACAACGGGTCCTTGATTTGCACAAGGAGGCCCCCCAGCCATCGCCATAACTATTGTGGGGGCGAGGCCACCTGAAGTGGCAGTGGAATTTGACCTAAGGACTGAAATGGAGGACTCCTTGGCTGCCCGAGAAGCTGTGTCAGTTGGCCAGTGTGCCCAGATGTGTGTTATCCTAGGCCACGCTGTGTCTGCACTCTGAAACACTTCCTCTGCTTGGAATATTCTTTTTTGTTTGTTTACATCTTTATTGTTGAAAGTATTACATATGTCCCTCCCCCCCCCCCCCCCCTTTACCTCCCCCCCCCCCCCTCCTTCATCACCCTACTGTCTGAGTCCATGGGAAATATTCTTTTTTGTAATCTTGTGTTTTCTGAGGAATCCTGGGATGAACATAAGGAGGGCTTCATAGGTAGACGGGCAAGAGAGCAGCAAGTTCCCCCATGAGGGAGGGCAGAGCCCCAGCTGGGAAGAAAAAAACACGGGCTGTGGGATAGTGGGAAGTGAACCTTAGAGGTGAGGACTTTGGAAGGAGAAAGTTGGAGGCAGTGGGACTGATGATACCATCCAATGTCTTTTTTAAAATACCTTTAATCTTGTTTTTTCCTAGTTTTGTTGAATATTCAATGTTCAGTCCATTTACTTTACTTTTTATAGCTGGCAAAGGCCTTTAGAGACCTCCTCCAGTGGCCAAGAGGCACCACTGGGGCCAGGCACTCTGTGTCTCTTCCTCATGTCTAATGAATTGGGCCAGGGCACCTCAAAACAGGCCCCATGCCCTGGGGCCTCTAAAATACCTCCCAGGGATCCCTGCCTCCTGGCATTCTTTCCCTTGAGTCCTCTCCTTCCTTGGGTGTGGGCTGGATTTAGTGAGTCAATTCCCAGGGACAGAACAGAGCAATGATGGATGTCTCAAGACCGACTTCCTTCTTACCTGCCCTCTCTTGCTCATGCTAAAGAAAGCCAGCTGCCATGCTGTGCACTGCTCTGCACAGAGACCCAGGTCTCTCCCAGCCAACAGCCAGCGAGGAACAGAGGCTCTTATTCCCACTGAGACTCTTATTCTAGGATTCAGGAGGGACTGCATCCTGCCCACGACCACTTGAGTGGCTAGAAAGCACGTATTCCCCTCAGTGAACCCAGGGATGACTGCGCCTCAGAGAGACCCCAAGTCCAGGACCTGACACGCAGGGCCTGCGTTCCTGATCCACAGAATCTGTGAGATGTAAGGGTTTGTGTTTTACGCCGCTAAGGTTTGGGTTAATTTGTCACATCAGCTTAGGTAATTGATACTTCATCCAGTGCAACCTCTGTGTCCTCAGTGAGCTGCCGGAGACCTGGGGAGACCTACTCTGCCCTGGCTTCCCACAGACCTGGGCCAACCAGGCGGGGCTCTCACCCATTTACCATGCCCTCCTGCAATGTGGCATTATAAAAAATTGCCTGGCATGGCCTCCTTGAAACCCCCTGTAAATGAGGCAACATTTACTAACATTATTAACATTTCCTAATAGGATATCTTCATTTCCAGCCGGTCAGAAAGAAGACAGGGTGGAGTCTGGAGGGCTGAGCTTGAAGCCAGTTCCCAGTCTCCCCTCCCCCGTGGCCCCTAGCAGGGACCCCCTTCCCAACTAAGCCCCACTCTAGGCTGTGGGTATGAGCAGTGGTGCAAGGGTCAAACCCAGACTGAGAGAGAGGCAGAAAGACCTTAGAGCTTGGGAGGCAGGCCAGGTACCAGCATACAAAGGACAAGGAACACAGGAATGCAGGCCTCAAACACAGGTGCCAGCCAGCATCAAGTAGACACTGGCAATACTTGTACTAGACCTTGACACTAAAGCAGCTGTCTGCCCAGGATGCCCACTGCTCCCAGTTACAGCAGGCACTGACCCAGGGCATGAACTTTCTTCACCTCAGCGACTTCACACCTTTTACCAAGTGCCCTCCCACTCAGAGAAAGGAGGAAGCGGGGTCAGGCTGCTTGCCTTTCACACTCCACAGACTGGCTCCCAAGGGCCCTTGGGGAGTGGGTGGGGAGCCAGGCAGGGGTGTGGGTGAGTGTCACATCTCTCTGCATATCTATGTCTACTCATGATAGGGAACGAGAGGGGTCTTCTCGTGCTGGGCTGCATTAGGATTTAGGGGACAGTGGTTGGTGAGATCAAGAGGATAGCTGCTCCCTAAGATTCCAGATCAATCCACAGAAATCTTTTTTTAATAGAGCCACTTGAAAATCAGGATACTTCACTCAAAACCAGATTTTTCTGGCTTCTCTGGTCACTCTGGGTCTCTGCCCTCTGGTATCAGATGGGTCAGGCACTCCCCCAGGTCCAGGCTTCCAAGATCCCAAGATCCTCACTCAGATGACAGGGGCACAAGCAGCTGAACCCTGCCTGTTTCATTCATTCACCTTTTATCTTCCTGGCCCCTGTAGGCATCTGAGATTTTACCCCCTGGAACTGGAGGATCAACCTGGCCCAGAAGTGGATACAGGCATGTAACACAAAGATAAAAATTCCTATGCTTCAAGTACAACTTGATACCCGGGAAAGGATCTTCATAATGTCCCTAATTACATGTCTGCTCCATTTTAGTCTTTCTTCTGTGTTGCACTTTCAAGAGCTCTCATAATAGAAATTGTCTGAAAGAGCTAAATGCACTTATATAATTAGCATAACGATATTGGTCAAGATTAATTAGCTTTGCACAAACATGAAATGAACAGAGAGAACCATTTCTCATTAGCCTAAAGAGGTCGTACTGTGTAGATTATATCCAGAGATGCTAGTTTGGTTGAAAATAATCTGCTCTGATTAAAACAGAAATAAAGTAGCTGAATTATAATAACAGAGCAGCTGCTAAACTCACTGTTGATTCCATCAGGAGACAAGGGAGTGGGGGCTTCTAATATGATTTCTGAGTCTCAACCAATAAGAGGCACAGTTATTTTTCTATCTAGTGTCAATTTTTTAGCTATTTAAATGAATATTCCTACTTAACTGGATAAGTAAATTGGATTACTTGCTTCTGCTCTACTCTGTTTTTTATTTATTTATTTATTTATTTTTTAAAATATATTTTATTGATTTTCTACAGAGAGGAAGGGAGAGAGATAGACAGTTAGAAACATCGATGAGAGAGAAACATCAATCAGCCGCCTCCTGCACATCTCCTACTGGGGATGTGCCCTTGACCGGAATCGAACCTGGGACCCTTCAGTCCGCAGGCTGACGCTCCATCCACTGAGCCAAACCGGTTTCGGCTGATTTATTTTTTTTAGTGAGAGAGGAAGAAAGAGAGAAAGAGAGAAACATTGATGTGAGAACAAAACATTAATGGCCTGCCTCCTGAATGCCCTCTACCAGGGATGAGCTGGCAACCCAAGTATGTGCCCGGACCGGGAATCAAACCAGCGACCTTTCGGTGCACAGGACAAGCCACACTGGCCAGGGTGTTTTTTTAATGTGCACAGGACAAGCCACACTGGCCAGGGTGTTTTTTTAATGTGCATAGGACAAGCCACACTGGCCAGGGTGTTTTTTTAATGTGCACTTTATTTGATTGCACTTAACTTGCCCGACACAAAACAAATCCCTACACATGGCTGTTCAATATATTCCAATTTAATTTGAAAAAGTGTTTTTCACAAAGATCACTTGGAACCAGTGAATCCTAGTTTCTAGTTGGGCTTAATTGCTATTTTGCTGTACAATGCTGAACAGGTCATTTCCTCCTTGGGCTCCTGCTGCCCAAGTCTCTCACTCTCTGGGACTCACAGACACGAGTGCTAGACCTCTAGGTCTGCAACAAAGGCCTTTTAAAAATTAAGACTGAGACCTAGGAAGAGTGATTATAAGAGTATGTGGCCTGGAAGGCCCTTTGAAAGTACTGAGCTACCCCACTCCTATCTGTCCTCAGTACCTCCTGGCTGTCACAGGGGCTGTGGGTTTTGGAGAAGCACATGAAGAAAGGTACTTAACGTTAAAAAGTAGATGGATTTTTAAAGTGACCATACGTATTGAAGTGTAAGGAAAGAACATAGATCAATACAGTGTTTCTAACTAGAATGAGGAAGTAGGTTATGGAAGGATTTAACTGTGAAACTGTAACTTAATTTGTTAGACCCTATGGCAGTCTCTGTAGGTAGGTGACTGGTTATATGGCATGATTAAGGGGTAGCAGCAACATGACTGTCTCCAAGGAAAGGAATCCAATCCATTTCCACTTGCTGTTATGGTGCCCTGAGTTAATGTAACCAGCAGACATGTAAGGAGCTGACTGCAATGCAGGGACCCTGCCTGATAAATATTGATAACTAAACCATGACCTACTCTCATGTTGAAGTTTCCTCCATTTAATGCCTCTCCTACCTGCCAACCATGGGACTGAAATCTTATTAAAGATGCATCTCAAGCTGCATGTGTGAGTGAGATGGACAAGCACACTGAAAACAAGACATCTGTGCCCACGCAAAGATGCCAAGACGCTGCAGCACACATGGCTATGCAATTGCATACCTCACACTCTCATTCTACTGGTGTGCAATCGTTTTCTCTCTAACTTCACCCCAAACATCTGTCTTTTTATTTTGTCTTCAACGTGATGTGAACTTAAGGTTCTTTTCCCCTTCTTCAGAAGACACCAGGGGACAGATATGCACACCGCAGGATGTGGGAGATGTGTAAATCCTCCAGGTTTTCCCTACAATTCCTATTATTTTCTCCTATTCTGAGCATGAGCATTACCTCCAACTGAGCCAAAGAGGCAATGCTCAGTTCTTTATTGTGTTCTTTTAAATAATTCATACTTGGTGAGATGTGCAGTGTTTGGGGAGGGAGGGAAGGCACTTCAAAGTAAACAAGGGGAAGTCTTATTTTTTATAGACTTCCTAGTGTGGGACAATCGCACTGGTGAGGGTAGGACTGAGATGCTGAGGGGACCCCCTGGGCCACTCCCCAGAATTCATTAGCTGGCCTTGCCCCTCGGAGCCATGTGCAAATGCCTGTCCTAGTCACAGCCAAAAAAGGATGTTTCTTCTTCCTCTTTCTTCTTTCCTTCTTAAAACAACCTTTTTCTGAGCACAGACTCAGAGAGGGTGGAACATGTTTTCTCTCTTCTGGTTAGAAAAACAAAACACACACTCTGCATCTCCAGCTGCTCCATCCGATTCATCACACCCTCCCTTATCGCTCCGGCTCAGGGAAGAGAGCCTCACACCCAGCCTAGTTCAGTTTCTAGGACACCCAGCCCCCACCCCAGCCTTGGCAGGGACCTCCCCCTTCCTGTAAAACGGATTCTCCTATGCTGCTCGGTCCCTAGGGCTAGCTCTCTTTCACTTTGGGGGCATTTTCTTTGAATGCAATCCAGTCTCTCAGATTCTCATGTCCCAAGAAGCTGCTCTCTGTCCGACGGAACATTCTGTTGCTGTTCATTGTGAGCCAGGCTTATTTTGTTCCTTTCATTAGGAAACGTTTCCATCAGGGGCCTGTGAGTTGAAAAGGCTGCATGCTCAGAAAGAGGGTGGCTTTGTCTCTTCCCCTTCCGTGACCTCTGTCGGAAGTTCTTTCCAGGCTCCAGACAAGACATTGCAGGGAGAAATGCTTAGAGTTGCACTGATAAAAATTTAAGATTTGCAAGGAAACTACTGGCCAGGCTGCCTGGATATATTAAAATGTCATCTCTATATTTTGGATGTGACTAGCTTGTTTAGTTAATGCTAGAGGGAAAAATAGAGTTTGTTCTCAAGGGAGAGCAGCAGAAGGAGAAACCAGGCACACGGACAGCTGACAATGTTCCAGCCACTTTGTCAGAAAGAGCTAAATCCACCATTATTACATTTAAAAATCACCAGCTGACTCAAACTCCCCTGGAATATGGTGGGCTCCAGCAGGGGTGTCCAAAGCCCCCTCCATGGAAGCGAAATGCTAAATCCTACTCTATCAACTCGTGTTCTTAGGACAGGAGGTGGAGGTTCTTAACGTTTGTTATTAAACATGTGTCAGGCACTGGGCTCAGTGCTTTTCTGTATCCTACTTAATCACAGCAACTTGGAAAATAGGTATTACACTACTGTGCGCCTATGGATTTATTTTTATTTACATTCACATCACTCACATCCTTACTGGCCCTGGTCGCCACTCAAGTGTCTCCTTTGACAAGCCTTTCCTGAGCCCCTATCTATCTCTACAGCACAGGTCATTCTCTATCTTATTTTTATGACCCCTTCGAAGCTGTTACCTTCTGGGTGAATTCCTCCCAATTCTAATGTCTTAATTCTCTCTTCAACTACATATACTAGTAGAATATATCCTATTTTTTAAAAAAAACTCAATGGTTTGCCCTGGCTGGTTTGGCCCAGTGGATAGAGCATCAACCTGCAGACTGATGGGTCCCGGGTTCGATTCCAGTCAAGGATGTAATATCTTCATTGATCTCTTTAAGGATCCTATATGTACATATTTTCAAGTCTGTTTCAGATTTTTTACTATTTTGTTTTTATTCCTGGAAAAACTCATATTCTAATTATTTATTTTATTGGCTGTCTTTCTTGGCATAAGATTTCTTCATGTGTTTTATTTTTATTTTTTTAAATATTTTATTGATTTTTTACAGAGAGGAAGGGAGAGGGATAGAGAGTTAGAAACATCGATGAGAGAGAAGCATCGATCAGCTGCCTCCTGCACAACCCCTACTGGGGATGTGCCTGCAACCAAGGTACATGCCCTTGACCAGAATCGAACCTGGGACCCTTC
>NW_005370412.1:2808976-2815254 GCF_000412655.1 Myotis brandtii
TCTTTTTCTCTCTATCTATCCCTCTTCTGTCTGAACTGGTTCCTGAGACACTAAGCTACACCTCGGCAGTGGTGAGTGGCAGGTTTTCCAGCTTCCTTCCACGAACCAGGGAAGCCCTGGCCTGGCCTCTGGTGGTCAGCGTGACTCTGGCTGGCGTGTCTCCCATAGAGCACCTTTCCCCTGTGGGGGACTTTTACCTGCAGAAGCCAAACTCACAGCTCCCATACCTGCTCCCAAATCCAGAGCCTGATGGGCCCTCAGAGCAGCTTCTACTTTTCACTTTGCATTTTGATTCTATTATAGGATTTGATTTCTCTGTAATCTTCTAGAGTTCAATAAGCCATGCTGTCATTATTTAAGTGTGCTGTGTTAAGTAATATTCAGTTCCACTAACTCCATATTCATTACCAGTGATCAAAACCACTCGTATTTCACCACATTCAAAGTACCTTTATCTTAGGAAAGCACTGGTCATTTCTAGGGCTACCATCACCACAGCTAAAAATAAAGCCGCCAAGGTTCCCCGGGACCGTCAGCAGCCATCGCTAACACAGCACTAATTTTGTTCGGATGGTGGTGGAGGTCGGTGGTGTGTAGCAGCAATGTACCTTGACTCCAGGAATAAATTAAGATGAATAAATTCAATGCAGTCACAGTTATACTATTTCTCTTTGTAATATTTCCCTTCCGCCTTGCTGTGAGGAGTGAAATGTTACCAGCTGGGACCACTGAGAGATATTATGAAAGATGGCTGGAAGTTTCCCAGGAAATGGTCTGTTTTTCTGATCAAAAGGAAAAACTCGAAGGAAAGCTTGGGGCTATTCCTTCTCCCATTCTTCCTATCTGGAATATGGATGTGATGCCTGGAACCGAGGCAGCTACATGAAGCCCATGAAGCAATAAGCATGATGATGAAAAGCAATATGCCTAGGGAGTCAGAGAAAGAAGGAGCCTGAGCTCCTTGATAAGGCAATTGACCATCCCTGGGACCATACCTCTGCATTTCTTGTTTAATAAATACACATTTCCTTATCATTTAAGCCACTGTTGGTGCATATCCCTTCAGTTGTAACTAAAAAACAATTTCACACTGAAAAGCAAGGAAAGAATGTGTGGTAATGGTACATGGCCATGGAAATGGGGATACATGTTGCCAGACTTGCCATGGTTTTGGTGTTTTTTTTCAGACCTCTTTATACTGAAGAGGAAAGAAAGCCACTCTTTTTGTTCCCCTCAGTGCTTAATGATTACTAAGTATCATCACAAAGAAAACGTGTCTCAAGGTACCCTCACTACCACGGCTCTAAGGGATGAGGCATGTAACTCTGTAGGTAAGTGATACCATCCTAAAATCCTTTTGTGCAGCTTGGAAATATAATCTCATCTGTGCTATACTATTTATAAATAGGCTGGGGACCAGCAGAGCTGCTATAGAGCAATGTGTTGTCTGGGAAGCTGGATTAAATCCACGGCAAGAACGACGACTGCCTATAGTGGGCTGGGAGCTGTGCTTTTAACCAGCTCCCCTCTACAGAACTAAGACGAGGATTCAGCCAGTGCCCAAGTGCACAATGAGCCTAACCCAAGGCAATTCAAACAGCCTCTCTGTTGGTAGGGGGATAGATCTTACCTTGGTCAAGAATGAGGAAATAGGTGAAAAATGGATTATATGGGGAAATGCTATAGAACAAGGTGAAGGGAACATCATCCCAAAGACTCAGAGGAAGACTATACCACTGAAAATAATTTAGTGCAGAAACCAGAAGATTTGGGGAAAGGTGTGGCATCCTTAATAGACAGAAAAAGGTAGGGAGGAAGGAAAAACAAAACACAAAACACAAACAGAAACCCAAAGAAACAAATATGTTAAAAATGAACCATAACACTGAATACAGTAGTTCCTCCTTATCCACAGTTTTGTTTTCCAGTTTCAGTTACCACGGTCAACTGCAATCTGAAAATATTAAATGGAAAATTCTAGAAACAATTCATAAGTTTTAAATTGTGCACCCATTCTCAGTAGCGTGATAAAATCTGGCACTGCCCCTGTCCACCCCGCCCAGTATGTGACTCATCCTTTTGTTCACGCTGCTTACACTCCCTGCCCCTTTGTCACTAGTAGCTGTCTTGGTTGTCAGATAGACTGCAGAGTATCACAGTGCTGGTGTCCAAGTAACCCTGACTTTACGTAAGAATGGTCCCAAAGCCATTCACATAACTTTCATTGCAGTGTATTGTTGTAATTGTTCTATTTTTACTTATTGTTGTTAATCTCTGACTGTGCCTAATTTATAAATTAACTATCACAGATATGTATGTACTGGGGGAAAAACCCACAATGTATATATAAGGCTCAGTACTATCATAGTTTTCAGGCATTTACTGGGGATTTTGGGATGACTGTATCCTTAACCTCTGAGTACCTACTGTGGACCAGCACTGCGCTAGGAGCCGGGGCTCAGAGGTGGCTAAGGCATAGCTCTTGACTACCAGGGCTCACAGTGCAGTGACCCCATTCCAGCATCATAACTTATTCCAGATTGAATTACTACAGTGAGCTATGATATCACAAAGTTCTACTGTACTTAAAAGTGCTTATTTTCTAGACATAGCCACTCTATTTTGGAAAGAAATTAAATGACTACCTTCTAAGTAAGTAAAGGAGACAGGGAGTACCCAGAGGGATGGAAACCACTGAATATTTTATTGAGCTCTGGTTGTTTCTTGCAAGACACTAAGAAAATCCATCCTTCCTCAGAAGACCTACTTCTCCTTGCTTATATGGAAGCGATGGAAGGTGTCCAGGAAGAGAGGTAAGGTAAAGCTGATGATGGAAGCTGCTGCCTCCATCCAACCAGCATTCAGGCCTTGGGCTGAGCCGTAAGCTCTGTGAGGACCCAGGTGAATCTCTGCACCAGCACAGGGACACGTCAGGGAAGCTCACTCACCGCTTCCAATATTGACAACTGTCAATCCAGTCCTGGCCACCCTGTACCTCCACTGAGAACAGGAATTAAGCCAATGTCCTATCTTCTCTTCTTCACCTCTGAGGAAATATCAGTTTACAGTAGAAGAGTACAGGGGGAAGGTGGCAATCATCTCGCAACCCATTAATTAAGCTCTTCTTACAGGACCCTGCCTCCTGGGCCACATTGGTGGATCTAAGAGTGAGAAGGGGCATGAGCTGGGCCAGTTACGGAGCACTGCCAGGCCCTGGGCACAGCAATGGTTAGGGACAGACCTCTGACCCAGTGGGGCCAACTGCAGCATATCTTGGGAAACTATGCCTGGGGACCACAGAGCTCACTCTCTCTGTGTGTGCAGACGAGCAGCTCTGAACTCACTGAGATGGTGTGTCCTGCCATGGAGGAGGCTGGCCTGCAGTGGGAGGAATTATACCAACACCCAGACAGTCAGTCTGCCAGATCCATTTCCAGTTATCCTGAGGCACAGCCACACCTTGAACCTTCCAGCAGTCATATAAGCTTTCAATACATTTTCCATGGAGTCTAAATGAGTTTAAAGTAGCTTTAGACATTTACAACAACAACAACAAAAAAACCAACAACAAAACTACTTATTATACTACACACTGTATGTGTTTTGGTTTCCCAAAGGAAAAAATTTTTCCTATTATAAGAATTGATATTCATAAAAATTCAAATGGTATTGAAAAGAATAATACATAACATTAAAATTATTATAATTCTACCATCCAGACATAACCACTGCCTTTTAATATTCTTCTAAGCATTTCTTTCTTTTGAAAGATAAATAATTTTATATGAGTGGAATTTTCTAACACACCATTTCACCTAAAATTCTGTGGTGGGTATTTTTATTGAACAGTAATTCTAAATCTACATTTTATAAAAGTGGGTGCATAGTATTTTATTATATTAAAAACACTTCATTGTACCTGGTCTCCTTTCTTGGGCATTTAGTTTATTTCAAAAGTTTCACTGTTATAAAGAGCACAACAATGAACTTCTTTGTATGTACGTTTTGGAGCATTTATTACCTCTTTAGGATACATTTCTCACTTCTCAAATTGTAACACTGTTAACTGTCTTATAGGACTCAACACTTCCTGTGGCCTGTCCCATCAGTTTCATAAATGAACCTCTTGATTTACTCCTTATTCATTCATACCATCAACAAGCATTTACTGAGAGTATATTATGTGCCAGACACTGTACTAGATTTCATAGATAAGTTTTGGTTTTTATCCTTAAGGATGAAGAAGAAACTAGCATCTATTGAAATCTGAGTCTGTGTCAAGCACTGTAAAGAAATATCTTCATTATTTATTCTTCAATGAAAACAACAACACACCAATCTTGTACAGTGGTTAGTATTTTTATATAGGGTGTCCCCCCAAAAAATGTATACACACACTTTGAATAATTATAAAGGCAGTGTTTATTAAAATATGTTTCATTTTCAAAATTGAGCTATCAGATGTTAAAGTGTGTATACATTTTTGGGGGACACCCTGTATATAAATGAGGAAAGTTTGAGCAGCTTGTCCAAGGTCATACAGTTAGTAAATGCAAAGCTGGAATATGCCCCCAGGCCTATGTGGTTTCCTATTGTCACACATAGTTAAAGGAGAGAGATATGAAAACAAATGACAAGTCAAGCTGTATGAGCTTTGTAAACATTTGAGCATCTCAGACTATCAACTGTGATGATAAGCAGACAAGTCCTTTATCTGTAGCATGGAACTTTCTAGTAGTCCAGGTTAAAGGGTCAAAACCCAAACCAAGCCCAGCCGGTGTGGCTCACTGGTTGAGGGTCATCCCATGCACCGAGAGGTCACTGGTTTGATTCCTGGTTGTGGACTCGATCCCCAGTAGGGGGAGTGTGGGAGGCAGCCGATTCATGATTCTCTCTTATCACTGATGTTTCTATCTCTCTCTCCGTCTCTCTTCCTTTCTGAAATCAGTATATTTTAAAAAAATAATAAAAATCACGAAATGGTTTGCTGAACCCCACGCAGACCCAGCAGGCCCTTGGGAAGCCAGAATATTTGCCAGATGGGAAGTTGGGGGAGAGTAGGAGGCTGTTTCTAAATAGTTCCTGTTTAGAGAAGCTGAAATCAGTCGGTGCAATGCAGGGTTCTGGAAAGATCCGAGCCACAGTCGGAAAGTAGACAGAGCCATCTGAAAGAAGAGCCTGGAGGAAAAGGGACACACTATTGGGAGGTCTTGGGGCTCAGCTGGTGGAGGGGACCCTGAGTGGCCTCACACCCCAGTTCCAGCCCACCCCTGGGATAAGTATGTATTCACTGGAGGCTGGGCGTGGAGGAGCCTGGAAGCATTGCTTGCCGGGCATGAGGCTGCCGTAGCTGGCTAGGCTTGGACGGTTCGTGACTGGGAGTCTACTGAGGGCTTTAGAGTTGTCTGGACAAGATCCACAAAGCTGACCAAGCAACACCCATGATGTCAACCCCGGAAATACTTCCTCAACTGGACAGGCCTCAGCTCTCTCTTTCTCTCTCTAAGAGAAGACCTGTGGTGCAGAGCACATGCGTGGGGAGTTGCCCTGTGGAGCTGGTACCTTCCTCCTCCTTCCCTTGATGTGTTCCAAGCAGACTCTTGTTCTGTGGCTGGGGCCCCCCCCCCCCCCCCCCCCCCCCGGGATCATGGCAGAGTATAGTGACTTCCCAATCTATCCTCCCTTTTTTCTTGCAAACGAGATCTTGAATGGAACACCAACAGATAAAGCAGATAAAATTAGAGCTGCTTCCATCTGAGTTGGAGTTGGGATGCCCCTCCTCTCTGGGAGGTTCTGTTGGGTCCACAGTTTGAAATCCACTGCCGTAGCTTGGAAGAGCCCTGAATTTCAAGCTAGAACACCTGGGCTCTGCCACTTAGAGTGTGGCTTTCAAGAAATCATTTAACCTCTCTTAGACTCTGTTTTTTTCATCTGTGAAATGAAGATGAGAATTCTTATCTACTTCAGAGGTGATTGTGAGCATCAGGTCCAAGCACGTGGGTAAAGGCAGCCGGAAAATGCCATACGAATGAGAAAGGCTCCTTTCCTTGGTTTCTCCACGTGTGCACAGCCCCATGACTGACTTGTCCACACCCTTGGGCTAGAGGTCAAAGCCACCTACTTGGGACCAAACAACGTGATCTTACTTTTATGGTTTCCAAAGAGAAATGGTCTTTTTGAAGGTAGAATTCTTTGAATTTTTCTCCCTTCCTTGTTGTTATTCTTGGATCACCCTCTCCACTTTCCCTGACAGACAGACAGACCCGCCCCCCCCCCCA
>NW_005370412.1:2815324-2820457 GCF_000412655.1 Myotis brandtii
ACCCCACCCCCACAGCGGTCACAGTGTCTTCTGCAGCAGGCGCTCCATGTGTGCCAGCTGGTTTTGTCACTTAGATTGATGACTGTCTGGAAATCCATATTAGCAGGAATAACAAGGTCATGTCCTGTCCTTCCCTAAGCGTACCCCATGTCCATAAAAAATAATTCACCACGTCTCTTCTGAGTCATATCGGAGAAACCGTCATTTATGATGTTTCTCCTGCTGCAGCACCAGGAGTGGCGAAAGCTCATCTGAGGTAGTGATCACACGTCCACTCTGGGCCAGAGAAGCCAGAGACCTCAGGAATGAAGGTGGGGATGTGCATGGGGTTCATCAGAGGGAACCATGTCAATTTCTCAAAGTCATGGGATGACTTAAATAGCAGGCCTGATTTGGTGGGCAGTTTAGGAAGTCATGGTGCCACACTGCCCACACTGCCAGGGTATTCCGTCTATTGCATGACACCCAGGGTGGGATTTGAAACTGACTCAGGTAATGTGAGTTGTAGCTCCATGTTCCCAGATAGTCACCAGCTATTAAGCAAAGGTAGAGGGGTGCGGGTACTGTATTAAATTGGATAGACTTTGTTTTCTGGGTAGGAACTCAACCGATATTGCTGTGATTTCCAGGAGTAGAGTGGCTTTAGCTCCATGACATCAATGGTCCCCCCCTTAAATGAGATGGCTCTCCCAAGGGGCCTGTGGTTTGGATGACTCATTATGGGCAGGGCAGAAACTGGATTTAAAATGGGAGCAATAATTCTTTCCCACATCCCATCGACCCACAGAGCTCCGTTTAGCAGCTGTCACTCAGAAGACATTTACTTCCTCCTACAGGTTCCGAGCCCACTTGAGTTTAGTGGAGCCAGAGAGACGCTTTCTGGAACTACGCAGCCCATCTCCACATTTCCTTTTGAGTGACAGAGTCCAGTGAAGAGGAAGAATAAAAAGGTGAAAGAAGAGAGCCACCAGCAGAGAATTCTAGCCCTGGAATTCCTGGCAGCAAGATCCACTCTTCTTGCCAGAGGGGCACTTGAGACTTGCACTGTTTGGCCTCTTCCCACTGCTCAGATCTGTTCTTTGATGTATCTCTAAAATGTGGTTGTCCTTGGGCCAGACTTCAGGACGCTGACATTTCCCCAGAGTTGAAGTAGGAAGAGACATTGCTTTGCCTCTTCCACTTTCTCCACTCCCGTGTCCCTGTGTCTTTCCATAGTGGCAAGAAGACATCCCTGCCCCATCGTCTTCACTGGCAGGGCCTCCTGTCCTCCAGCCTGCAGGCATGTGCACGGTGTTGCCTAATGGCATGGGTCCTAGAGGAGCATCCTGACCCCTGGGCCCACCAGCTTCCAAGCTGAAGACCAGAGAACTCATAGGCAAATGGGTGTAAAAATGTGTTTTGTGCCTACATCCAACACTCATTCTGATCGATGGCTATGCACCATGCAGGAGCCAGAGAGCTTATGAAAAAAATTGAAATCTCAATTGGTTAATTGGTTCTAACTTCCTTCCCACCAGACCTTTTACCAGAGCTATTAATTTCCTCACTTTCCTCCTTTCATTTTCTCTGTCCAACCTCTGTTTAGCAAGCTAATCGACCATGACAAGAACAGAAGGCTGCAACTAGAAGGAAGGGGGAATAAGGAGCCTGGATCACCTGCAAACTGAACCATGGGCTCCTGGACTGATCGTAGGATCATATTCCATCCATCGCACAGGGCAAGTCCTCCACGCAGCCCTCCTCCAGAAGGACCCTCCTCCGACACCACCCACCAGAAGCTTTGCTTCTGGGGTGGGAGGGGAGGAATGAACTGGCTGTTGCCAAGGGAACAAGGAGTCCTGTTGTGAGTCTAGGGTCTCAGCCTCAGAACTGGCCAGCAACGTCTGAAACAAGCATGTCAAACTCGTGGCCGGCAGGCCACATACCTCCTCATTTAAATAAATGAAGCATGCGGCCCACCAGTCTCAAGTTTGACATGCTTGCTCTGAGCCATGCAAACCTCCACAGGTGCAGGATGTAAAACAGAAGTGCCCTGGGCAAGGCTGACAGGGCAGCTGGCTCCTCACTTTGCATGTGCTCATAGGAGGCTAAAGTTAGGTTCTGGCTCACACCAGATGAGGGGCCACATTTAGCTAGTCCCCACCACTGAGCTGGTGACTTGCCTATGCTTTGACTAGAACAAGGTCTGACTTGCCTTTCGGAGACATAAATTGGGCCCCAGGTCATCACTATGTTGGGGTAAAGTCAAGGAAAAACCACGACTACTCCTTCCCTTCACCCCAATCAAGCCTCAGATTTAAACTCTGGCTGACATGGACCTGAAGAATCGTGGAGTCTTGCCTAAACACCTGGAGGCTGTCAAGCCCACTTCCCTCTTTGCTTCACTCCAGACCTAAAACATCACCAGAGCCTGGGAATGCTCATGGACTTCCCCCTGAACTCTCCCCACTGACCTGTCTCCTACAACCTTACTTGCTGTACTTTCAGCCTTTGGACCTCTGACCCCAGCATGGGCCTTCCTTTCTGTGCCTCACCCCTCACACCCAATGCTCAGCTTCCCTGGCTTTCAGTTTTGCTTTCTTCCTCAGCCACAGTTTCATCCTATTGCAGTCAGCTGCCTCAGGCCACCCAGGCCTTCAGGTGTGCAGACCCAGGAGGAGGGTAACCACTTCCCACTTCTACGACCGAAGGAGGAGGCATGTCAACCAAAGAGCCCCCGGGGAGAGGAAGTCTGTGGGCTGTGGCAGATGCCTGCACCCCTCATTCTTGTCAGTGCCTCCCAGCAGTGCCAGGCTTCTCCCAGCTGTGAGATCTGAACAGACCCCTAAAGTCCAGGCCAGGAAAAAGGGCCCTACTTGCCAAAGCCCGGGCACCATGTTGTGCCACAGGCATGGTGCCCTCACTGTGTCTTTGAAAAACTACATAATAGACAGAGTATTATTATTTACTATTTATTTATAAATATATTTTTATTGATTTCAGAGAGGAAGGGAAAGGGAGAAAGAGAAAGAAACATCAACAATGAGAGAGAATCACTGATCGGCTGCCTCCTGCATGTTCCCTACTGGGGATGGAGCCAGCAACCCGGGCATGTGTCCTGACTGGGAATCAAACCGTGACTTCCTGGTTCATAGGTTGATGCTCAACCACCGAGCCATGCAGGCCGGGCTAAATATGTTCTTATTGATTTTAGAGGGGGCTGGGCGGAAAGGAGAAGGAAAGAGAGAGAGAAACATCAATTGGCTGCCTCCTCAATGCCACCTACTGGGGGATCGAGCCCACAAACCCAGGCATGTGCCCTGTCCAGAAATCAAACCGGTGACCTCTGGGTGCATGGGACGACATGCAACCAACTGAGCCACACAGGCCAGACAAGGATTATTTTTTTCTCTTTTTAAAAAGGGGTGGACGAGGAAAGAGTAGTAGTTTTAGGCAGGGTGAGAGGCATCCAGTCAGCTGCTTGTATCAGTGATTGTCAGGGATGGATGAAGACTTGTCCACTGCGGTATCCATGAGCCTGTGTGAGTAGTGCGGGGAGGGGAGTGCTCGAAGGGGTATAGATTGAGGAGTCTGCCCTATCTCTTCCTCAGGGAGTCTACCCAGATGTCCAGACATGGTCAGTGAGAGCATATTCCCGTCTTTGTTCCTAGAGATGAAGGGCTGTTCTCTTGTTGGGAGAAAGCTATAGATTCCAATGCTCCCAAAGCCGAGAGGCTGGCTGTGACTGGATTTTGGCCACTAGAATAAGAGGTGAAAAGAGGAGGGGCTAGGGAGGTTGGTGGGCAGTGTTTAGGAAACCATCACCCATAATCCCATCTGGCCCACATGGTGTTTTTTCATAGCTCATTGACAGTGTTGGCTACCCTCAGAGAAGGCCACTGTGCTGAGTACACAGGGCCATATACCACTAACGACAAAAGCTGCAAAAGTCTCTGTTCACAAGGAGTTAAATATCTGATGGGGGAGATGAGCTAGGACCCGGAAACACACAGTAGGATCTATATGAACAAATACAGAATTGCATCGGGATGGACAGCGAGAGGACAGACATTCCCTAGCAGCTGGTACAGGCCCTTAGACCAATTAGATGGGCCCTGAGGTCAATCTTGGAGGTTGACCCACATTCCTCAGATGTGTGAAACCACTTTAACCTGTCTGAAGCCCTCACTAACATTTCTGTTCAAGTACTGTTCCCAATATTTTATTCTGGAGGAGACATCGGCTCCTCTGGGAATCCCTTTGGAGCACATTCCCTCCAGACACCAGCTGCAAACCTCAGGCACTGCGTTCCTACAAAGCAAGGACACTATGTGGATGGCGGAATAGGCCCTGACAGAGGAGGACCAGGAATAAGGTTGCTTCAAAACACTGTGAAATGGCCGACCCCGCCAAACCTCCACTTTTACATCAAGCCAGGCATGCACCTGACGTCACACCCAAGGGATGGCATGTGCTTGCTTATGTGTGTGTGCTGTGCAGAAGGAAAGAGGTTCTGAGAAAGGTAAGTCATCATAGAAAACTCCTACCTTACTCTAATCCACGGGGAACAGATACAGAGGAGACTTTCTTTTTACAGAAGTTAAACCTGTCGGGAGCAAAGCCAGGGTTTCTCAACCTAGGCACTGCTGGCATTATGGCCTGGATAGTTCTTGTTATGGGGGCACTGTCCTGAGAATTGTAGCATCTCTGACCTCTACTGACCAGCTCCCACCTCTAGTCATGATGATAGAAAATGTCTCCCGACAAGGTCCCTGAACAGATGCAAGGGGTCGGATTCCAGGCACACGCCCTGCCACTTGCTTTGGAAAGTGCCTGACTTCCATGGAAGCAGATTCACAGGGGGTCGGAGGAGGCCCTGGGGTCAGTGGGGCTCAAATCTGAATGACATGTGGTGCCTTCCCAGGAAAATAATGTTTAAGGATTCCCAGTGTGGATGTACCTTCCCTTGTAAGATTGTTAAATATGAACAAACATGAAACTGGGCATATATACACAGGCTTGTAACTTCTACAACCATAAAGTCAAAATAAATTCATGGTTTGGACAAACCAAGTATAAAACCAGTAAAACTCAAGTTAACAACATTAATTGAATGAGACAGATGATCTGCTTTTGTGGAGTAACTCACCCCCC
>NW_005370412.1:2821607-2828160 GCF_000412655.1 Myotis brandtii
TCCAATATTCCACACTCTGTTCCATGTTTCTATTGTCTCTGGATCCACTCTGTTCATAAGTTTATTTTGTTAATTAGATTCTGCATATGAGTGAGATCATGTGAGACTTGTCTTTCTCTGACTGGTTTATTTCACTTAGCATAATACTCTGGGAGTTCTTTTTAAAAAAATCTTGATCTTTCAGTATTTAATAGAATGGTTAGAAAGCATGTCACTCACACACATATAAAACATATATACATATGACTACAGTGCATTAAATATTAATATCCAGTTTAGTAAATAATTATAAAGTGAAAACACATGAAACCACAGCCAGATTAAAAAAATAGGACATTCCCAGGGTGCAAAAGTTTCAGAGTATTCTCTTTGATCACAAGCCTTCCTTTCCTCTAAATGTAACCACTCATCCTGACTTTTATTATAAGGATTTCCTTGTCCATTATACCATCTCCATAGGCAAAGTTGTTCTGCCATTTAGGAGCTTTCTGTCCCCGGACCCTTACTCTGTATAGCATCTTGCTCCTTTTGCTCAACATTACATTTGTGAAATGCATCCCTGCTGTTGTAAATGGCTCTCGTTTTTACATAGCCCTTCTCCACTGGGCGGACGTGTAGGTTGTTTCTAGCTCGGGCTATGAACAATGCTTCTGTAAACATTCTTGTATAGGTCTTGGCCCGCAGGATACACATATGGACATTTCCCACAGTGGCATTTGTCAATTGTGAATCATCGACCTCAATGGATAACGGCAACTGTTCCCCAAAATCGTTGCTTCAACCTGAACTCCCACCGAACAGTTATAGTTCCCATTACTCGCCATCCTCATTAGCACTTGTTATTGTCAAACTTTAAAAGTTTACCAATGCATTTAATATGCATTTCCCTGGTTGCTAATAAAATGAAGCCTCTCCCCGCCCCCAACTTTGCCACACTTACTGACCACATGAATTTCCTCCTATATTAGGTGCTTGTCCAGGTCTTTTGCCATCTTTCTATTGTCAGATTTAAATTTTCTTTTAAAATAAATTTGATCTCGATAAAAAAAATGCATTTGACAGAAAAGTGTGGCCATCTTCCAAGGTACCTGTGCTCACCTGCGAACTGCACACAATTAAAGGCAAACTGCCTAAGATCCGTAAGCTTAGAAATGTTTGTTTTTCAACTATTCATTGAAAAGATAACAATAGACGTTCACAGAAAAATACCCATCCGAATCTTTTTCTCCGCTCATCTCCATCATTATATTGAATTTTGCTCCCCTGTCGATTCCTTATATTTTCATAGAGAACAAACATAGCCCTATATGCACGGTCATTTGTTAAAATCACCAAGTTTAGACAAGTTCATTTGTTATTCTAGTCTGTTTCTCCGTGCTATTGAATGTATTATTATGAGTTAGCTAACTGCCAATAATAAAGTAATGCCTCTATTGTATATGATGTTTGCAGCTGAGAGAATATTAAAATAGGTATATATGGCTATAATTGTTATACATGTGTAACAAAAAAAATTAAACAGCTCACCCAAGCCTGAGGGCTGGCTTGTGCTTACCTTATCTCCTTTAGACATTTGGGTATGAGCTCACTGGCAAAGAATGAAGCCCATATAATCTACCATTAAATAAATTATTCACTAATCTGTGATGTCCTTGTAACACGAGAATCCCCTATTGAAAAAATAAATAGCTGCACTGCTTACGGAGGCATGTGCCTGCTATTTATAGGCATTATACAAGTTTTGTTGCTAGCGAACCTAATTAGGACTCCCTGGTAATCTATAGAGCTGATGTCTGTTTCGGGGTTTTTACACTAAACCATTCATTCCACGCATTTGTGGTAGAGTGGTGCATACACACCCCCGGAGGACCAGCAGAGACAGCCCAAGCAAGTATGAGTTATTTGTAAAGCTGTCTCATTTTCTCCTTAATGCTTTGGACACTCAAAAAGGGACAAAGTGACTACAGGTCACCTGCAGATTCAATATGTATTCCTGATTGAATCCAGGCAACTGGGTCTTTACTTTTTTCAAAGTAAACATTCTAGTCTTTGCTAAAAATGTCAGACTTCCCTTCCAGAGACATAGCAGCCTGGGAGAATGCGCCTCCCCTCCTACCTTGCTTTCCCCTGAGGTGCAAGTACAGTGACTTGAAAGCTGGGGCGGAACCTGGGGTGCACACAGTGGAGGAATCAAGGAGCAGCTTATGTGAATTTTCATTCTGGAAGGGCTGGGAGAGAAACAGACAGGTATTTATTTTTCATAGTCTTCCTTTTTTACTAGGAAAAAACTTTGTGACTATAGAAACATAATTGGTATATGGACAAAGCAATTCTTTTTATAGTAGGCCCATGAAGGCCAGAATAGCCATTTAACTACATTAGTCATGTAGTCTATGTGATGTTAACATTGGAGGTGACGATTTTTCAAAAGGTTTCAAAATTGTGCATCAAGGCATGTCTCAAAAGCAGGTGTTGACGGAATTCTCGGCATACTGGAAAAAGTGTGGACAGATGAGATGGAATTATGTGAAATAATATTTAAATTTTTCCAACACTTCACCAAGTGTTCAAATAAAAATATAATTTAAAAATTAAATGAGCACTACACACACCTATCAGAATGGCTAAAATAGTCCTAGCTGGTTTGGTTCAGTTTGGATAGAGCACTGGCCTGTGAACTGAAGGGTCCCAGGTTCGATTCCGGTCAAGGGCGCATACCTCAGTTGCAGGCTCGATTCCCGGCCCTAGTTGGGGCTTGTGTGAGAGGCAACCAACCGATATATCTCTCTCACATCAATATTTTTCTCTCTGTCTCTCCCTCTCTTCTTCACTCTCTCTAAAAATCAATGGAAAATATCCTCAGGTGATGATTAACAAAACAAACAAAAAAAGGAATTAGCTAAAACAATATCAACTGCTGACAAGGATGCAGAGAAACTGGATCACATTGTCCAGATGTCCTTCAGTGGGTACGTAGTTAAACCAGCTGTGATACATCCATACCTTGGAATACTACTCAGCAATGCAAAGGAACCAACCATTAATATATATTAAACCTGGGATGGATCTCAAGGGAATTAGGCTGAGTGAAAAAAAAAAAAAAGCCAATCCCCCAAAGATTACATATGATTTCATTTATATAAAATTCTTGGAACAAAAAAAAATTATAGCAATGGAGAAAAGGTTGCTGGTTGCTAGGGGCTGGGGCTGGGGCTGGGGGTCAAGGGAGGATGGAGTAGAAGGGAACATAAGAGATGGTGAGTGATACACAAGCCTCCACGAGTGATAAGATAGCATAGAACAAAATAAACGTGCACACACAAATGAGTACACATACGACGAGAAATTCTGAATAAGATGTGGGAATTGTACCAATGGCAGTATTAGGGTTGAAATTTGTACTATAGTTTTGCAAGATGGTACCATTGGTGAAAATTGGGTAAAAATCACATAGTATCTTCCTGTATTATTTCTGACCATTGCATATGAACCTATAACTATTTAAAGATAAAGTGTTCAATTAAGTTTTTAAAATTAAATGAAACCTGGTATTCTCATGATAGACATCTGTTAACTTTTTGAGGAAGCCTGAAAAAAAAAGCTCACTGCGAGCTATTCTTGCACGTGTGTGTGTGTGTGTGTGTGTGTGTGTCTGCCTCCACATGCATACGTATGGAAGAAAGGCATAAGCAGAGGTTATTTGGGGGTACCAGGGAAAAGGAAGGGACAGGTGGCAGCTCCCTATGGGGCTCAAGGTCCAACCATGAGCTTTCAACTTCAGTAGCCCAAACATACACCATTAGATAGAGCTAGAATTACTCCAGCTGCTGGAGCCAATTCTTTTTTTAAAAAACAAACCACGATTCAAACCACGAAGAATAGTAGATTATCTTTGAATGGGGCTGTATTAGTCACCACAGCTTCAATTGTCCTTCTGTTTGGTTATCAAACTGCAACTGCATTGACATCCCTTGGTGAGTGTGTCCTCTGTGCGCACCATGAAACCAGCTGTGCCTGAAAACCTGCCCTGAATTTGTAGTTACAATACAACTTTACTTATTCAGACCTCAATGCACTCAGCTTGAGGATAATCCAAGGTGAAGAAAAATAAGAGTTGATGAAGAAAGAAAAAAAAAATGGTGAGTCAAAGCAGGCCCTAGAGCAGTGGTTCTCAACCTTCCTAATGCCACGACCCTTTAATACAGTTCCTCATGTTGTGGTGACCCCCAACCATAAAATTATTTTCGTTGGTATTTCATAACTGTAATTTTGCTACTGTTATGAATCATAATGTAAATATCTGATATGCAGGATGTATTTTCATTGTTACAAATTGAACATAATTAAAGCATAGTGATTAATCACAAAAACAATATGTAATTATATATGTGTTTTCTGATGGTCTTAGGCGACCCCTGTGAAAGGGTCGTTCAACCCCCAAAGGGGTCGCAACCCACAGGTTGAGAACCGCTGCCCTAGGAGCAATGGTTCCATGTTCTCTAAATCAGTGTTAGCAATGACTTCATAGAACGTAACTACCACAAATAACAAGAATCAACTGTACAGGTACCCTGCTGCAAGAGATTAAAACACATAGCTACATATCTACATCCTTTTCATCAAGAGAATATTTCCCCATACTTTGAATCTGGGCTGGCCTTTGACTCCTCTTGGCCAACATGATGTGGCAGAAATGTTGTGCAAGCTCAAGACCTTTCAGCTTTTACCTTTGTCCCCTTGGAACACTGTCCTGGGGCTATCACAGAAGGAAGTCAGCTGAGCCTCCTGCAGGAGGAGAAGCCACTGGGGCACCCCAGCCAACAGCCAGCACCAATGGCAGGCGCATGAACCTAGGACTTTTCAGCTCAGCTGATCCTCCAACCAAATACAGCTGTAGAAGTAAACCCAGGCAAAACCTGCAAAGGAGCTACCCAGCCTTCTCACAAAAACATGAGAAATAATATACTATGTTGTTGAAAGGATAAGTTTGAGGTGGTTTATTTTACAGGAACCAATAACTGATACATCCACCTGCTTGGAGTTCAGTGTGGCCGTGGGACTTGCTTTTTGCAAATGAAATAGGACCCATGTCACTTCCAGGTGGAAGCCCCTCCCCCGGCTCTGTCCCTGCTGTGACAATCAGTGTGTTGACAAGGAAGAGCCATAAGAACTGAACGCTGAGTCAACATGTAAAAGCAGTGCCCTGGATAACTGCCCAAGGCAACAACAGATACCGTGTGAGCGATAAACTTTGTTGCATAATCCTATGATCTGAGGGCTGTTTGTTACCATAGCATATCTAGCATATCTCCATCAACACAGTTGGAATAGCAGGACTGGAGATTTAAACAGACATTGTCTGTCTTCCCCCCCTCCCCATGGGAAAAGGAATTTAGGCTGACAGTTCAGTGCAAAGTTAGGCTCTCTAGGATTAATTACACATACTAATCAACCTCTTTGAATCCATTCATTCTATATACATTGGTTGGTGTCCTTACCAGTTAATTGTACACAAGACATTCTTGGGCCACTCTGGTGCTAATCTGATAGTCTTTGGAGAATAAAGAGGTGATCCTGAACCAGGTCAGGAGATATAGCATGCCGAGGAGAACAGAACACCGGTCAGCTGACCTTGCTGTCTTTGCTGAACTGTGTCCCATTATCACAGTCAAGTTCACCTTACAGCTCAACTAACTTGCAACAATTTTCTCATGTGTCAAGTGAAATGAGAACTAAAATGTGCCCTGAAATCTAAATGGTAGCTGATATAAAAGCAATGATCCCTCAAAACAGTTACTATATTATTGTCCTATAAGACCTAGTTACCTTCCCTGCCTTTGATATGTAAATGTATAACATATGCATATATGTGAATATGGATAAGTGTTTGCACCTTCATTTTTAAACACACACACACACCAACTAGTTACTTCTAAAGATGGGGCCCTGCATGGAGACAGACACTGGTTAGGTTTGCAAATTGTAGCATTGCTATCATCTGAGTGTGTCCCCTCTGCCCCAAATTCATGTTAAATCCTAATGTCCAGTGTGATGGTACTAGGAGGTCTAGCCTTTGGGAGGTGATTAGGTCATGAAAGCAGAGCCATCATGAATGGGATTAGTGCCCTTATAATAATAGAGGTTCCAGAGAGCTCCCTAGCCCCTTCATTCATGTGAAGACACAGGGAAAAGTCTGTGACCTTGAAAAGGGCTCTCCCAACCATGTTGGCACTTTGACCTCAGACTTCTAGCCTCCCAAACTGTGAGAAATAAATTTCTGCTGTTTATAAGCCTGAGGTATCTATCTATCATCTATCTATCTATCTATCTATCTATCTATCTATCTATCTATCTATCTATATCTACACTAATAAAAGAGAAACATGGTAATTAGTGTACGACCGCTACCCTTTTCATTGGCTAATCAGTGAGTATATGCAAATTAACTGTCAGCCAAGATGGCGGCCGGCAGCCAGGCACTGAAGCGAGCACGAGGCTTGCTTGCTGCAGACTCCAACGTTCGCCGCCTCACTTGCCAGCCTCTCAGCTGCAA
>NW_005370412.1:2829015-2876245 GCF_000412655.1 Myotis brandtii
GGCATTGCAACCTCCCGATCTGCCCTGCTCTGTGCATGACGGGGCGGCGCCCCTACTCCCCAATCGGCCCTGCTCTGAGCCTGACCAGGGGCTGCACTTAGGGATTGGGCCTGCCCTCTGCCACCCGGGAGCAGGCCTAAGCCAGCAGGTCGTTATCTGCCGAGGGGTCCCAGACTGCGAGAGGGCACAGGCCGGGCTGGGGGACCCCCCTCCCCCTGCCCCCCGAGTGCACAAATTTTTGTGCACCGGGCCTCTAGTATATATATATAAAAGCCTAAGCGACCCAATGACTGTTAGACCGTTCGCTTGGTAGCTATGACACGCAATGACCACCAGGGGGAAGACACTCTGACCAGTAGAGAAGGGAGCCCAATTCCTCGCAGAATGAGAGTGGGTTAGGTTGCTGCTGAGGCACTGTCAGCCCCGAATCTGCTTCATCCACACCCTAGACCCAGAAAGGAGAGAGCCTGATTCTGGGGTGTGTCACCTGAGAACCACCCTCTCGCAATCCGGGACCCCTCGGGAGATGTCAGAGAGCCGGTTGGGGCCCTATCCCGGCAGGCCAGGCTGAGGGACCCCACCGGTGCACGAATCTGTGCACTGGGCCTCTAGTTTTGTTATAATAGCTGTACAGACTATGTTTCTGCACAAAATACCCTGAGCTTAACAAGGTGGGGCTGTGTTAACAAACAAGGGAGATTTTCATTGCCCATGAAGCAGGCTTAGGTCTGGCATCACCCAGAGACAGAAGATGGATTTACAGGTGAGATAAGAGAGGGCTGAGGAGATGGAATTGTGCTTGACCAAGTTTGGATACATTTGAACTAACGATGAGCACCATTATTCCATTTTGTGGTCAACGTTGGTGGCTGCTTCTGATGGGCGTCAATCAACAGGAGAATTTAAACCACTGGAAGAACCAGATATTTCTGACTTTCCCTATAATTTATTTCACCCAGTGGGAATTCACTATCTTTTCTGCAGAACAGGAATAGCTCCTTCCGATGGCTGCAATCCCAGCCTCTGTAACTGTGTAATTCATTTTCCAAAACTGCTGGGTCCACAATTTCCATTGACTCTGGCCACATATTCTCCCTTCCCCAGCACGCCTTTTTCTACAATTCTGAATTTTGTGAGTCAAAGTTTGGGACTCTGGCAAGGATTCAACTGGAGCCTAACTTGAAAAAAATAGATCTGAATCTGAGTTTAAAAGGGAATGATTTGGAACAGATGTAAAGGAGATCTTGGTAAACATTTATCTTCAGATTTGGAGATCAGTGCTCTGAAGATATGGGCCAACAACAGACCCCCCTTTTCCACAATGAAATCTCCAGTTTGTGACTTGAGCACTTAGGCTGCCCTCATTTTCACCTCATGCCCATCGAGTCCCATTCCACTTCCGCAGTTCCCCTCTCCCACTAAATCCAAAAGCACCAATTAGTAACAAATTTTACTGAACCTTTCATAGGGAAACACAGGATACATGCACATCACGCGGCCACATTCCACCCCATTTCTCATCTCTGCTTTTCCTCCGAAGTTCCTTCTCCAATCTCCTTTTCCGCCTCTCTAGCCCTTGCTCACACCACTCCCATCTCCCAGGTCCCCTCTCAAAATACCACCACCAGAAAAACAGACACCAGCAAACATTTGGCACAATAAGACCCACAGTCTGGGAAGTGATTAGGTCATGAAAGCAGAGCCCTCATGAATGGGATTAGTGCCCTTGTAGCCTGGAGATCATGCCTCTGGGGATGCAGGTGGAGGGTGCAGCTCAGGTTCCCCCACCCAAAGGGAGGCCCCCAAACATGAGGTTGAGTTGAGAGAGACCCTGGACCTTCTGCTCTGAACTCTGGGACAGGTCGTGGCATCACAAGGCTCCCTCAACCAGCTAGGAACCATTGGTTTAGGCCTCCATGAAGCTCAAGGCAGGAAGCTGGCTGGCTACATGGTCTTGGTTGACCCCTAATGGCTGCATGGTTCTGTGACTGACTTCTTTGGTGAGTTAAAGAAATTGTGTTACCAAGAACATAAGCACCTGTGAGAAGCCAGGCCACTTTCCCTGGAGATAGAAGTTCTTGTGAGAATCAAGAATAAAGGGCATAGGGACAAGTCAGAACAAATGACAGTGGTGTTAACAGAAAATACTGGGAACTAGAAGACAGTTTCCCATCTTGCCTAGCCTCAGACTGGCTGTTCTGGGCCTTGGGCAAATCACTCCATTTTTTGGAACCCGCATCTTCACTGTAAAAATGGACATGGCCTTCCTACTTTGTAGGGATTACTGGGAGGCTAAAATGAGCCGGTGCATAGAAAAAGATGTTAAGGGGGAGGGAGGAAGCTGAGCAATGAATTAACAAGCTGGCCTGCCTTTCTTTTCAGCCTGAATACAGAGACTCTAAGTACAGTTTGGCCAACCTTTCCCAGGCAAGCTCTTATGGTTGCTAACATGTTGGTACTTGTGGCAAGCTTACTCCTTGTTTCAAAAGAAAGCTTTTTTTTTTTTAATTGTGAAACCGTGAGAGATTGCCCTGGCAAACCATTGTAGCCAAAAGACTGGGATCCCTGGGATGAATGTCAGAATTCTCCCTCATGGAGTGCCGAGGAGAGATTGTTTCAAGGGGTAGATAAGCTTGGAGGAGCAAAGGCTTTGGGGGCCAGAACTGGAGGGAGACGCGCTAGAAACACAGCTGGGGCCAAGCCCAAGAAGGTCCAAGAAAGAAGCCAGAAGAGTCTCAAGAGGATTGGTGGGTGGTGCTGTAGAAAGACTGGGGGGGTACTAATAATGCCCCCCCCCACCTTGTGGAACACACCAGGGATTTAAAAGAGCTTACTTGTTCCCTATTGCATTGGCTTCTCCAAAGAACCCTATGTTGTATTACACTGACCTCACGAAATTGCCCTATTGGCTCAGAGAGGTTAAGTGTGGCTTTCACAAGGTCACACAGTAACTAGTGGAACTTGGCAGATAAATGAGGTGGGGTAGTTTGTAAAGTGAGGGCATTTGGATTTCTTTTTTTAAATGTATTTTTATTGATTTCAGAGAGAAAGGGAGCAGGAGAGAGAGAGAGAAACATCAATGCTGAAAGAAAGAATAATTGATCCACTGCCTCCTGCACGCCCCCTACTGGGGATCGAGCCTGCAATCCAGGCATGTGGCCTTGACCAGATCGAACCCGGGACCCTTCAGTCTGAAGGCCAATGCTCTATCCACTGAGCCAAACGGGCTAACACAACATTTGGATTTCTTGACCCACAACTTCTCCATGTTGCTAAAGGTGATGCGAGTCTAGAGAGTGGATAAGTTGTCAGTGGCAAGCAACTGGGGGTCTAGCGGGGCCACCATTTCAGTGAGAAGGCAAGTAACTTCCTCTTTCAAAATCCCTAACTCCTTGTTTACCATGAACCAAACCCAGTTTACACGTCCCCCAGGTCTGCTGGGCCCCACCTGTCCCATCCTCCCCTGCTCCCAACACCCCCAGGGGAACACAAGGCTCCTGACACCAGGCCAGAGCTTAATAAAAGAAATGTGGGCACAGGGTCTGGCTTCCCCTGTGACTACCAGGAGAGGCTAGGTGACACAGCTCAGAGCTGTGTGGGAATTAACTTGGACCATGAAAGACAGAGGGTGGAAAGAACCCGCAGATAATTCCTTCGCTTCCTCTCCCACTCGGAAGGGTGGAGGAGCCACTTGGCCCTGGAAGACCCAGTGTGACTGAGCTGAAGGCTGCTGTGCTTCCCAGTGAAGCTGGAGTTTGCTTGTATGTGCTGTCCTTCATTCCCTGCCTCACCCCTACACACACACACACACACACACACACACACACACACACACACTTTTGCCACTTGATACTACACTTCCCAGTTAAGCCTAACACAAACTTGGCCACAGATACTTTTTTCTGGGGAGTTAAGATAATCACTTTGACCCAGGTTCCCATTTCTTACCTCATCTGTAGAAGGAAGCGGTAATCTCTGTGCAGGTTCTTTCTCAGAGGCGCAGGACCCGGATCCATGGTGAGGATTAGCGTGATTTTCGGGGCTGCCCTTCCTTCTGGGATGAGCCCTCAGCCAGGTGCATTGCATGAGCTAAAAGCCAGCAGAAGGTGAACTTGTCAGGTGAGGTTCTCTGGGTACAAGGGTGCTAAGGCCCACAGGTCCCACCACAGGCATGTGGACTTCCTTAATACAAAAGGACAAATCTGCAGGGAACAAGCAGCTTCAAATCAGAATCTCTAAAATTAGCGAGCCATTTAGATCCAGAAGTGATCCACGTCTATAAAATGAGATCAATGCTCTCCCTACTAAATAACAAACAGATGAAAAGAAAAGTAACTTTTATACTTCTAATTGACAACCCATTGTGTACATCAAGCATGTCAAACTCAAAGGCTAACATGGGCCAAATAAATGAGGCATGCGGCCTGCAGGCCCCGAGTTTGACATGCTTGGTGTACACCATTTGAAACAATGTTTCTGGGTCCTAAAGCCCCCATGAGGGAGCAGTTTTAAATCCCCTGGAAGAGGGAGCTCTGGAAATGTCAGGCGGGGGTGTTCTCACTAAAACCCTGTGGAACAGTCACAGTTTCCACTCGCTGTCCCCCTGCAGGAACCTGTCACACCTCACATTTGGTAACTATCAGGCAGGGGCCAAGGAAAGGCCATGTTTGAGGCCAAGGTGCAGCTGTAACCCGCGTGTTCCCAGGGAGTGGCCCTGGCTTGTCCCCAGGAGAGCTGCTGTCGGGGAACAGAGCCAGCTGGAGGCAGCAGGAGGACAGGAAGCCCAGGACCCTCCCCAGATGTGTAAGAGCCGAGTCCTCCAGGAAAAGCCTGGATGCAGACCTCCCGCTGCTGGCTTCCTTCCCTTCCCCCTCCAGTCACAGCCCGCCTTGAACCCTGACCCCTCCTCTGTCCCTGGAGTCCACCTCCTGCTCTTCCTCTCTCTGGTGGTGCCTGGAGCCATCAGGCCTCTGCCTTCTGTCACAAGATGTAAACTCACACTGACCTGGCCTCCAGCTTCCCTTCCCTCTAAACTAGCCTTGCACACCGTCTGCAAACCAATGCATCAGTGTCACGGGGACGGGGTGGGATGAGTTCAGAGTGTGGTTCTCCAGCCCTGGCCTGGCCTAGCAAACGAGACGATGGGGTAGGGCCCAGGGGATTCTGCTGCAGGCTAAGCCCTCCTGTCCTTGGCTGCCCCTCTAATCTTATTACACCCAAGGTTGCTTATCGCACACCTTTGGTTTATGTACTGGGGTGGGTGTGGGTGGGGGTGTCTAGATGTGCCAGGTGAACTGGTGGGACTGGCCCACCTAAAGCCTCCTTACCTGAACGACTGCAGAGAAGACACGGCAAGGAGCATAAACCTCATACAGGTTGAGGAAAGTTGGTGTTTGACCTCAAATTGATGCCTGGCCCTGCCCCATGGACTGATGCCTGAGGAGAGAGGGAGCTGTAAGTGAAAACTGAAGGTGCTATTGCACTAAACTTTGTTAAAAGACACACACGCACACACTTACACATGGCACACACTGGGCACAGCAGCAGCTTTCAGATGCCCCTTGGGGAGTCCATTTCTCCCACTTCCCCAGAGGGTAACCCTCTCCCCCGAGGACTCCATGTGTTCGAGATGATGCTGGAGAATGAAGAAAGCGCCTGTGAAGGGACACCAGGACCTGCTCCAAGACAAAGGTTTCCTCCATTTCCACATCAAGCCTCTCCCTACCTTTCTGGACTCATCACCCCTCTACCCCTAGCAGGTACTCTGATTTCGCATCATTCCAAACTGAAACTTCACCCTCTGAGTGGGGTTTGGCTACAACTTCTGGGGTAGGATGGACGGTTGGTGGTTGAGGAACTTAAGCCCTTATTATAAAAACAGGGTTGGGGATTGAGGCAAGAGAGAAGCTACAGAAACCTTTATAAATATGTAGCATTCACTACAATAAAATAACGAGGATGCCACACAGAATAAAGACAATATCTGTGATATTTTGCTCATTTTTATTAATTCTCGTTAGAGTTTGTAGGGAGTTCCAGGATCTTCTTTCCCTGTATCTGAAAGGAAATCCTGTGAATTAGTCTTGCTCTGTCCCACACCAAGTCATACACACTAAGGCGCTGTCCTCGTCTGTCTTCTTGATTCTTTGGTTGAGTACCATTCTGATTTTTTAAAACGCAGAACTGTTAGCGGGTGTGCTGTTCACAGGTCCTGCAGCTGCACTGTCATTGGGGGAGTGAGTAACTTGGATGTTTAGACAGAAAACATGCAGTTGTCCTGTTGCTGGGGTCAGAAAGTCCTCTCTACTTGAGTGAGATCTCTGGGCCAAAAGCTCACACCGTCTCTGCCTCCCTTCTCTGGGACCCCACCCACCTTCAGCTCCCAGCCAGGTCCACCTCCCTCTATTTTCCTCCACTCCTCCCTGGCCATCTGCTTTCCATCCCTAACCTCCATGCATTCATTAGAATTCCTTCAGCTAAAGGCTATGGAATTGAAGAGCTGTGGGAACCCTGGCAGCCCTTGGACCTCAGGGAGTACAGGTGTGGCCTTGATGCTGCCCATCCTTCTCTCAGCCCCTCATCACCTTCTCTGGCTCCTCCCAGTGGCAGAAATTATAGCTCAAGTCCCAAGAGAAGAGAGAGAATCTGCCCTTCCAACTCCCACAGAAACATCCATGGACAGACTTCAGCCCCACCCAGCAAGGTCACAGAACCATGCCCGCATGTATCTCTGTGGGAAGAAGACGGATGCTAGGACTGGTCACTCTCTTCACTCACCTCCTTCCTCTCATCTTCCTATAAACCAGTCTTCACAGAGCAGGCAGAGTAATATTTGACGAGTGGAAATTGATTTTATCACTTCCCTACTTAAGATCTTTCAATGACTTCCCATTCCACTTAGAAGAGAATCCAAGAGTTTGGCCATGGCCTAGAAGGCCACATGATCTGGCCTCTGTGACTCCTCCACCCTCATCTCCTACTTTCTCCTCTGTGCGGTTCAGCTGCGTTGGCACCTTTTTGCTCATCCCCAAATACATTGAACTCCTTCCTGCCCCAGGGCCTTTGCACTTGCTCTGTCTGGAGTGCTCTCCCCCTGGAGCTTCCCATAGCTGGCTCCTTCCCTGCTAAGATGTCACCATGGAGAGGCCTTCCCTGACCACCTATTTACAAAGCCCCTCTGCCCCTCCATCACACTCAATCCTCTTACCTTGCTTTATTTTCTACAGCACAGATCGACATTTGCAACTCTCAAAATTATTTATCTACTTGTTTACAGACTGTCTCCTCTGACCAGAATGTCAGCTCTACAGGCCAAGGACCTGCTTTCCTTGTTCATGGGTGTGTCCCCTGACTCAACCCAGTGCCTGGCACATAATTAATGCTACATAAATGCCTGCTGTGAACAAATGAATCCAGACCTTGAAGAGAGGCGGCCAAGGAAGGCTGGGCCATGAAAGTGGCACACCCACCTGCAGACACTTGGGTCCAAGAGATAACCAGACCTTAGTTTAGGGCTTAGCCAGCTGATGAAGGTGTGGGTGTTAGTCACCGATAGTGGGTGTTCGCCTTGGCCACCTTTTCTAATACCTTTGTCTCCTTCCACCTGACTCCCATTATCTGCTTTTCCCATGCAAACCTGCTTTCTCACCTTCTTTGTTTTATAATGCCTATCACATAGATTAGACCATGCCAACACTTTCTTTACAGTCAAAAAAGCTAGATCTTAACCTGTCTGCTAATACACAGAGATAGCTTTCCTTAGTTATTATCAAACGTTGGAGGCACTTTTTTTTCTTGGCTACTTATGAGCCTAGAACAGTTTCTATTTAAATGAGTTTGCCATAAAAAATCTTACAACATATTTGTAGAATTCCTTTGTTAAACAGCTCTCAAACCATGGAAGATGAGACGGTCAAAGGAAAATTAAGCCGCCACTTAGATACTTAACCAATTTTCTTTTGAGTTTAAATTCATGCTTGTTCGCAATATTATGAACTCAAAATTGCTCTTCCACAGTACAAGCCTCTTAATTAAATGAACACCATTGCTGCAGTTCTGATAAATAAAATGAGCATTTCCACATGAATTACAAGTGCCAACTTGTTAATAGCCTCCCTGAGGTTTTGTTACAAAATCATTAGTATTTCTGTCATAGCTCGGGTGTGATAAATACCACGTTACAATCTGGAAATAAGAATGTTCTTCGGGCAGTTGATTCCCAAGTGTGGATTAGAGAGCACATCAGAGCTTTCCCCTCATTCCTGTTATAATATGTGACAATAGTTAATTAGTTAGAAAAATCTCATATTGTTCTATTTTAGTGAAACTCACCAAACTCAGATCAGCTGGAAGATGAAGCTGGTCTGAACTTAATAAAATTGGAAAATGGACATTAAAAATAAACTGAATAGCAAACTTCTTAAAGGCAGAGAGCCTGTCTGTCTGTCCTTCCCGAGTAGTCAGCTGGGTAATTTGGGCAAGGCACTTAGGTTCCAAGTGCCTCAGTTTTCTGATCTGTAAAATGGCTATAATATAGTACCTGATGCTTCATAGGCCTGCTGTGAGGGCTAAATGCTCGGAAAGCACTCAACTCAGGGCCTCACGTGTAATAAACACCCAGCAGATGTAACCTGTTTTCAGGCTTGAAAGAACCCCATAATTATTGCTAGACAATGATGAAATGCAATTTGCTTCCTTTCAACTACTCAAAAGGCTCCCCAAGTCCTTCTAAAGAGAGATCCTATTCAGGCTCCTTCAAAAAATGGATGACTCATTTATAATTCACAGCACTATCCACACACCAACAATTATTGTGCTAAAGTCCTTTAATGAGCTGATTTCTTAATTAAGCCTAACATCCCCCTTGCACTGTTGTTTGTCCTCTGAATTTTCTTCCTAAAACTGTTAAGCAGTTTTGTGTGTCCCTAGCCTAACTGTGTACATTTACACTTTAAATTAGAGGCATCTAAAGGAATGAAGTTATGCTGTGTTTTAAGTCAATACTACAAAAAATGCATATTTGTTTTGGAGATGGTGTCAGTTCCATCTGGGTTGCCTTTCTCTTTGCCTTAAACTCCCTGTTTAACATTATTTCCATCTTGAACAGAGTCTTTTCATTCATTCCACTTTGTTTTTCATAATTTGTTTACTTAGAAAGTCCCCATGGTTTTGTTTTTTAAGCTTAGCTAGGCATTTCATTCTTTTGGTGTCTTGTTTCTTGGCTCCAGATAGGTGATAGCAATAGCAAGACGAGAATTAAACAGAGCTTTCAGGATTTCAGAATCAAACTGAGCTGCCCACGACATACCCAGGCTGCCTCAAACTTTGTGGGGCTGGAGAGAGATCAGTGGAAGCCCACATTCCTTATGCAGGGAGCCTCTTTCTGCCCCTCCCACTCCAAGCCAGGCAACCTGTGCGCATAAGGTACTCCTAGCTCATTGCCCTTCAAGTTCCTCAGAGCAACATGAGGCTAGAAAGTCCATTTCAAATGCAGAGTCCTCGGCCACCTTGTGAACTCCGAATTAGAACATGGTGGCCCAGGGAAATAGTCATGATGCCCAGCCTCGGCCCAACCCCATTCTCTTCCCACCAGGCTCCAGCACCATGAAAAGACATACATACAGGCATGTGGACACCTAGCTCTGTGTCCAAACTGTCAGACCCCCTGCAAATAGTTGCCCCCTGGCCATTCCATGACCTGGCAACATGGTCCACCCAGGGAGGACAGACCTACATGCCCCAAGTTCCTGGAGAATGTTCTACAAGGTAGGGTGTGGGCTTATACTTCACAAGTGCTGCCCAGGGCCAGCATTCCTCTTGCTTGGATTTAAAGATAGTCATACTGGGCATTATCATTCTTCTCATTGAAGATACAGTCCCTGACCCCAAACTGGGTATTGGACAAAGGATTCAGTCAAATATAAGAGTGTATTGTTTTGAACACTGTGGTGTGTTCTACACACAATAAAATTTGAGATGAGGTTAAAGAAAGGAAAGTGCTTGGATGCTAGTGTGGCCTCAGAATCCTCCCTGGAGGAGGCAGGACCTGAACCAGGTCTCAGGTGAAGTGGGGCAACGCCCATCCGTTATATTTATACTAAACTTCAGGAGGGTCCTTTCGCTTCCTGCCATTGTTGGACACATCATGTACTTCATTGAACATTCACTTTTCTGCTCATCTTATTTTTGTGTGGCCCTCAGAATGAAGACAAGCTCCTTAAAGACCACCTCTCCCATGACCTGCCGTCACTGCGTGTGCTTAAATGGTCCCTAAAATGTTCAGATTGGCTCTTCCACCTTCAAGGGCCAAGGAAGTTTCAGAAGGTTTCAGAAGCAAAGGGTTTTGTCTGAATCAGGCTGCTTTGGGTTATGTCTACCCAACACAGGCACTGTCCACCTGGCCTGCCAAGAATGGCCCAGCTGTGACAAGAATCAAGTCAGACATGGGACATTTTTGTTTTCTGTATCTCTAAATACCATTCTGGGATTTAGGAACTAATTCCCCAGGCTCTGTGTAGCTGTCTTGTAGGTACTTGTCTTCTCCGTGGGCTGGAGCTTGTCCTTTGTAATGCTCATGTTTATAACTATAGAGTTTATTCTTCAGGACATGAGATGGTAATTGGCTTAAGCAGCTCCAGAAATAGAGGAGAAAAGACGGGGCAATAGATGTCTCGGGTCTTCAGTGGAAAAGCTCAAGATGACTGTCCTGGCTTTTCAATTCCAGAAGCCATGATGAAAGTGTAGAGAATTTAGACTGCAAACCACAGCTAGGCTTGGTCCCAAAGCCCTTCTCCCATCCTCCATTGCAAAAGCACTTACTGAGGGTTTTGATGTCCTCGGCCCCCCGGATGCCCAGGTGAGTGGCAAACATTCAGTGAGGGGGCCGGTCTGTTGACCTCCTTCCTCCTCACTTTCTCCATCTGTAAACAGGCAATAATATGGACACTTCTCGGGGATAATGGGACAATTTTAAAAGTGGAAATCGTATACTCTGCACTTAGGTGGTCAAAATAAATCTTGAAGGGCCCATGTTCTGGGGCCCAGTGGTGTGCTCCTGGTCTGGGCCCTTGGTGTGGCCCTCAGGTGGGGAACCACAGCTGTCGAGGTCCCCAGACAGCCCATGGCCGCCACAGAGCAGTTCTCTGTGGTTAGCAAATGCAGTGAAACTGCTGTTTCCGTAGCAGAGGATCCCAGCAAGCTTAGCGTCCTTCAAACAAAGAATGAAATGTATCACCTCTTTCCTGAAGCCCCATTAAGTACTGGAAAAAACTTGACCAAATTTAACTTCAACATATAATTTTTAGGAAAAGATTAAAGTGTACCCCCTCCCCAGCCTTCTAGAGGGTTTTACAAGCATCTGGAGGTCAGTTATGACCCTCTCCAACTTCTCTCACCTCACACAGAACCCATCTGCCCTCACAGAGTTGAGAGAAGATTCATTTTTTGGGTACCAGTGTCTTCAGGACACGAAGTCAAAGGAAATTCTAGGCAAGGCCCTGTATTTACTGGGAGGGTAAAGAGACCATTTTCCATTTCTCACTTCTCTCTCCAAGGGCACAAACAACAGGCCTGCCCAGCCAAGTTGCTGTTTTCTGTCTCAGAAGCATTCCCAGCGCCAGCACAAAGCCGTCTGCCTTATTAATGTTCTGTGATGATCCCTTCCTGGGCTTTGTGTCCCTCCCACGGGGTTACTAGAGGGCAGACACCAGCAGGAAAGGTGTTGTGGACTCACTTGCACGGATATCACCCCTCAGATTATCAGAGCGATTATAAAATACTGCCCTTGAAAATGCAGTAATAAAATATGCAACTGAGGACCCTGTATAATTTGTCTGCCAACCTTCTATTTCATTGTTGTTATTAATCCCCACCTGAAGATACTTTACCCATTGATTTTTAAAATTTTTATTTTTATTTTTTTATTGATTTCAGAGAGGATCACTGATCGGCTGCCTCCTGCACACCCCCTACTGGGGATCAAGCCCACAACCCAGGCATGTGGCCTTGACTGGAATTGAACCTGGGACCCTACAATCCGCAGGCCAACGCTCTATCCAATGAACCAAACCAGCTAGGGCTCCATTGATTTTTTTTAGAGAGAATACAGGGGAGGGAAGAAGGTTGGAGAAGAAAGAGAGAGGGAGGGAAACATTGACATGAGAGAGACACATCAATTGGTTGCCTCCCACACGCACTCCAATTGGGCTGAGATCAAACTTGCAATCCACGCATGCTGAACCAGAGACCCATCGATGCATGGGCTAAAGATGTAACCACTGAGCACCACGGGTCAGGGCTGACAACCTTCTACTTTTATAATGGAAGATTGAGTTGTAAGGGGAAAATAAACCCCGGAGAAGTGCACTTACTTTAAGTTCTAGTAGATAAAGAAATTTAGGCGTTTTCTAATTTTTTTTAACGCCTCCCCCCTAAACCTGCCCCTCTAATTCCATGAGGCATCTAAAAAGTTAAAGAAATTGTGATTGACAGCTCTGAGATTTGACGTTCAGAAGGCTCGGAGAATTGGGAGTGGGTATGCTGGGGTTTAGACTCAAATCAGAACCTCTCCATTTAAGAAAATAAAATAAAAGAGTTGCAGAATGCAGGTTCTATAAGAATGACTAGAAAATGAGAATTTCATTTCTTACAGAATTTATCCAGTGCGTCCCAACTGTCTGAAGGTCCCTGAAAACTGCCGAAGAGCTTATCTTCTGAAAGAATCTGGCTCAACATTCCAGAGAATTCAAGGGGAAAAAACAGCAACAAAACAAAAGGGGGCGCTGGAAAACTGAAAAGGCTGGGGCCGGGGACACAATGGCACAGGAGGCCAGGAGCCATACGGAGCCAGAGGCGGTGGTGGGACTGCTGAGTCCATGCTTCTCATCACCCCACAGTGGTGCATAAAAGCCCTGACTGATATTTCTCCACGTGTGGCCTATTCACCATGCCTCAGATTAGTGGGGGGAAGGGAGGGGGGTTGTTAAAAACTCAGCTTCCTGGGCCCATCTCAGTCTTCCCCAATTAGAACCTTGAGGAAGAAGTGGAATCTGCAAACAGCCCAGGGGCACAGTATTCTGATACCGCTTTCCTTCCTCTGATATGGTCAGATAATAAGCCCTTATTAGGAGCCTGCTGTGGACATAGAAACATCCTAGGTGTCGTGTGGATATACCAAAGAGCGGAGGTGGAAGGTGGTTTTGTGCCCTAAGATATACACTCCAAAGCAGGAGTAGCCAACCGGTTCAACAGCCCAGGGCACAGTATTCTGATACTGCTTTCCTTCCTCTGATGTGGTTAGGAGCCTGCTGTGGACATAGAAACATCCTAGGTGTCGTGTGGATATACCAAAGAGCCGAGGTGGAAGGTGGTTTTGTGCCCTAAGATATACACTCCAAAGCAGCAGTAGCCAACCGGTGGTCTGCAGACCACTGGTGGTCTGTGAGGTCTGAAAAGTTGGTGACCACTGGTTTAAGGAAACCTTTGGAGCAGTGGTCGCCAACTGGTGGTCTGTGGACCACTGGTGGTCTGTGAGGTCTGAAAGGTTGGCGACCACTGCTCCTAAGGACCCCATGAATCCTCAGGCACCTGTCTCCAGGTCCACTTCCAGGCTTCCCTGGACAGTGTTCATAGGAAGTTCCAGGGCCAGCCTCACCTGTGTCTCTTCATACAAGGAGAAAACCAAATTCACATTGGCTAAATGGTTCCTTGCCCATGTGTGGAGGAAGGGTCAACTCAGAAGTAGAGGGAGAGGGCTGGTTCCCACTAGAATCTAAGACACTCGGGAGAAGATGCTCTATGGGAGAGGAAAGGGTGGCGAAAGGCCTGGGCCCTACGACCAGGTATCTAGTCCTACTCCTCTCTCCACTGCATCACTGCCCCCGATCTCCACCCTTGATTCCCCTCACCAGGGAGAGCCTCCCTCACACCTCCTATTCCTGCACCAGCATCAGCACAGGAACCCCAAGATCAGGACCCAGCAGGCTGACCACAAACCTGGCCTTGACCACAGATCACCTTGTGCCTCCTCACTTCACTCAACAAGTGCCTCCCTCTCACCCAATCCTAACCCTCATTTCGGTCCATCCGTGGTCAAGCCCATGGCTTTGGAGCCTGCTCTGTGAGATGCAAATCCCCCAGGAGAAAAATTGCTGTAAAGCAAACGGGGGTGAGGCTGCAGCATCCCCGAGGTCCTGGGTGTGCAGGACACAGTGCTGCGCCTGCGCCACCCAGTGGGCTCGGC
This sequence comes from Myotis brandtii, assembly GCF_000412655.1. NCBI lineage: Eukaryota > Metazoa > Chordata > Mammalia > Chiroptera > Vespertilionidae > Myotis > Myotis brandtii. The sequence continues at coordinate 2,843,255 of NW_005370412.1, forward strand.
GGGAACTGCATGTCCCCGTGATCCTAGCTGCCTCCCACCGCTGGAAGCTGAGATCACCAGACAATTAAGAACAATGCCTGGCGCCAAGTCAATGCGGGTGTAAGGTTGCTATCATTCCTGTGCCAGGACCCAAGCCACTTTTAGCAAAAGAAGAAACCGGAATGGTAGTAGAACTCATAGCGCAGACGAAGACGGTAACATCTACTATTTCAGCGGCGCTTTAAATTTCCCCTAGTGCCTGAGTTCTGTTGGACAGCGTGTGGCAGAATCAAGACGTCAGCAGCACTGTCATCAGGCGCTGTCTTGGAGTCCTGGGTTAAACATTACTTAGAAGTGCTCATTTATTCACTGGGCTGCCCTTGGCCTTTATTGTACTTCAGTCCCTGAAACCTGTAAGACCGCTGCCCACAAAACCCCTCCTGCGTCCTATGGGCCTCCCCACCCTTCTCTTTTGGCCTCCAAAAAGCAAGCGAAGGAATATTTTCCACTGGTAACTTCCTCGACCTGTGGAAGCAGACAAAGGCTCAGAGAGGGGGAGGGAGCTTTGGAGAAGGGGAGGGTGGTGTGCTGCCTCAAGCCAGGTGCTAATAGAACACCTGACTCCACCAGGCTGTACTGCCGCCCACCAGCCCTTGGCACTGTGCCCTGGTTGATGTGGACCAGGAAGGTGGTACTTGGCCACCCGAGTAGATCGTAGATCGCCTCCAGCCCCAGGCTGCACCCCCGTGCTTGAGGCTACCTTGCAACCATGGATACTTCCCTGCAGGGGTGTAGGAGACTCATTGAACACAACTGGCAGAAAATCAGGTCACTGTGAAAAAATAATTTTTTTTTTTTTGCTTCCCAACACCAGGTAATCGCATGGCTTTCTCCAACACTTCAAGTGTGTTCCCTTGTCACCTCCACAGAGGAATGTCCCCTCACCACCCTAGGCCAACAGCCCCATCCCACATCCTCTATTCTGGCATTATTCTAGGCAAAGGGGACAAGGGCAAAGGAGGGACCACTGAGAGGCATTCAGAGCCAAGGAGGGGAGGGGAAGTGGTAGGCGGTGAGCGGTGAACAGGGAGCGTCTTGTTAGCCATAGAAAGGGGTTCTTAGTCTGAAAAGGATGGATATGATCTGATTCACATTTTTAAAAGATCCGTCTGGCTGCCACTTGGAGAACTGACGTGAGGAGGCTGAGCATCACAGAAGCAGGAGACTCATCAGAAGCCAGTGGAAGTGACAGATGTGCCTCGCTGTCAGCCAGCAGCAATGGAGATGATGAGCGGAGATAGGATTTGGGATATGTATCCGAAGGCGGAATGGACAGGTGCTGATGGATTTGGATGAGATGTGTAAAGGAAAGAGAACTAAAGGGCCATGGAACGAACTCGGAAAGACTCTGAAGGCTTTGCTAGAAATAAGTAATAGAGATGTATTCAAGGAACTTAGAGTTTGCAAACTGGGAACATGGCTAGGCAAAACCCCAGAAGTGTTCCAAAAGCCAGAGAAGAGTTAAAAGTTCTCGGAGTAAAAAATACATTCTTGCGAATCATCGGTCCTGCATTCTTAGCCCATGGAGTTGGTCCAGGATGATTATCAGTCAGATGTCAGGATGGTGGATGCTGGAGGCCTGTCACGTCCAGTGGTCTAGATAACAGATGTCAAAACGTACACATGAGTCCTTTGGGGTAATCAGAGGGTTATCTGGAGGTCCAGATGCATATCCAGGCATTGACTCAGGGCTGGAAAGTTCAGAACAGTTTAAGTTCCCAGGCTAGTTAGGGCAAGAACGGGCTCTTTCCTCATGCCTCAACCTTTATCATGTTAACAATTTTAGCAGCTTGGTTAGAGTGTCTCCATTTTATATAGTCCCTCTCTTCACTCTTTCCTCTGGATCATACTTAGCATTTTGTCTGGAGCAATAGGAATAATGACAACTGCTAATATTCACTGTTACCCAAGCACTCTTTTAAATCCTTGGCGTATTTTAAAGATATTTAAATTTCGTAATACTTTTATGATCTATGTGTTATTGTTGTCCCTGTTTTATAGAAGAGGAAATTGAGGGGCAGAGAGTTAGCCAATTTGCATAACGTCACACAGCTAGCAAGGGTAAAAACTGGGATTTGAACTCAGTGTGTGCTAACCACTGCATGGTTCTTCCTCTTTATAAAAGAGAATATGGCCCATGTGAAAGGGAAAACTGAGGAGGATGGGGCTTTGGGGAGGGGAGTGAATCAAGAGTTCTGGTTTGGATATGTTCAATGAAATCCCTTTTAAACATCCAAGTTAGGTGATGACTCTGGCTGCAGGTGGCAGGGAGGGAGCATTTGAAGCTGGATGTTCACCACGGCAAGGAATGAGGAGACAGCAGAAGGCTGGAAGTTGGGATTAAATGCCTGACCCAAATGGGTGGGGATGGAAATTGACCTTTCAGTGCATCCCATCAGGCCTTGAGAGCATCAGGAAAGTGTGGGGGAAATATTGTTTTAGAGCAGTGCTTGTTTCCATCAGAGGCTCCCAGGAAAGCCCTGACCTTGCTCCAGGAGAATGACATGTGTACACATGCAATATTTTTCATGCAATTTCAGGGAGTTCATGGGCCCCATGAGACATCATGGACCACTCTGCTGTTACTACCAAGCCTCCCCTCAACCATCAGCAACCAGATGTCACCACACCCCTGAAGTCTGACCAGACCTCTGATGAAGACTCTCTGGTCACAGCACCCTCCCTGTCTGCAGAGCTAGGAACTACACCCTAAGAAAACTCTGGAAGGTGAAAACTGAGTCATTTTTGGATGGCTGTGTACAGTACAGCTCCTCACCCCCCTCCTCCTCCCTGCAGGTTTTGCATCTGTAAATGTTTGCTTTGGATATGGCCCATGTGCAATTGGAGGATGTTTCCACACAAAGTCTTGCCCTTTTATTCATCTCTAGGTGATATTTTTTAAATCTGGATATTCTCTAAATTTAAAGACAAAACTAGTTCATTCCACTGTTTCCTTCAACAAAATTGCCTCTTAGGCTTGTTACTGTTGCTTTGTTTTGGCTGCCTAGATTCTAGCACCCTTCCTTGTTGGGGGAATTCCCCCAGGTGAGTCTTGGTGGGAGGAAGGCTCCATCAGGCCCTGTGGGAGTTGAAGGCACCAGGTGCTCTCATTTCTCCCCACCCCTGTGGAGCTTTCAAGCTTCCTACCCTGGCCCAGGCCCCTGGGGGCTCTGACCTGTGAGGGAAAAGGGCAGGGACGGAAGAGAACTTACTTTTGGCTATGGCAGCTAGACCAAGAGAGCATCTGGTTGGTTGACTGGTTATAGATCCCTGCCTATTGTTACCTGGCAGCAGGTACGTAGTGCCAGGACCAGGGCCAGAGGGAAGAGGTCCCAGGAAGGCTGGGCACAGTGGCTAGGGCTGCCTGAGAAGGAAAGTTCTTGACGGAGGCCAAGACAGAAGGAACATGAGCAGTGCTAAGCTGGTCAGTGGTCAGAGCAGATAAACTTGGGTGGGACTGAGACAAAGGGAAGGTCCAAGGGAGGGGTTCCCCCCGGAGCAGAATGAGGCAGAGCAGGAGAGTATGGTAGGTCAGCTTCGTCACTAACCCTGAGTGTGGGGGAGAGGCAGAAGCCTTCCCTCTGGGCCAAGTGGGCCTAAAAGAGACAGGCTCCTGCTAGACTAGGAGGCCAAGGAGCACCCATGGTGGCTACGGAGATGTCCACCCACTTCCACTCGGTGAGCAGGTGGCAGCAAGGGGGCCTTGCTCTGTGCCACCATTAGCACCTGAGGATGGAATTTTGGAATCTTGAATCGCATTTTCCCAGAATGTCTCATGACTGCTTAGACACTGCCCTAAACCCTAATTGGCAGGGATCGGGTGGCTCCTGACACGTTTACTTTAAATCTCCCTGTCTCTTGTCAATTAGCCCGTTTAACTTTCCACGGTGGCACAGATGAAAGTCACTATTCAGTGCTGGACCCAGATCCCGATGGGAGGGACTTGGTTTCCGTAGAGATGGAATCTGGGCTTGGCGCTGCAGGTTCAGCAGCTGGTGTTACTGGGGTTGACACAGCTTTGCACTCCCACTGGGCAGGAGGCCAATTGTCTCCACAACCTCACAACTTGTCCCTGCCCCCAACTGTATCCCAACTGTGACTTCTGCTGACTGGCTGCTTTCCCTTGGTACTTGATCTGTGCTGCCAAAACCTGCTGCCATGGGAGCCCACACAGCTGACCCCAGGGAGCCAACCTCCGGCCTACTCGGATCTTAGCCACACCCTAGAGACCCAGAGAGGAGTGACTCAGGTTGGACACAGTGGCTCCAAATGACCTCAAGTGACTCAGCAAACAAACCAAAGTTGACACCCTACCAACTCAATTTGTCATTTACCTGGCAGGGGCTGTCACCATTTCCCAGCACGCTTACTTAGCTATATTTAAATGTGAGCAGACCCACTAAAATCCTGACTTTGCCTGCCTGACACCAAGCATCTCACTCTGACCACACATCTGAATCACCGGGGAACACTGGCAACCACGGAAGCCCCAGGCTTCCTGCAGGATGGTGATTTAATTGGCCTAGGGTAGGCCAGGGCCATGTTTCCAGAGCTTTCCCAGTGATTCAAATGCACAGCTAGAGGTGGAGGTGAGACCCACAGCTCTAACATTCGCTTCTGTTATGGAGCATGATGCTCACCAGACACACTGTCCATCCCTCACCTGGTGGTGAACACATCTGCAGCCGGGCGAGGCTTGGGGCACCTGAGCTGCTGCACATCTAACGTGCTCCCGAGCGATTCAGTGACACTGGTCCACGGGCCACACCGAGTGGCCAGGCTTTACAAGCAACAAGCAAGCGGGCGTTGACATTAAATGCTAAAGGGGCTCAGGGCGGGCTGAGGGAGCCTCCATGGAGGAGGAGGCATTTTTGCTGGGACAGTGGTAGGGAATTTTTTTCAAAATCAGGAGCCAGAGCAACAGAGTAGTGGCACCTTCACTTTTAAAGTAAACTCTTAAAAATTAGTAAGATATAACAAACAAAGAGCAAAGGGCACACATCATAAGCATACAAATTGATCAATTTTTTTTGAGGTATAACTCACCATAAAAATACCATGTAATTCACCCTTTTAAAATGTACAATTCAGTCAGTTTTAGTATATTCACAGAGTTGTACAACCATTGCCACTGTAATAGTCCCAGGACATTGTCATCACCCCCACAAAGAAATCCCATATCCATTAGCAGCCCTTCCCCATTTCCCCTCCCCCAACCCCTGGCAATCACTAATCTAGTTTCTATTTCTGTGAATTTGCCTATTTTGGATTTTTCATATAAATGAAGCCCTATAATATGTACTCTTTTGTGACTGGCTTCTTTCCCTTAGCATAATGTTTCCAAAGTTCATCCGTGTTGTAGCATGTATCAGTAGTTCATTCCTTTTTATGGCTGAGTAATATTCCATTATATGGGATTGACTGCCTTTTGCTTATCTTTTCATCATAAACTAGTAGGCATTTGGGTTGTTTCCATCTTGATATGAATAACGCAGCTATTCATGTACCCATTTTTGTGTGGACGTGCATTTTCAGTTCTTCGGGGTATATGCCTAGGAGTGGATGTGCTGAGTCACACGGGAACTCCATGTCAAGTTTTTGAGGAACTACTAAGCTCTTTTCCAAAGCAGTTCCACCATCTTGCATTTGCAGACCAAGGAGTACTTTCTTACACTCAGCACACACCCGTATCACCCCACAGAGCAAGGACTAGGTCACAGGGGTGGGGAACCTTCCTCTTGCCAGGGCCATTTGGATATTTATAACAGCATTTGTGGACCATACAGAATTATCCACTTGAAAATTAGCCTGTTATGGTTGGTCAAATATTTAATGAACGCACCCCTCAGGCCTTGGCAGGGCCAGACCAAATGAATTCGTGGGTCTTATTCAGTCCTGGGGCCAGGCGTCCCCGCCCCGGAACAGGACGGGCCAGCTCTCCAGGACTGCCCCTGGCCGCTTCCCTCCATGTGTCCACCCTAAAGGCAGCCGCCGGTTTCAGTTCCGTCACCGCTGAGACCGGGACTTCGAGAGGCGGAACAGGAGGTGAAAGCGGTGACCCAGGCCGAGGGGGCCCAGCGGTCAATTCCTCTGCGCGGACAGGTGTCCCGATCTCCCCGTGACCACACCACGGCCTGGGACACACAGGTTTCCTCCCCGGCCCACTCGCTGCACAGCCAGCGCCCCTTTCAGGAAATAACAAGCGGGTGGGCTTCTCAGCGGGACCCCTGGGAAGCCCAGGAGGCGGCTGGGGAGGGAAGCAATGTGCCCGGGTCCGCAGCTCATCCAAGTGCCGCCATTACGCCCGCTTGGGGCTGCAATGAAGGGGTCTGTCTCGGTGAAGGCCCGCACCACTGCCCTCCCCACGTCACACTGCCCTCCCCACGTCACACTGTCCTCTTCCACGTCACACTGCCCTCCCCACGTCACACTGTCCTCTTCCACGTCACCACTGTCCTACCCATGTCACACTGTCCTCCCCACGTCACACTGGCCTCCCCTGCCCCTTTTATTTGCACTTACCTTTCACCCACAGGTGCTAGAGAGACGCAGCCCCTAGACGTCCGGCCCCCCACCCGACCCAAGGCAGGACCTTCTGCGCAGGTGGGCCGCCAGCAGGGAACTGCGCATGCGCACTGGGCCGCCAGCAGGGCACTGCGCATGTGCAAGGGCCTCGTGTATCTTCTGCCCGGGCCCAATGCTGCAGGGCGGGCTCAGCGAGGCAAGGCTCCAGGTGGTGGCCCTTGCAGAGTGGGGCCTGCAGCTGCCACAGCGAGGCCCCTAGCACCTGGAGGCCCTTACTCCTGCCAAAGCGGTTCTCTGGCAGCCAGCCCACTATTTCCCGTCTAAGTGACCTTCTCCCTCTGGCCTCATCCATACCGAATCACACCCACAAAGTCACTGCCATACTCAAACGCGCTCAAAGATATGACCTGAAAACACTCGATTTGCCAATGACTTTCCCTCCCCCCAGAAATCCCTCCTGTCAGTTCCTCTGATTGTGTGAGAGCCCCAGGCTTTGCTCCCAGACACACACAGCCTGAAATTGTCATGTTTCTCTAGCCCACCGTCTGGGAATTCATCAATTAGAGATGAATTTGGGTACTTTTTAAAAGATACAACTGGTCCTCCTTTAAAGGGAGGACCAGTCTGTCACACATCAGGGCGCATTATTTAATGAAGTGATATCCTACCAACATGGAGCTGCAGGCAATGGCATGTGGCTGGGAGTGGAGAGAAAACTCGGAGACATGGTAGCCATGATGAGCCAGGCAGGCTACTCTGCGCTGCAGTTCTGGCCGCGCCCCATGCGGTTCCAAGGCTCGGGAGAGATGAGTCATCCCAATCAAGAGTCTAGAAAGGGCAACAGGAAGGTGCCCAAGACAACCTTTAAGGCCCAAAGTTTTACATGCAGCAGGCAGGGCTTGGAACCCAACTTCCCTTCCTCTTCCCCGGGGTCCTGTTACTCCTCCTCTTCTCCGTCTCTTCCTACATTTCCTTTCCTCTCCTCCACACTGTCCTTCTCCTATGCCTTTTCTCTGACCCCAAATCTATTGTCATAGCACCACTTTATGGGAAAGTGCATGACCTAGCCCTGTACCTAACTCACAGTAGATATTCCACAAGTGCTGATAAATAAAAGAGTGAATGAAAGTCGCTTCATTGTGAGTTCCAAATACCGGATTTGGGGGTGGCCTTTTGGAACTGATCACTCTGTGGGAGACCACTGGCTTTCCTGTAGGCACAAATCAAGAGGTGTCCTCAGCTCCGACAATATTCCAAGATGAAGCCAGGGTGGGAGCCATGGTGTAGAGACTCTAAGCTTCATCTGATATCCTTCCTTCCTTGCATTTTTTGCATCTTTTCCTTCTGGAAAGGAAGAACTGATGGGGACCCAGCACCCTCTGCTGGTGTGTTTTTATAATTGTCTTTTGCACAGTTCTTGGATTTACATGTACCCTTGTTTTTAACGGGCCCTGGGCAAGGCTGTGAGTGAGGATTTTATTCTAGGCCCATTCCTCATAAATGTCAAGTCTGAAAACAGCTCTTGGTGATAAAAATGGGTGTCAGCCTTGGTTCCCAGGCATTAATAATTTAATTGAAAGTCAGTTTTGTTATGTGTTTTAACAACCTCCCTGACCTGAGTGCTTAAATGTCGAGTAGAAATACCTTCTACTCCAGGCTCAGTGCTGATCTCTGATGCCAACGGGTCTTCTCACATGCTTCGGAGAGGGATAGGTCTGGTTTTGCCTAAGCAAACTGAGAGACTCCTCTGAGAAAGAAAAGCAACCCTGCCCATAATGGGTCTGGCTCCTGGACAGAGGCTGGCACTGAGTTTTCACTAATCAACAGGAAACTCTGGTTCCCCCAAGAGGTCCACGGGCAGATGGATTGGGAAGCCAAAGGCTTTGCTGTCTGCACCAGACCCTTTTCAGCATTCCCGCAGGATTGCCACAGCAGATGCAGAAGAGCTCCTGAGTGTGGAGAGAGCGGACAGGGGGAACAACCTATACAGGTAGAGAATCCAAGACCAAACTAACTCAGACTGTGGGAAGCCCCTTGTGCAGAGTGAGGCCCCCTATGTTCCAAATACATAGCATGGCACACTGCCTCTCAGACTTCGGTGAATCCTGGGATCACCTGGGAAGGCTTGTTAAAATGCTGACCATGGTTCAGCGGGTCTGGGGTGTAGCCTGAGACTCTGCATTTCCAATCATCTCCCGGATAATGCTGATATTGCTGATCTGGGGTCCACGTCGTGAGAAGCAAGAGTATAGAGGAAATAGGTCCTGAAATCAGATGCTCAGGTTCAAGTCCCAACTCTGCCACTTATTCTGTGACCTTGGACAGATTATTCGTTTCCTTCTCTCTCCGAGCCTGTTTCATCCTACATAAAATAAGGAGAATGACCTCACAGGATGACAGACAGAATGACTTCATAGAATGAGAGAGGGAATGACTTCATAGGTTGTTGTAAGAACAAAATGAAACAACGCAGGTAAAGCTCTTAGCACAGAGCCTACAGTGCTCGGTATATGGTAAACATCTTTATGTTCATCTGTCCTTTCAGGAAGTGTTTATCTATCCCCTGCTACACACCTGGCACTGTCCTATGCCCTGAGACAGAGCAGTGACAGAAGCAAAACCTCTGCTCTCAAGGAGCCCACATTCTAGTAGAAAAAGGCAGACAATGGCAAGTAAAATATATGTATGTAAGCTGATGATAAGTGTGCTGAAGAGAAAATAGAGGAGAGATAAGGAACTCTGGGGATGGATGGGGATATTGTTATTTGTATAGAATACTAGGGAAAGAGTCACTGAGGAGGTAATTTTGAGATGGTGGAGCTGAAGAAATGGGAGAGAACACTACAAGTGCAAAGACCCTGGGGCAACAGTGTACATGGATGTATGAAGAAGAGCAGGAAACCAGTATGGTTGCAGCTCAGAAAGTGAGGGGAGAAACAATATGTGTGTGTGGTGGGGAGGGGAGAACAGTGGCAAGGCAGTTCCTATAGGGCCTTGCAGACCATTGACTTTGGATTTTGCTCTGAGAGAAATGGGAAAAGACTGGAAGGTTCTGCATAAGAGCAACATGACCTGACATTTTAATAGGACAACTTTGGCTTGTTGAGAGCAGACTGGAGGGGACTCCTACTACACTCCAAGGCCATTGTAATAACCTGGAAGAGGGAGATGGGGTAGCAGAGATGCTGGTGGAAGTGATGGGAAGACAGATTGAATCAGTTATGGCTATAAACATAAAGCCATTTTAGTTGAGTTCCTATTGTCCTTTTAGTGGCTTAATCTGCCCCTTCCTCTGGATGAACACTTGGACAGAGCATGACTTCACTGCTCATTCCCAGGAAACAAAGCTCTAAGGTGCTTTCCATCACAAAATATTTTAGGAGATTTCAACTGACTATTTCTCCATTCCAAAGGGTCTTTTCTGGGCCATCTATCTCTTCCTTTATAAAAAAAAAAAACCTAATCGTTTTTTATTATACAAATAATACCTGTTCACTATAGAAACATTAGAAATGTTAGATAAGTACAAAGAATGACAGAAAAGTCATCATCCTACCATACAGAGAAAGCCACTGCTGTTATTCTTGTGTATTTCTCTCTTTTCAGTTCATGCATGCCTCTCTTGGCACACCACACACTTTAAAAAAAAACGTTTTTATTGATTTTAGAGAGCAAGGGAGAGGGAGAGATAGAAACATCAATGATGAGAGAGAACCATCGATTAGCTGCCTCCTGCATGCCCCGTACTGGGGATCGAGACCACAATCTGGGTGCCCTAATCGGGAATCAAACCATGACCTTCTAGTTCATAGTACGATGCTCAACCACTGAGCAACACCAGCTAGGTCACACACACACTTTCACCAAAAGTGGGATATTCTAATACTGTTTCATAATTTTTTTTTCATTTAACATCATATAATCAACATCTCTTGATGGCATTAAATATATTCTTTCTTTTTTATTTTTTTGTTACTCCTCACTCGAGGATATATTTCCATTCTTTTTTTAGAGAGAGTGGAAGGGAGGTGTAGAAATAGAGAAACATCGATGTGAGAGAGGCACATCGATTGGTTGCCTCCTGCACATGCCCCAACCAGGACTGGGGATCAAGCCTGCAACTCAGGTCTGTTCCCTTGACTGGAAAATCAAATCTGGGACTCTTCAGTCTGCAGGCCAACGCTCTATCCACTGAGCCAAACTAGCTAGAACCATTAAATATATTTCAACAAGATATTAACAGTTGAGCATTCCATTTTATGGGTATGCCATAATTTATTTAGCCAATTGGTGTCCACTTACGTTGTTCCTGATTTTTAAGCATATATTATTAAATGACTACAACAAGTACCCTTGTAGTGAAAACCTGGCAGCCATCTATAATTTTTTCTCTTTCCAGGCATCTGGTATGTCTCACCCAGAGCTGTTCATCTCCCCACAAATTCATCACCCATAAAAAAACAAAACCCTACTTTGTCACTTTTAAAAGCTCAATATTAAAGTCTCAAATGGACAATCTCTGATCCAGTCTCCTCAACTTACAATGAGATTCTGAGGCCCCAAGAGGTGCAGCGAGGTGCCCTCAGCCACACAATCAATTTGAAGCAAATCCAGGACCCAAAGCCAGATGTTCTGACTCCATCACCTGCTGAGGGCACTTCTCCAACTGTGTCTTCTCCAACAGGGGCTTTCACACTCGCTGTTTTATTTCAGTTCTGGAGATTGAACTTGGTTGGGTTGCATTTTAATATAAAAAGAAGTTCCAAAGGTCACCTTGATCACACATGTAGGAGGGTGAATCACCTTAGAAACACTGAAGGCTCGAACAGAAAAGCAATAGGGGCCTCTGGAGCCAGGCAGCGTGGGTGGACCCCCTTAGGAAGGTGGATGGGTAGCTTATTGCCATGGAAATGGGTGTAATCAGACCTGTTGAGTCTGAGAGAGATTGGTCTGTGGTCCCATCATGGGTAGTAGATGCCTGAGCCCATCCTCACCCACCTTCCAGGGCTGGCAGCAGACTGTGACCCAGAGAAGCTGTGAGTGGGCACGTGACGAGCCCATGGCACTGATGGAATGGATGACACAGCCTGGCTTCTGGCTTCCTGACTGCTGCCAAATGACTCACCCTCATGTTTCTCTGGTGACTGCTTGGGTCAGGGCCTGGGGTGCAGCACCTGTCATCCATGGGTGAGCTGGGGAGAGCCAATTATGGGAATGGGACACTGAGGTCACAGGAGTGAGATGCTGTGTCACAAGGGACCCATTCTGTCCTCTAGCCAGTCCCAATCCCCCTACCACTTGTGTATTTTCCTACTGTTTGATTTCTTAATATGCACATCCTCCTCCTCTCAAAACAACAGCTATAGGTCATTTGCTTATTTCTTAAAGTAGAGCAACATTCATTTCATTGCACACCTGGCTATGTTATGACTGGAGTTAGTCAAGGTGTCAGGAAACTGACCTTGAGAATCAAAGGCCTGTTAATCGAGGAAAGGCAGTTCTCATCATCATTGTTGTCATGGCATTAAAAGCACACCTTAATTCCTCTGCATATACTCTCATTTAACCTCACAACACCCTGTGAACTACATGTTCCTATCCCCATGTTCCAGATGAAAACACTAAGTCTCAGAGAAGTGAACTGACTTACCATTGACTTGTATTCTGATCCACCTGACCCCAGGTCTGTGCTCCCACCTCATTCCCGCCCCCTGGACGTGCCACAGAGCAAAGGAGGCAAAGAGCACTGGGCCTGGAGTCAGAGCATCTGGCTTTGTGTCCTGGATTTGCTTCAAATTGATTGTGTGGCTGACGGCACCTCACTGCACCTCTCGGGGCCTCAGAATCTCATTGTAAGTTGAGGAGATTGGATCAGACAATCTCTGAGATTCCTTAGTTCAGACTTGTTTGGTGGTAACAGAAAGCCACTCTGCTTAAATAGAACCAGACCCTGCAGTCCAAGAGTCTGGGGCTCTCGCACAGTGAAGGCTGGGCTAGCACCAGACCCACAGCCCCCGCTCTGGAACTGCATGGGTCACTACTTCTCCCAGCTTCCCCATTTTATTCTTGCGTCTCTGCAAACTGGTTTTATTTTTGTACAAATCAGCTTTCTCTGCTTCGTTGGCTAATGGTGGCAGATGACTCTCCAGCTCCCAATTATGAGGCCTCAGTTCTGGGGGCCTGCTGAGTCTCACCAAATTCCAATTCTGAATTCCCAGGGAAAGAAACTTGCTTGAGCAGGTTGGTTTGGATATCCACCTTGGACTGGCCTTTGCCTCTACACAACTCTTCAATGACTTGGCCACTTGGCCATTTAAAGTTTCCCAACTTCTCACTGGTTGCCACCTGCATATGTCTTTCCTCTCCATGCAGCTCATTGGTTTTTAGAGGCAGCATTTAAGTCGTCATCTTCATCGTCAGCATGAAGGTCAGAGCCCTGCTCAAGAACTGTTTGTTACCTGAACTTTTGCTGCCTCCCCTGAGTGATGCATGTGTTGGCCCCCTCTTGATCCCTTCAGGACTTGTGGACATCCCTGAAGAGTCCCAGGGGACTTCCCACTTAGGTCCCTCAGTACCAAGCAGGTTTGGGGGAGGGGAGGTGAACCCAAGAAAAATCTCACGACTCCTCAGATTTCTATCCCAGATCATGTCTGCGAATGGACACATGGGACTGTGACCTGTATTCACATTGGCACATGAGCTGAGGGAGGCTTGGTGGGGGCTCTTGAGACTTGATTTTGTGGCCACATTGCCCCCAATGTGTTTCCAAACCTAAGCAGATGCCAGTTTTAAGAACTAAGACAAGGTCATCAGGGAACCAGAGCTGCCAAGCTGAGCTGAAGTGCCAAGTCTCCTTTGTGCACATGATTCTGCAGTGCTTGTCAAGCCCTCAGACGGTGGCAGTGGTCTCTGCAGTCCCTGGCCCTTGGCCATTCCCAAGCTCCTCCAGGCCCCAGTTCCACATCATCCAACTCAGAGGCAACAGAAGGACAAGTGTGTGTTGAGGGAACAGGTCTTGCCAGCTGCAAACAGCTGTCCCATCTGTCCTCAGGAATGGACCTTCAGGGAGTCACAGCCCTTCATTCCTGCTGACGCTGCACGTGGGCCGGCTTTGCTGGTGAGCTTGTGCTTTTTCTGTCGGTCTCAATGTCACCTCACCTAGAATGGAATTATACGTAATCTTGTCTCTTCTGCCCAAGATGCTATTCCTATCCTGTGTACTGAGCCTCTTGGGGGTCTCCCCAACCTACATGCCCCCACTTCTTTGTGACACAGAACCCAGTTGATCAGACCAAGGTGGATATACAACCCAACCTGCCCAATCAGATTTCCTTTTGGAATGAGTGTCTGAGAGCAAGACAGACGTCACATGTCTTTTATGACATAGTCTTGGAAGCCACACAGCATCATCTCTGCCATATTCTATTCTTTAGAGGCAATCACTATGTCTAGCTCTCACTCAATGAGAGAGGATTCAGTCTCTTCTTGAAAGGGTATCAAAGAACTTGTGGGCCTATTTAAAAACCACCACAGCATAGAACTTGAACAATGAAGTGTTCCCAAATGTTTGGGGGTTTGGTAGTCAAAGGACAGCATCTGGGGAGTCCCCTGCAACAGGCAGAATAACAACCCCTAAAGATGCCCATGTTTTAGAACCTGTGAATATGTTATGTTACACAGCAAAGGGAAAGAAGTTTGTTCATCAACTGACCTTAACATAAGAAGACTATCCGGCATTTCCAGGTGGGCCCAACGTGGTCACAAGGGTCCTTAAAAGTGGGCCAGGAGGCAGAGGAAGAACCAGGATCAGAGTGATGCAGAATGAGAAAGACTGGACTGGTCATTGCTGGTTTTGAAGATGGAAGAGGCTGTGAGAGGGGATGCAGGCAGCCTCTGGAAGCTGAAACGGCAAGAAACATTCTCCCCGAGAGCCTTCCGAAGGAACACAGGTGGCCACTGCCTGGGTTTCAGCCCAGAGACCCACTTTGTGTTGACTCCAGGCACTGACTGTGTGGTAATCTGTTACCACGGCAGGGAAACGACGCAGGGCTATACCTGGCCCTCTCCTTTCCCATTCCTGCCCCATTTCTGCTTTCATCACATGTGTAAGACCACTGTACTGATTTACTTAGGGTCCAGATTTTTATTATACATGTTTACCATCTCCTTTAAAACTATAAAGGCAAGGCTTATGTTTTCTTTTGTTTTTTGTTTTTAAAATATATATCTTAAAAAATAAATAAAATAATGTATCTAAAGCAGTGGTCACCAAATGGTGGTCCACAGACCACTGGTGGCCCATGAAGTCCAAAAGGTTGGCGACCGCTGATTTAAAGCACCCAATACACTGCTCATTACTATGTAGCAATGACCAGTTATTTACTAGACTGTCTAAAAGTCGAAGCAGCCAACTTGGCAAGGAGATGAAACAGGCAAGAGCTGGTGTTAAATAAAATATGAACTCCCATGAGTTTCTCCATCAAACTGGTGCCAAGAAGCACACCCATGGTAGGAGAGTTCATTGAAATCCTGTTTTCTCTGCATCTTTCTTTGCTCTCACTTTCAGCTAGCAGCCAAGCCTCATCTTCCCCGAGGTGGAGGATTTGGGGCAGGACAGAGTGTAGCTGGGGAGGTCACTGGCTCATCCCCACCTTTGCAATGACCTAAGGCCTTTGAAGGGATGGATGTGTATCCTTCCTGTGGAGGCGGGAGGAAATCTGCTAGAGGACAAGGAGGGTGGATCCTCAGCGCCCAAGGCGACCACTGTGCACCAGGCCCTGAGTCCTCCTGCACACTAGACTCTGGGCCTGGGGGTTCCCCACATACCTCACCTCTCAGGTTTCCCTCAACACACACATACAATGCAAGAGCCACGAAGATGGAAGGAATGGTTGGACAGGATGGTAGGGGTGTCTCCTGTGACTACACAGGAAGGTGTCTGATATCTCTCGGGCCTCCCCTCTCTTCTGACCTGGGGCCTTTGCAGAATAAGGTGGAACAGAGGGAGACAGCAGGGAGGGGGGATGACCCCAAGGATGACCAAAACAGAACTTCCCACTAATCCACCAGGAAGCAGGAAGAGGGACTGGAGAACAAAGGAAGTGACAGTCTGCATACTCGAGTTTGGTGACACCCCCTTTGGCTTTCAATGAAGATTTTAATCCGGGTGGCGGGAGGCCTGGGGCGGGGTGGTATGGAAGGGGCAACAAGCCTCTACTGTACAGCTCAAGGAGTTGGGGGAGGAGGAACTGGAGCTCTGGTGGGTTCCATGGCAGCACTAAGTTGGAAGCATGTCCTCGGTCATGTAGAGGTTGAAGCACAGGTACATCAGAATGCAGCTCCAGATGCCAAGGATGAGGAGGGTGCCCAGCCCTGGTGTGGAAGTCTCCTGCTAGACGGGGAGAAAGGCAGGAACCTGAGGCAAGATCAGGTCAGCAGTTGGTGAGCACCCTCCCCTCCACGGGAGCCTCCAGGCAGCCGCCTCCAGGCTAGGCTACCCAGTCCTCCTTCCTGGTGCCACGTTCTCTAAGACTGAGTGGATGTGGTGGGGGCAGAGCCTGCGTGGGCACAGGTAAGGTCTGATGCAATTGCAGCCTGAGCCTCTGCCTTAGGGATGACGGGGCACCCGACTAAGACCAGGCACATCTTGTATGGATCTACCTACCCCTGATTGTGGTTGTTCTTTAGGGCACACAACATACATTTCTCCTGTAGAGGACAGAAACAGCACAAGAAAGATCATTTTTCCCTGGTCCAAGATGGCCAGACTGCTGGGCACCTCGTCAAGTTTTGCTATAGGAAAGGACAGAACAATACAGTGGCACTTGGGGCAGACACATCCAGGGTTGAGTCCTACCTACTTGGTCATGACTTAGGACTCTCCCCAGGCCTATAGGGCAAGACCCCAGAGAGGACTTCAGGCTCCAGGGCCTTCCCGGGACCGCAGAGGGGTGCAATCCTTACGGCCAAAGGTTCCAGAGTCAGGAGGGCCCAGGGGGAGGGGAGGCAGCAGCAGGAGCCCAGGGTACAGCTCCCAGCAAGGGGGGTGGCAAGCTTCACTCACATAGCAGGTCCCACGTTGATGAAGGGAGTCCAGTGGGTCCTTTTTGAGTTTCTGTAGTGCCATATTCTTCTTGTGAATAGAAAGCGATGCTCCTTCAACTCCCTCCAGTTTCTTGAGCCGGTGCTGTGAGTCTGTGTCAGGCTTTCCTATCTGCCTGAGTTCCTGATGCTCCTTTGGTCCTCTTCTAAGGGGACTGGGGAGTCAGGGAGGAGCAGAGTTGGGGAGACAAATTCCAACATGACAAGGAGATACCCATAGCACAGGTGGCCGTGGAAGGCCTTGACTCCTAGCCATTGGGGCCACAGAAAGCAAGACAGCTCCTCGAAGGGTCTGAAGACTGGACATTTAGCAACATGAAGGGGGAGATTCTTTAGAAACGAGGAGATATGGGTGCAGGTTATACTTACAGCTTGCTGTTTTTCTGTATATTTATTAAAACATCCATCTTCTCATCCATATCTTTCTGCATTTCCTTCAAGAGAGAATTCAAAGCTAGACCCTACATCTTGAAGGGCTTTTGAAGTCCTCTCCTCCTGCCTCTCTGAAAATCACTCAGAGATCACACCTCGGCATCATACTTCCTCAGAATCTCACCAGCCTTGCGTGAGGGGGCTTATGGTGTGAAGCTGACATGGGCTGCCTCCCTTTTCCCCCTCCCCCATTCCATGATTAGGCTGAGCAATAGGTAGAGTCATCAGGGGCTTGTCCAAAGTCTCCAGGTGAGTCAGAGGCCAGGAAGTGATTTATCTGAATTCACACTTAGATGAAACCATTACCTGCCTTGGTTCATGCCTATAAAATGACAGAACCAAGAAAACAAATTGTGTGAAACCCCCCTCCCCAAAGAAACATTGACCCCAACGTTTGGCCCTGCCACACACCCTGATAGTTCATATTTGTCTGCTCCATCTTTTTCTCAATTCCTGATAGAAATGGTCAACACAACACAAAACTGATAGTAGCTCAAATGGCACCTCACAATCATTATTTACTAAGAACTGAAAGGACAGTAAAATCTCAGCAAAGTTTAGATAAATTGACCTGGGAGAACTAGATAGGAATAGTGGTCACAAAAGAATTTCTGAGATGGCAGATGTTATCAGAGACAATATTTGTTATTGACATAATATTTGTTATGATCAAACATCATAAAGTATAAATGAAAAATAATTTGTTTCGAGGAAAATAATTTTAATAAAAAATGAAAGATTGGGAAACAGTTTACTGAACTGCAGTAAAAACTGTCTGGGTGGAGATGATTTCAAAAAATACCTTCTTGAAAAGCATTTTTAAATGTTAGTATAAATTTTGAATAAAATATTCATATTCATAAGTAGAGTTAAAATATCCTTGAAGTCAAAATTTCCCCTGGGTTCAAAAAATCAGAGTCAAACATCCCATATTTTTATAAGTCTCACCACCACTTCAAACTCCTCACATCCCAAACTGACCTCATTTTCTCTTCTAAATTAGTTCTATTTCCCAACCACCCCTGTCATTGTCACCACTTTCTTCTAATTACACAGATTAAAATTTTGATGTCATCATGGATGCTTTCCTCTTTCATTTTCTATATTGAATCAGTCACCAAGAATGTTGTTTTTCCTTCGATACCTCTTTCAGATTCACCCTTTCCTTTCTACACCTGGTCCAGCTTTCTTCACCTTGAGCTGGGTGGCTTCCTGTCTGATATTTTTGCTCCAGATGACCCCTCCCTGCTCCCCAGGGTCCCCAGGCCACCTTGCAAACAGCTGCCGGCTCAGCTTTCTGAAATGCTGCTCGTAGCATGTTCTTTGATTAAGAATCTCCAGAAGCCCCTTACTGCTTACACAGCCAAGTCCCAGCCGGTCTGCCTGTCTTTCAAAAGCCTTCATTACCCACTTCCTCGGTGCCCCTTCCATTTTATTTCTCACAGTTTCCCCAAATGATCCCACTTTTATGACTGATCTCCCCACTGACTGGGATACGCTTCATGTTCCTCCTGCCTCCATGCTGTGCGCAAGCTGTGCCCACGCCCGAAATAGCCTCCTTTGTGTGCCTTTCATGCCCAGTCCTACCCACTAACAAAACACTCACTGTGCCTGCATTTTACCAAAGAAATTAACACATGCCCTTTGCAGAAAATCTGGATAACACAGAGGAATATAAAAGAAAAAATTGTCCTCATTTAGAAATAACAATAACCCTTTTGGCACATTTCTTTCCAGTCCCTTTTCTATATGTTCATTTACCCATTTTTTCCCATTTAGTTGAGCTCAGCCTGTACACATGCCTTGTATCTTGCCTATTTTACTTCTCATTACAAGCATTCTTCCTAAGTACTGTCTCTAACAGTTCCTAATTTTCCATATATGAATATACCATAACTTATTTGCCTATTTTTCTACTGTTAAAATTGTGGTTATTTCCAGATTTTTCTGGTTATTCTCAGAGGTTAAGTTCTGAGAACTGGAACTGATAAGTCAAGGGGTTTAAGTGCTTTTTGATACTTATAGTCTAATTCCTTTTCAGTTTTGTACATACTTGAACTCTGAGCAGCAGTACGAAAGCATTCCTATCTTATCTATAATTACCATAAATTAAAACTTTGCTTGTTTGAATGTGACAATCTAATCATTGTTTTCATTTGCATTTATTTGATTACCCATGAGGTAAACTCTTTTAATGCTTACTGCTTTTTAGTTATATTCCCTTCTGTGGATTATCTGTTCCTGCCCTTTTCCCATTTTTCTTTCTGGTTCTTATTGATTTGTGTGAACTTTATATGTTGCAGATAAAAAACCTGTTGTCTATGCCTATCATATTTGTGGAAAAAAAATTGTTTCTCCAAAACTGTTGTTGGCTTTTTAATTGTTTATGGTGCTTTTCTGTGATAATTTCAAATTTTTAAAATATTGTTAAATATATCAATATATCTTTTGTGATTTCTCCCATTGTATTTATGCTTAGAACATCTGGTTAAATACTTATACACACTTTCTCCTTATTGTTTTTTAAATTCATGTTGTAGACTATTTCAGTTTACAGAGTTAAGTGAATTAAGTCTTTTCTTCATATAATCATGCAATGTTAATATTACATAATCCTTTCCTTCTCGCTGACCTTTAAAAAAAATTCTCATTGTATTTTAAATGTTATAGAGCTGGGAGGAAGGTTCCCAAACTTGAGTTACAACGGAATCACATGGGGAGCTTTAAAAACTACTGACCCTGGACCTCATCCCAAGACGTTCTGATGCAATTGTTATGGGGTGCAGCCTGGGTATGAGGGGGCAGGTCAGAGCCACAGTTCAGGTGAGTGCAGCCAGGTGAGTAGCTGCTGCAGAGGTGCTGAGGACCCGGTTCTCATCCGGGGAGAGCATCACAACTGTGCCCCAGCCTGTTAATCTGGTCCTGGGCCTGGGCATGTGAATTTTAGGAATCCTCACAAGTATCCTCATTGTACCCAGGCAGAAAGGCTCTTACAGGGTTCTCTGTGCTGGTTATCCTTGGGCTGTTCCACCGTAACTTGATTATTGTGGCTTTATAATGAGTTTTAATATCCAGTAGGGGTAGTTGCAGGTCCCATCGAAATAGGACTCAGGCTTTGCTGTGTTTACTTGTGTTGGTGGTTCTGCAACACACCAAAGTCTGAGAACCACGGTTCTAGTATCTAGATGATCCTCTTAGTGACTATTGAGTTCAAAAATAATCTTATTGGGCTTTTGGTTAGATTTGCATTAAGCCTTCAAAGCAGCCTGCAGGGCACCAGAAGACTCACTTTTTCTGTAAGGACTTTTCTGGTTACTCCAGCCCACCTTCATTACTCACATCTCTAAACTCTTAATAAAGTGACATACAGTTATCATTTAGCTTGTTACTCACCTGTAAATTCTTCCTTGCAATAGAATTTGGGGCAGGGCCTGGTATCACCTTCCACAAATCCTAGGATGGTACTGGCCCATGTAAATGCTTACCTTCATAATCTCCACAAATTCTTGGAGTTTATCAAAATCCTTGTCCATTACACATTTTATCTAACAAGGAAGAAAGACACAGAGCCTATATTACTGACCGTGGAGTCATTTTAAGCAAAGGGCAACAGCTGCTCTGCTGGAGTGAGCTGGATGAAGCTCAAGGAATGGACTAATCATGGCCCATTAAAGCCACTTTCTTCTCAAGGGGTCAGGGAAGGGACTAGGGTGCAGTTAGAATCTAGTCACCACCACCACCAGCCTTGGCACAACTTAGATCTGACCACTGCCAGGCTTCCATGTGGAGCTCAGACCACAGCTGCAGCGACACCTTCTCACATGAGCATTCCCCTTCTTTGTAAGGATGCTCTAGGTCAGGGGTGGGCAACCCCTGGCATGCATGCCAAACATGGCACACCAGTAACTTTTGCTGGCATGCGAAACCCTCTCTTATAATCTTCCATTTACAATTTTTTCTTAATATCGACTTTATTTTTCAGATAAATTCAGTGTAGGTGCATCTTAGATAAATAATTTTACATAACAAGTTATCTTAAAGACCATAGACATGGATTGACGAGAGAGGGGAAGAGCAATTTCTATGCCTCTGCCTTAACTCTCCCTGCCTTCCTAGATCCGACCAGTGTTTTGGTTTCATCCACATACGCTTGTGAATCTTTGTTCTCAGTGATGAATTTTGTTAAGTCTCATAATAGGAGTAGCCTGACAGATGAAAGTAGTAGCTCATGCATATCTCTGAAGGTCACGAAATATAAACCTGATGTAAAATCTCTGTCATCAGTGATGCAGCAGCAAAAGTCCCACTGATAATATCAAACGGAGTCATAAAGTTTTCTGTCGGACTATCAGTGTACATGTATACATTAAAAAATAAATGTATTTTTCATCATCATATACTGTGTTTTTGTCGCTCGAATGAATTTTATTCTTTCTTCAAGGTTCTTCACATATGTACACCTTAAGAAATATCAAGTAGGCGTAACATGTTCTCAAAAAATTAGGGTTGGCATGCAGAAGAATTTTGAGTCAGAGATTTTGCTGGTTTTGGCATGCACTCACAAAAAGGTTGCCCACTCCTGCTCTAGGTTGTCCCATCAAGGAAACAAGAGAAGAAGAGGTCTTGCTCTGCAGCTTGCTAAGGGGAGGTGAGTAAGAAAAACTGAACTGGTCCCGACTGCCCCCAAATTCCAATCAGCCCCTCTCTGTCACTGAAGTTATATCTCCCCAACCTTATCCCTAAGACACCTTAGGAGTCCTTATCACTCAATCATTGGGTTGAAGCATCAAACAAATACTAGTAATTATCCTAAGCTGCCCGACACTTAAATGCTCTAGGGCCGTGGTCGGCAAACTGCGGCTCGCGAGCCACATGCGGCTCTTTGGCCTCTGGAGTGTGGCCACGCAGTTTCAATCGCACTGTACGTGTGCGCCCGCACGTGGTATTTTGTGGAAGAGCCACACTCAAGGGGCCACAGTTTGCCGACCACTGCTCTAGGGGATTTGGGCTGAGTTTATTGGAGTGCTTTCTCCGTGCAACTCGTGATTTCCTTCTCTGTTCAAAGTCAGGCACTGCACTTTCCTGGAAGCTACCCTTCACCTTCAAGTTCTGGAAAGTCCCATCCTGTTACCTGTTTTATCTCCTCCATCTTTTCCTTGAGCTCTTCTCTCACCTCCCTGAGATCATTCTGAGGAAATAAAATTGGGAAGAGGAAGAGTAAAGAAATGTCTTGGATGGAAGGGCAAGTGCCAAAGGAGGAAAGAAAAGATTCAGCGGCGTGGATAAGGAAGGACAGAGAGACTTCCCATCAGGGAGGAGAGAAAGGAGGCTATTAAGAAAATAGGAGAGTCCGGCCAGTGTGGCTCAGTGGTTGAGCATCTACCTAAGAAACAGGAGGTCACGGTTCGATTCCTGGTGAGGGCACATGCCTGGGGTTGTGGACTTGATCCCCAGTAGGGGACATGCAGGAGGCAGCCAATCAATGATTCTCTCTCATCATTGATGTTTCTCTGTCCCCCACACCTCTTTTTCTCTCTCTCCCTTCCTCTCTGAAATCAGTAAAAATATGTTTTAAAAAAGAAAGAAAACAGGAGAGAGTGGGACATCCAGACATCATGTGCCTTTGACACTTCTGGAATATGGCTGCCAAAAATGTACAAACAACCCCAAATAAGGCTCATTCTACAAAATGAATGGTCTCTAATCCTAAAATATGCCAGTGTCCAAGAGATAAAGGTTGAAGAATTGTTCCAGGTGACAGGAGGCCAAGGGACACAGAGCCCGGATGCAATGTGTGATCCAAGATTGGGTCCCAGACCAAAAGGCTGTTTTTTCTCTTGTTATGAAAGACATTAGTGGGGTCATTGTTGAAATTAGAATAAAGGCTGTAGATGAATACTGTGTCAAAGTTAATTTCCTGGTTTTGATATTTGATAATATTACTGGCCATATAAGAGAGTGTTCTTGTTTTTTAGGAAATTTATACCAAAATTTGAGAGAAACATGCTCCCGAATAGTTCAGGAAATATATATATTCATTGTGTGTGTGTGTATGTGTGTGTGTGTATGTGTGTGTGTGTGTGTGTGTGTGTGTGTGTGAATATATAAATATATGAGATAGAGGGAAAGAACCATGATTAAATGCCAACATTTGGGGAATCTGGGCAAAGCGTATACTAGAATTCATTGTGTCATTTTTTGAAACTTTTCTCTAAGTCTGAAATTACCCTATATAATAAAAGCCTAATGTGCTAAGTGTCTGGTCATCTGGTCGTCCGTTCAACCAATTAAAGCATAATATGCTAATGATATGCTAAGGCCGCTCAACCATTCTCTATGACGTGCACTGGCCACCAGGGGGCAGATGCTCCAACTGGTAGGTTAGCTTGCTGTTGGGGTCCAACTGATCAGGACTGAGCAAGATGGGCTGGACATGCCCTGGAGCCCTCCTGCGGTCCCTCTCTAGCTGGCCAACCTCCCTTGTCCCCAGCCCCAATCATGCATCAGTGGGGTCCCTTGGCCTGGCCTGTGGCCTGTGCCCTCTCGCAATCTGGGACCCCTCAGGGGATGTTTGAGAGCCGGTTTCGGCCTGATCCCGCTGGCCAGGCCGAGGGACCCACTGGTGCATGATTTCGTGCACTGGGCCTCTAGTTTCACAATAAAGAGTTAAAGGAAACAAACCAAAAGAACTGAAGAGAATGGAGTCACAGGGCCCGCTGCCACAGTTTATCCCCCATGGAAGTTGTTCAGCTGCCCAGCCCCCCTTCACTGGGTTGACCCCACCCCTGCAGCCTGGGTTCAAACACCTACCTTTAGCTCCCTCGTCCCTCCCGTTTTGGTAAATGGCCCTTCTGGTTTAATTCTTTTGTATTCACATGTCTGTTGATTAAAACCAGAAACACAGGGTATTGGAAATGGCAGGTGTGGGGTAGATAAGGCAGGAGAGATCACCCCGAGTTTCTGTTCCTCCCTCCCAGCC
Source organism: Myotis brandtii (assembly GCF_000412655.1). Taxonomy (NCBI): domain Eukaryota; kingdom Metazoa; phylum Chordata; class Mammalia; order Chiroptera; family Vespertilionidae; genus Myotis; species Myotis brandtii. The sequence continues at coordinate 2,867,331 of NW_005370412.1, forward strand.
AGGGTAGACAGAGGGGAGCTGGTGGCCCCACCTGTGCAGCAGTTTCCTCCATCCTTCAATTCTCTCTGAGCTCCTCTCATTCCACTCCCCTCCTGGGCCTCAGCTCTGTCCCTGAACAGCCAGGCTCACTCCTGCCTCAGTACCTTTGCACAGCTGCTTCCTCGACCTACAGTGCTCTTCCTTAGTCTTTGAGTGACCAGAGTCTCATCCTTCAGCTCTCAGCGCAAAGAGAGGCCTATCCTGACCCCTGATTTACAGCAGCCTCCCCGTAAGATCTCCCTGTTTTAATTCTCTACATAGCACTAACACTACTGATTTTGTTTCCTGATTTGTGCATTTATCTGATTAGTCACTAGTGTGACATTCTATGAGAGCAGAGAGCTTGTCTGTCTCTCAGTTACCCCCAGCACCTGGGACAGGTCTTGGCCACAGCAAAGCGAATGACCCCTGACTCCAGGTCAGCTCCCCACAGCTCTCAGGCCTGGGTGCTGGCATGGGCTCAAAGAGCTTCTTACTTTGATCGGCTCTGGCTTCAATTCCAGGCAAATTGCCTTGTAGTTCTTGCTCTGCGGAGAGAAGCAGTTGGGATACAAGCATCAGGACCAGGGTGGCTACCCCCGGGCCCTGACAGGAGGACCCTCACACGGCCCTGCCTGTCCAACTGTGCTTGAGCCCAAGCCCACATGTCCCCCAGCCCCCGACTCAGGACAACTCCAATTTTGTCCTGCTGTTACACATCTCTCATGAGCATCACCTGCCCGTTCAGCAGGCAGCTCTCTCCCTGCTGGGGGTGTCTGGGCGGAGAGGAATTTTACGGGAACTTTAAGAAGCCACATAAGTACTATTTCAGGAGCGCAGACTCAGGTTCTAATCTCAGCTGTCCTCCCTACTGGCCATGCCAACTTGGGCAAGCTGTTTAGTTTTTCTGGCCTCCATTTCCTCATCTGTAAAGTGAGGAAGATAATTATGTTTATATAATAAAGTTATTGAACACCTTAGACATGCCCATTAGATGCGGGCCTGGCGCAGGCCTGGGTGGGGTCATGCCCTCGGGAGTAGTAGGGTGGGGTTGGTACTATGGGTCCTTGTCCCCGAAGGAGCCAGCTGAGGCTGCTTGCCTTCCCAGATCGAGGCCAGGAATCAGTCCCACCCTCCTTCTGGGCTAAGCGGTCACTTCATGCTCCGACAGAGAAAGAGAAGCCCAGCTTTCATCAGGGGTCTCTGTACCCACCCCGACCCGTCCTCCCTTCATGGGGGCTCAGAGGCCCCCCAGGGTCCAGCTCTTTCTCCTTTACCAGGTTTGCTTTCTTCAGTTCTGCCTTCTTGGCCGACATGATGGAGGAGGCCAGAGTGTTCTTTTCCCAACCTCCTCACGACGGGCCCTGTGACCAGGCCACTGTCCTATGCAGATTGCAGGCCCAGGTGAGGGCAGGGTGACCACCTCTGTGTGTGGAGCAGCTGAGGTCACAATGCCCAGGACCCACATGCCACCCTGGAGTGTCACCGCAGCTTTGAGCCTGGGGCGCCTTGGCCACTGAGATGAGGGACTCAGGTCTGCCTGCCGCGTGGGGGAAGGTGTCCTGCAAAGTCCACCCAGCGGGACCGTGCCTGTTGTGCCGAGGCACAAGGCACACGTCAGGAGAAGCAAGAACTGCTGGCTCCTCCCCAGTAGGCTCGTCTCCCTGCTGAGTAGACCAGGAGGAGGTGTCTGCCCGCACACTGGCTTCCGGAGCCCACAGTTCCCTCTGCCATGCTCTCCTGACGGGGATGGACCCTCCCTCGGACTGGAAGCCGTCTTGGGTTGAGAAGCCTCTCTGGTCCAAGGTGCAGGTACCGTGCTAACCGGGGTTTTTCTGTCCTGTGGGGGCGATCAGAGAAGGGGCAGCTTCAGTCTCGGCAGGATGAGTTCTGACTTCCTGTCTGACTGCACGGCTGGCCCTGTCCCCTCTCCCCACCACCAGTCTCTGCTCCTGCTTCTTCCATCATCCTGGAAGAGGGTTGTGGCAAGAAGTCACCCGTGGACAATGCTAAACGTGAGAAGCCTCAGGGATGGGGGGGGGGGGCAGATTCTAAAGAATACTAGTTGCTTCCAAAAAGGCCAGTTTGGGAATAGAGGACAGACAGCACAGGGGTGCAGGAACCAACGCAAACTGCATGTGAAGTCCATGCCACAACACACCTCGCAATGACTCCTTGCACCTCCCGCCATTCCAACCCTGCCTGCGCCTGTCCCGCCCAGAGGCCGCGAGCACTGGGACTTCCTGGGAGCCACCTGCGGCCTTTCTGTTGCATTTCCTGGGGGTTATTTCACAGCCCCCAACCTGGTGACAGCCCTTGCTCTTACTCTGCCACAACCAAAGGAGAATATGACTGTCACTCTGTTCAGGGTGGGGAGGGAGGGAGTGGTGGGGAGCCTCCCAGCCCCCTCACCCTCACGCAGCTTTCTGAAAACCCCAGGGCCTGAGCGTGCCACTCCCGTGAAACTGACTGGCTGCATCTGAAGTTACCGGATGTGGCAGCATCTCCTCCTCGCTGTGGCCACAGATCTCCCTGCCTTTGCTTGGCTGGGCTGAGCTGCTGTTCCCTGGGCCTCCTTCTAGCCGAGCAGATCCCATGAGCCCATGGCCTACACACCAGGAAACGGGGTGTTCAAAGAAGTCAAGGTCTCCTAGTGAAACTGCTCTATGAATTACACACGTAAATCACCATCGTTTGGACAGACATTTAACGAGACCCACAGCTCCAGGCCTGTGCCTTCTCCCGGTGCTCACCATCAGGCTCCCAATGCCTCACTGTCGTCATGGATGCGCTCTGGGAGGGCTCAGGAAATCCGCTTGACAAACCTGAGTGGAGGCGTCTCACGTTTCCTTCTCCTTAAGATGTCGCCACTGCACAAAGCACTAGGGCGACACCGCGACATTGGGTGTTGCTGCAGCATAACTGTTCCCTGCAAGCTGGGGGCAGTTCCTCCTGAAGACGCCAGCTCCGCTCTTCCTAACCCCCGTCCCTGGCAACACCCATTGGTATGGGGCCAGGAGCATACGCCCACCCAGGTTCCACTGGATTTGGTGGAAAAGGAGCATTCACAACAGAGACACAGAGGCAGCCACACGTCTCTCTTCTCCAACGACGCCACTGATTTCCTTTCCAAGGGTTTTCAGCTTCTTGAAGACAGAGTTGTGTGGAAAGGCTGGAGGGGAAGAAGGGATTGAAAACTGGCCTTAGGCCTCTGAGTCTGGTCTCTTGTGATTGCAGGGGGACAGAATCCCAGGATCTGGGCTACGATGAAGCCCAGCTCAGCCACATGTAGCCCAGAGAACATGAATGTCACCCCTGCTGTAGGGCCTATTTGACCACTGGGTGGCCCAGCGTTCTAAAGGCCTTGGACTGGGGCAGAATGTGTCATCAAGCTGCCCAGGATCCTGTCGGCTGTATTCTCCAGGGCCCCTCGGATGAACCTGACCCAGGTGACTGGCTCTCCCAACAGCCTGGGAACATCCCCCACGGTCGGGCACAGCCCTCAGCCAGAGGGGCTCGCTGGTTCCTACCCCAGAACCTCTCACATACATCTTCCAGAGATTTAATGTGATTGGCTATTGCATTATCCTACTTGACTGATTTACAGACGCCTCATAAAGCTTTACCACATCAGGACGGTCACCTTTGCTCGTTGACACGTTGGTTACTATGCAATTTCTGATCATCTCTATAAATAGTGTGCCCGATTTTGGCTAGAATCATAATCCTATTATATTGTTTCTCTGGAACAATGATCCAGTTTCTACCATGGGAACTTCTAGGACCTCTATTTCAGGAACAAAACATAATATTCTGAACAGAAGAATGTAAATCTCCAGCTAATTCGATATATCTAACGGTAAGTGACACGTCAGAGCGAAGGTATTGTGTGAGGATTACGGGCTTTTTCCTCCTGTGCATTTGCACGACAGGGGCGTGTTTGCAGGGCCTCACGGGACCCAGCGAGGGGGACCTGCTCCTCTGCCCACAGCCGGCAGTTACAGAGCAGCCTGCGTGGGAGATAAAGAGCCACCAACCATCAGAGGCTCCTGCTCCTGCCAAATATGGCCCCTTGGCCACCTCGCTTGGCCGGTGTCCCTTTGCCTCCTTGGTGGAGTCCAAATAGAGGAGGGCAGCTATACTCCTGGCTCTGTCGGCCTATGGGCTTGCAGGCTCTCTACAGCTGCCATCCTAGTCCCCAGCAGCCTTCCCTCTACATCGGACACCTCCAAATCCCCATTCAGCACGGAAGCAATGAAACTGGGTGCATCCTCTTTGGATGTCTCTTGTTGAGGGATTATAGTTGACCCTGAACAACACTGGTTTGAACTGCATGGGTCACTTACATGCACATTTTTTAAAATAAATACGTACAGTGCTGTAAATGTTTTCCTTACGATTTCCTTACCATTTTCTTTTGTCTGGCCTTATTATAAGAGTACAGTATATAATACATATAACATATAAGATACATATTAATGGTGAGGCTTCCTGTCAACAGCAGGCTATTAGTAGTTACATTTTGAGGAGTCAGAAGTTATTCGTGGAATGAAAACTGCATGGGGGGTTGGCACCCCTAACCCCTGCAGTTGAGCTGGCTCTCAACTGTACTTTCTGCATGGTTGCCACGAGGATCACGTGGGAGGGTTCCAGCCTCGGTCCTGAGAGCAGCCTGCATCACTCCCACTTCTTTGGCTAGACCACAACCACAAGGCCACACCCAACTGCAAAGGATGCTGGGACATGCGACCAAGGTTCTCCCAAGAATAAGAGAAAATGGGCTTAAGGAGTAGGTAGCCAATCTCTGCCACACCTTCCCAGTGCATTTCCTCTGTCTTATCACAAATGCCCTCATAAGAAAACTGGATTGAGCGTTCTGCTGTTTTTAGCACACAAGGGAGGTAGCAGAGAAGGTCTGAAAGGGAAGGTTGCGGTGGACACTGGAGCTGGGATAAACCTCCCAGCAGCTGCGAACTGGCAGAGTGAGACAGAGATTATAATAATGACCCTGTTGGTCCAGGGCTTTGTAATACAGCAATGCTGGTCTGTTCCAGGCCCATGCTGGAGCCTGTGTGGCAGCCTGCAGACCTCTCTGACCTCCTGCAGGCACCAGACCATGTGACAAAGGAACCTCTGGGGCCCTGGGCTCCAGCTTGAAGCTGAGGAGGGAGGCCTCTGTGTGGCAAAACTTCTGTGAAAGTGGCTCCCTGGGGAAGACCACTTGCATTGAATCAAACACTGAAGTAAGCCACCCATTTGCCGAGCCCCCTAAAGTGTTACTTTATTTTTTATAAGTTTGTAAAAAGCATATTTTATTGATTTCAGAGAGGAAGAGAGAGAGAGAGACAGACAGACAGACAGACATCAATGATGAGAATCACTGATCAGCTGCCTCCTGCATGTCCCTACTGAGGATCAAGCCCGCAACCCGGGCATGTGCCCTGACCAGGAATCAAACTGTGACCTCCTGGTTCATAGGTCAATGCTCAACCACTGGGCCACACGGGCAGGGCTATTTTGACCTAATTCTTGATTAAACAAAAGGGATTCCATTGTGTCCTCACCCCTCTAAAAACCGTGACAGTATAACCCATCCAGAGAGCTGTGACTGCTGGGGCCTGCCCCGCCCTCAGCCCCACACCTTTTGCCAGGCTTCCCTGGTCCAGGCTCAGGGCCAGGCCAGCTCTCAGCGAGGAGCTCAGGGTCACTGTGCAGGGACTGCACATCGAGTCCCCTATTGGTTCAGGACACTTGCTATGTGCCAAGCACTCTGCAGGGCCCTGGCCCACAGAACTCATCACTGACAGAGGTGACAACAGAGTGGCACTTACAATATGGTGAGGGAGCCCGGGGGGGGGGGGCATGGCCCAGTTCTTGGAGCTGGCTCTCTGCCGTGTTCTGCTGGACCCCATTCCTGACCTTGAGAGCTTCCTAGTACCCTAGTTCCTCTAGGACAGCGGTTCTCAACATGTGGGTCGCCACCCCTTTGGCGGTCGAACGACCCTTTCACAGGGGTCGCCTAAGACCATCCTGCATATCAGATATTTACATTACGATTCATAACAGTAGCAACATTACAGTTATGAAGTAGCAACGAAAATAATTTTATGGTTGGGTCACAACATGAGGAACTGTATTTAAAGGGCCAGAAGGTTGAGAACCACTGCTCTAGACCCAGGTTCTTCCCTAAACCCCAGCACAGGAGCCAGGCAGGGCCCTGCTACCCCCCACATGACAGGCGTGCCCAGCACCAACACCAGCCTGGTCCTCAGATGACGATGGTGACAGGCTCCCTCACTCGTCAGTGGGACCACCCCCTTCCACGCTGGGCCCTGTCTCCTCAGCGTGGCTCCTAGCCGGCCCCAGCAGGAGTGCTGCATACAAAGCAGTTTTCCCTGCGCCACCTGGCCCACGTTCACCTTCATCTGGCCTTGTCAGACTCACTACACGGCAGTTTGGACTGGGCTTAAATCTGTACATTCTCCAGCAGCACAGAGCAAGGTGTCCTCTGAGCTGTGTGTGCGTCAAGCTGACAATCCACCACGTCAGAGGGGTCTGCAGGTAACACATGCCTGTCCTCAGAGGTCCTCAGGAAATAAAGGTAGACCTTGCTTTCTAGCGCTTCACATACATTATGTTTTTTACAAATTGAAGGCAAAACCCTCCTCCCACAAAAAAAGATTACGACTCACTTTACTGCAATGGTCTGGAACAAAACCTGCATTATCTCTGAGGAGTGCCTGTCATGGGATCTTCATAAATGCAACCACCATTGGGGTTTGGGGTTTGTACATGGACCTCCCTCAGCTCTCAGAGAACTGGAAACATGGAAGCCCTGGAGTCCGCAGGAAGGAGGGGCAGTGCTGGCCTGGGGTCCATCAGATTCGCCTCGCTGACCCCACTGGGAACCTCAGCGGGCCTCCTTCCTCCAGACCCCAGGGCCTTCTACAGGCCTTCTATTTTGCCTTCCACTTGGTTACCTGTATGGTTCTTCAGAGAAACAACGAACAGGAGACCTACCTGTCTACCTACCTGTAAACCGATTTATTTCAAGGGACTGGCTCATGGGATTACGGGGTCCCACAATCTGCCCTCTGCGGGCTGGGGACCAGGAGGGACGACGGTGTAAGTTCCAGTCCAAGTACACATGTCCCAGCTCCAAAACAGTCCACAGAGAGGAAGAACTCTTTCTATTTGACCTTTATTTCTACTCATTCCTCAGGACTGGAGGGGGCCTGCCCGCATTGGAAGGGCACTCTGCTTTGCTCAGTCCACCGACTCAACTGTGCATCTCACAGAAACACCACACACACACACACACACACACACACACACACACACACACAGAATCATGTTTGAACAACTACCTGGGCACCTTGTGGCTTCGTCAAGTTGACACGTAAAATTAACTATCACATTACCTGTCTCTCCCTCTTCCTCGATCCATCATCACCCATCACGTCATCCCTCAGCTTCCAGAACACGGCACTAAAGCAAGCTGTAATCCTTTTGCTCGGGGAAGGTCTTGCCTTGAAACTGTAAAAAACCCAACATTTATGAATCACAAGAAAGCCTAGCAAGGGATGCCTGTTTTCCCAGACCCTCCGAATCCGTCCTTCCAGGAGGAAATAGCCCTTTTTCCAGATTCCCTGGATCAACCCTTGACCACCATATCTTTCCTCTGTTTGGATCCCCCTCCCCCTCTGGGCTCATTCTCAGACCTGCTCTCAAGAGAGTGAATCCCGGCTCAAGCACCCCAGCCTCCCCAGTCTGCTGCCTCCCACAGCTTGCCTGCAGCTTGGTGAATACCAGACAGTTGTGCAAGTTGGCCGGGGCTACGCAGCATCTTTCCTTGTGGCAGAACGGGATGGCTCAGGCATAGAGACCCTGGGCTGTCCCATTGCTAAGGGGGGACTGTGTCACCCTGGAGAAGGGCGCTGGGCCGGTGGACCTGGATTCTCTGGTTCAGTGATTGCCTGGAGACCCTGCCAGTCTTGCTTGCAGGTTTGAACTAGGTCAAGGGTTCACCTCCAGGAATATGGGAATTCACTGTAATAAAAGTGTCTTAACCAAGCATTTTGAATGTGTTTATTTAATCCACACAACTACCCTAAGAGGTAGGCACTATCATTATTCCTATTTTACAGATGAAGAAACTGTTTAACTCAGAGCTGGCATTTTCTGAAGTCAGAGAGCCTGGTGAGGGAGCTGTGACATGAACCCAGGCAGCCAGCACGTTTACCCTCCTCCCCAGAGGCGTGGACTGTCCCAGCCACGGCAGCCCCTGTCCCATGTCAGCATTTCCCACTGACATTTATAAAACTGGGGTTAACAAAGCTAAGTTCACAGACCTCACGCACAATGCAGATGGAGGAACCCCATCCCTTCCGCGCCTCCCCTCCCCCTCCCTCTACTTGGCAGTCCTGAAGAGAGGCCTCAAATAGCAGCCTTGGGGAGCACAGGCCCACTGGTCGGGAGCCCGCTGCTTCCCCCGGCTGTGCAGGGAGTTAGGCTGGCTGTACAGAACCTTCCCCTCAGGCAGAAATGGCCCCATGAGGCACAACTGACTCCGGCAGGTCATGTCCACATCCACACGGTCAACAACAGCACACGGTCCACTCATTTATTCAGTACATATGGGCCAACTGCCTGCGGGACTTTGCTTGGCTGTGGCCACAGTGCACATCTCTAACCAAGACCCCAGACAGGCGCCAGCCACCACTTTGCAGAACACCTGCCTGATCTAAAAAAGCAAGTGTGGGAGGTGCAGCTTCCACTTTGGGGATCTGGTGGGTCCGGGAGGAAAGGTCTATGTAGACCATGGGAAAGTGAACATTGTAAACCTTTACCTAAGGATGTCCTGTGTGTGTGTGTGTGTGTGTGTGTGTGTGTGTCGG
>NW_005370412.1:2876278-2885303 GCF_000412655.1 Myotis brandtii
TACGGAGTTTCCATGAACCCCTTTGCTTCCTGCAGCTCATGCAAACCTTGTGTTTGTTCCTGGGTCACTGAGGGAGCCCACTCCCGCCTTCTCCCCTCACCCTTTCCTTCTGCCTGGCTTTCCTTCTCCCTCACCCCTTCCCCCTGCCTGGCTTTCCTGACACAACACCAGTGAAACTCGGGCCTGGGGAGCAGGGCTGTCCTCCTCCCTCATCACCAGTCCCCTCCCCTGCCCTGCATTCAAGAGCACTGGGTGCCAGACAGGGTCCTAGCTGGGAGGGGGAATCCAGAGAATAATAATAGCAAATCTTCCTAACACAAACCACAGTGCAGAGCCTTACTGAGAGTCCGCTGTCCTTGTTGTGGGTGAGTGCTCTGTGGCTCAGGTGCGGTCCCTGTTCTCAGGGAGCTCACAGTCTCTCCAGAGAAAAGAGAAACTGGGATTTCAACCCCAGGGTGCCCAGTAGGACCCTTAAATCAAGAGAGGTGGTCAGTGACGGGGTCCTGGCAGGGGGTAGGGGGGTTTCCCAGGCCAGGACGGCCAGCTTCCCTCCTATCCCCCGGGAGTGACCTTCAGAGGACGAGGCAACGGGGTTGTGTCCCTGGGACAGAGTCATCTGAGGCCATCGCTGCACAAGAGAACGCTGTGGCAGGATGTCCCTGTGGACGCATTACCAACTCTTGCCTTTGCCTTTTTAGAGGGGCTGTTTGCTCTTCCCTCTGGGAAGGATGTGAAGGGTGGAGAGCAGAGAAAAGTCTTCCAGGCTGTGGTTTCCAAAAGCTCAGCCCTTAGGGCAACAGAGAGAAGCTGGGCATAAACAGGATGCTGGGCGGGAGGGAGAAGGAAAGAGAAAGACAGAGCCAGAGCTGTTCTTGCTTCCCCAGAGAAAGTGCCTTGGTCTCTGGTCTGTGCTTCATCAGGGAGCCGAGCCTGGGGTAGGACTTGTGGGGGCCCATTGCCTCCCCACCTTACGCTTGTCAGTGACCGAGTTTGAACCGCTGCCCTGCTGCTTCCCACTATGTCCTGAGCAAGTTATTTCACTTCTCTGAGCCACAACTTTCTCAGCTGTGACACGGGGGTCCCAGCCTCCCCTGCTGGCTGGTGTGGCTGCTGTGAGGGAGGAGAGTCCAGCAAAGCCTGGCCCACACATGCCCTTCCTTCTCCCTCCCCATCGCCCCTCTCTCTCCTTCCACTCCGGGCCCTCTGGCCCTTGAGGAACCCTGGGCCTAACCTGACCGCCCTCTGTCACCCACTCCTGCCGCCCCAGCAGCCAGCCCAGAGCCGGGCTCCCCTCATCTCTGCTCATCAGTTTCCTGACCCCTGTTGCCTTCCCCACCACTGGCAGGAGGACACACCTCTTTTCCCCTTTCTTCCAGCTGCACCCCCAGCACCTCACACAATGGCTGGCAGGCAGTAGGCACCGAATAAGCATTTGTTTAGTAAAATCTGCAGTTTGGGTAGGAAGGAGGAGAGTGGAGAGCAAGGAAGGGACCAGAGGCTCAGGTGCAGCTGCTGCCAGAGGTGAGGAGCCTGCCTTGTGCTGCAGCCATGCTGGGCCTGGGGCTACGGGGCCTGCTCTGCGCAGCAGGTAAGGACCCCCGTGCACCGTGAGAGGATTTTCCCACAAGATCCTAGCAAAGCTTGATTGCACCTGCCCCCTCTTCTCCCCCCGCCCCAACACACACACACACACACACACACACACACACACACACACACACACTGGGCTCCTTGCATGGGTCCCAGGGAAGGGTGCTTGTCCTCTGAGGTTCCCAGGTTTTGAGGTTGAAGGGGAAACAAAGTGGAAAACCATGTTTTTCAACTGTTAGTCCAGGCCTGGTGACGGAGGTCTCAGCCTCCTCTCCCCCTCCAAGGCCCAGGGGCCAGAACCCAGAGTCTGCTGGCTTCATCTCATTCCACTCACTCATCTCCTCAGGGAGGCATCTAACCAACAGGTAGTAATGAAGTGCCTCATAGAGGTGGCTTCACAGAGCTCACAGTCTAGCGGGGGTTAAAGACATTCGGTAAGAAGATAGTAAATAAAATGATTGTGGCAGCAGCAAGACCCCCTGGGGCCAATGCTGTGAGCCCCAGTGAGAGGCCAGTGCCTTGGGCCAGGGTGGCAGTGGGCATGGAAAGAAATGGAAAGTTCATGAAGGCTCAAGATACACACTGGGTAGAGCTGACGGGATTTGCTGTGAGACTGGATGCCAGGAATGAGAGAAAGAGAGGGACCAGCCGTGACTCCTGGGCTGGGGCTAGAGACACTGGAGGGAGGGAGCCATTTAATGAGCTGGGGGCACCAGGACGGAGCAGACGGAAGGTGAATCTGTGTGTGGACAGAATGACAACCGGAAGGAAACGTGCAGGAGTCCAGTGGTGGAGGGCAGAACCTGGGAGGCCCCAGGACACAGCATGAAGCCAGGAGATCAGCGGGGCAGCAGGGTTTTTCATTAGAGCCTAAAATCAATTTGGTGGGCCACAGGCAGCGATTTGAAAAAATTAAACAGATTAGGATAAAACATGTCAGAGTCCCTAATCAGTGTGTTCAGTGGTTAGAGTGTCAGCCCAAAGGGCATTGGTTCAATTTCTGGTAAAGGGAACATACCTGGGTTGCTGATTCTATCCCCAGTACCTGTGGGAAGCAACCAATCAATGTGTCTCTCTCACATCGATGTTTCTCTCTCCACCCACCCCTTCTCTCTCCCCCATTCCTCCCTCCACTCTAAAAAAAAAAAAAAAAATCAATGGAAAAAATATCCTCTGGTGAGGATTAACCAAAAAAAAAAAGTGTCCAAGTGATTCACACATATGAAATAATAACTTCTTTCCTCTGACAGCGATTCTCCAATTCTTCTCAGCGACAGGTGGCTTCTGGAACTCTGGTGGGTATGAGGAGCTTCGTTCCTTTTGGCAAGTCCCTTCCTGGTCCTTTTCCCCATGCCCCCCACACAGGGCACAGGCTGGGCACTCTGTGTGCCAGTTCTTCTGTCTTATCTTCCTCTCCTACGGGCATCTGGCTTGAGGCTGGTTCTTTAAGGCTTAGGACCCCCAAGATCCTTGCCCCAGGCCCTTCATCCCTCTCGACCCCTCTGCACCACGGGACCTGGGCAGAGTTGCTGGGACCTTGGCAAGGGTATGGAGTCAGGAAGCAAGGAAGCGAACACTGAGGTCTTGAGGCTGGTTCCCAGGAGAAGTGTAATTTGCTCATTAGTTCATTCATTTTCAACACATCGAGCCGTTCTGATGCGCTGGCTGCTGAGAAAACGATGAATATGGCTTGTTCTTTGCTCCCAAGGTGCCTGGACCTGGTGGAGGAGACAGACAAGCAAAAAGGTCCTTTCCCCGGGGCTTTTAAAAAATTCTGATGTGGTCCCAGCACATTCGGATCCTTGCTGTAGGGTGGGCCTGAGCATTGGTATATTTGAAAGGCTCCCCAGGTGATTCTATGCGCAGCCCCTATTCCAAGCCCCGGACGCCTATGTCAGGGCGGTACATGGGATGACTAAGGGCCTGGACCTGGAAGCCCCACCCACTGGGTGGGTGGCCAAGTCACTCAATTCTCTGGACTTGGTTTCCTCAATGGTCAAATAAGCAGTGACACCTATCCTAGGGGTTGCTGGAAGGATTCAATGAGCAAGGGGCATATCATGAGTGCTCAGTAAACACTATCTACTATTATTAAGTACTGACAAGGTGCATACAGGCAGAGCACCTGCCCAGAATGGGGCATAGGGTTGAGTCGTTAGCTGGGCAAAGGGAAGGGGGAGATATGAGGATTGAGGGAGCACACAGAGGTGGCCAGTTCTTCTGGGGACAAGAGAGAAGCTTGTGCAAAGGCCGAGAGGCAGAGCTATAGGCAACGGGAGGGCCAGCCACAAGGGACAGATTGGAAGAGAAGAGGGTGGCCTTGAGAACTAGGGGTGGGGTGGAGATGGTCATACAGTGACGGTGACAGCCTCTCCTGCCCCAGTCCAGGAGCTGGTGAGCAACGGCAAGACCTTCTCGAGGGTGGAGGAGAAGCTGAGCTGGTTGGACGCCCTGCGGTACTGCCGGGAACACCACACGGACCTGGCCGACCTGCAGAGCATGAACAGCATGAGCAGCATCAAGACCCTCTACACCCTCACCAGCGGCACTCAGGCGTGGATCGGCCTCTTCTACAATGTGCGCATCGGCGGCCTGAGCTGGTCCAGCGGTTCCACCTTCTCCACTCCGATATGGAGCTCGCTGCCCGTCTTCAAGGAGGGCATCTGCGCCACGGTGTACTCCGTGTCCATTGTCCCCAACCTGGGGGCCGCCTCGTGCACAGCTCAGAAGCCCTTCATCTGCTACTACGGTGTGTTCACAGCCACAGTCTGGACACGATCTTCCTCCCAGGGCCGCTTTTCACAGGCAAATGAAAGCGAGAGCTCAGGTCTTTCTGAGGATTAACTATTACCTGAGCCCTGTTGGCTACATTGCTCAGCCTTAATTTCTCTCTTATGTCCCTCATTTCCAAGAGTCCGCACTCGAAATGGGTATAAATCAGGGTAGAGAAAAAGTAAAATCTGGAATATTCCACTTTGTCCCCTCCTTCTGCCAATTAAAGATTTAGGGGAAGAGAAAAAAGAAAGCGAGGAAGAAGGCAGGCAGGTTGGGGATTCATTTGCATCTGTGCAGGAATGAGCAGAATTCCAGGTCTCTCTTCTTTTCTTAAAGCACAGGGTGGTTCTGTCTCCTGGAGGTGGGGAGGGGAGGAGAGTAGGCCAGTCACTCTCTGGGGGGCTTCCTGCTTCTGGGAAGTGGATGGGTGCAGCCAGCTCCTTGGGGAGTCTCTGCAGGAAGTCCCCCATCAGTACTCAATGCACATGGTGCTGGCCATCCTTGCCCTGGGTTGGCCCCTCTGCCCAGGTGGCCCATTCCACTGACCTTTGTCTGAGATCACATAGGGGATGGTTAGAGACCAGAGAGCACTTTCCTGGTAAAAAAGCCAGTTTCTGCTTTTCTCTGTTAGTCAAGGCCTGCCCAACTCAATACCACCCTGACCCCTCAAACAGGGGCACAGAGGACCGACCTGATGGTCCCCAATTCTCCACCATGTTTGTCACAGGGCCTTGAAATGTAGCCCACAGTGGCCCAGGTGTGACCTAGGATTCCGGATGCAGTGGGAGTGGTGTGCTAGGATGGGAGCCCGCCAAGGAAGTGTGATGAGATGCTTTCCCATACTAAGTCTGGTGTCTAGGGCGCCACCAAGACTGCACCCACTTCTCTCTCTGCGGGCCCACCCACTAGCACACCCCTCCTCCCGGGGTCTGCCCCACCTACAGCGGGCTCTCTGTCCAAGGAACTCTTAAAAGTGTAAATCAGACATTTTGCTTACACACATTCAATAGGTCCCCTCAGTACTTAGAATCACATCCCTTGGTAGCCACCTGATCTGCTTGATCTCTTTGGCCTCATGTCCTATTTCTCTCCCTGGCTACACTGACTGCTTTCTGCTCCTCAAACCCACGTGGCCCCTTCCCACCTTAGGACCTGGCCTTTGCCACAAGGCGGGTTCCTTCTGCTATTCTCTTTGAGAGCAAAGATCCTGCTTATCTTATTTCTGCTATTTTTCCAGGGCCTAGAATACCATCTGCCACACAATAGCTCAATAGATACTTTTATAGAATACATGTAAATAGGAACAAAGGAGCCTGTCTAACCTTGAGCTAGGCTTCTCCCAAGTTCAACTTGGCAGTTCCTGGTGCCTGCAGAGGATCCTGGGCAGCCCACACCTGCCCCATAACTTGAGGTCTGTTTCTGTTTTCCAGATCCTGAGGAGCTACGCTACAACCTTGAGGAGCCCGTTCTCAGCCTGACCACCACTCTAAAGCCAGGTGCAGACCCAGGAGCTTGCCTTCTGCTTGACTTATCCACTGAAACCACCTGGCAGGGTTGCCACACCTGGGACCCCCCACCCCTCCACCTGGCTGAGGGATCCCTGGCTTTGTTGCCCCCAGGCTGACACCCCTGGAGAGAGTCAGTGCCTTTGCTATTAAGTGGACGCAGTGGGGGAGGTGACTTGGTCAAGGGCCCCAACCAAACAGTGGCAGAGCCCAGGCTGCATCCCAGCTCTTCAGATGCCCCCACATCCATGGCTTGGGGGTGAGGTGCGGGAGGCACCTCCTCACAGCCCAGGCCTATCCCTCTTGTGGGGAGTGGAGGATTTCCCTCTGGATATCACTGCCCTGGTATTAAAGAAATGTCCCTCCTTCATGTCTGGTGTAGAGAAATTCAACGACAAAGGAAATACACTCCTCAATCAACCAGTCTTGTGGAGTTGTTTTTCTGCCTGTTATGGAGTATGGAGCTGTAGAGTGAAAATGACAGTTTTCCAAGGTGGGCACACGCATATCTTGCCAGGCAATATGGCATGAGTTTGGGCAGGTCGTCACCTCCCTAAGCCTTTCTTTTCTCCTCTATAAAATGGAGATGGTAACATCTACTTCTCAGGGTTATAGTGAGGATTTTAAAAGATGATGTATCCACCTGCGAAGCTCAGGACTGGTGAGTACTACGTGCTTTAAAAATCAGTTCAGACGGGGAAGTGAGGGAAATGCCAGGCAAATCTTGATGGGCTTCGGTGAACAGGTATGTGTCAGAGTTAGGGGCCCCATTTGCATCTGAGGATGTGACTCCCAATTCCGCAAACAGAGGTGTTTCCTTTCTCAGGTCTCCGTCCGGAATCAATCCCTCGGGTGGTGCCAAAGCTTGCCCTTTCCAAACTTCCCTTGTTTAGAATCACAGGTGTGTGGTCTCTCTGTTCTTTGCCCCCAGTGGTGGTCCAGATTGGCAGACTGACCTTCAAGCGGTTTAACCAACGGATGACATGGCTGTCAGCCCTGCTGTACTGCCGTACCTACCACACAGACCTGGCCGACCTGCAGACGGTGACTGACGAGGCAGGCATGGAGGCCCTGAAGTCCATCACCAGTGAGACCGAGGCCTGGATTGGCCTCTACTTCAGTGGCGCCTCTGGGTCTCTAAGCTGGTCCAGCGACTTGGGTGCCAGCATCCCCACCTGGCTGGAGGTGCCCAAGTTTGGGACAGGACTGTGTGCGGGGTTCCGCACCTATGTACGCTACACCCCCAGAGTTTATTCATTGGCCTGCTCCTCCCTGCAACCCTTCATCTGCTTCTATGGTGCGTGGCAGTCCTCCCTGCTGGCCCTGGGTCTGCATGGGATGGGAAATGGGTTTGCTTGGCAGCAGGAGACACTGAGGATAGACTTAAGGCAGCACTTCTAGTCAGAGAGTAACTGAGTTTTGGAGCAGTACTTATTTTAATTCCGGGAGCTCTTTAAAGAATAGACCAGGCCCCATCCAGCCTCAGGGCATTCGCAATTAGCAACAGGAATTGGTTATTGGGCAATGAAGTGGTTGAAAGCCGGGCTTTGGAATCAGATTTTATCACTTGCTAGAAATGAGACTCCTTTTCATCTGGAAAATATATTTAACAAAATGGTACCAATGACCCGTGATAACCCGCCTCACAATGGCTTTGAGGGCTGAATGAGGACGCACATAAAAGGACCTCGGAGAGCTCCCGGCACAGAGTGAGCACCCAGCAGATTTTAGCGACTGTCATTGCTATTGTCACTATGAATGCCGAGCGCCAGAGGCCACCCTGGGTGTTTATATCTTGTGCATAGTTTGCCTCCTCAGCAGCAGGCTTCCTCTTATCTTCTTCCTTTCCTTCTTTTTTGGTAACAGCTTTATTGTGATAAAATTCACTCTTTTGAAGTGTCTGATTCAATGGGTTTTAGTACATTCACAGGATTGTCCAATCAGCACTACCTAAATTTAGGACATTTTTATCAGCCCCAAAGAAACTCCTCATTGTGTAGAATCAGAAGGATGGCTCCTCCCTTGCAGAGCTGTTGTGCGGACTGAAGCTGTGGTGGGCACGACTAGGTGTACAATACATGCGTCCTCCTGAGTCTGGTCTGTGATGAGCGGGGTCCCCTCACACTCACCCCCAGTCTCTACTTGCAGACCCCTCTCTTGGACACCGGCAGTCGGCAGCGCTCCCCCAGCTTGTCCACGTTCCCTCCTCGGAAGTGACTGAGAGGGTGAAGCCCAGACCAGGTACACAACTGTTTCCTGCTCTGTAGGGTGCGCGGCCCAATTCTTGGCTGGATCCTGGGGTCTCCGGGGTCTGGAAGTGGAGAGGGCGGCCTGAAAGCGGCAGCACAGGTGGGTCCCATGGTCCTCCCAGAGGGCCCGGGAGAGGCCAGAAAAGAGGTGGGCCAACTGGATGGCAACCAAGGGCCACTTACTCACACCGAGAGGGATTTCCCTGTGTCAGCACCCCGCTGGTGAGCTGGGGTCGGAGAAGGAGGCCTCGGTCACCATCAACCCCCCTCCTTGAACTGGGCCACTGAACTTGCGGTTCCAGGGCCAGGAGGCCAAGGGAGGCTGTGCAGTCTCTCAGGTGAGGTGACCAGGGCCTGAGACGCTGAGCGAAACATCATCAGAGGCCTTTGAGGCTGGGTATCCAGAGAGGGACGCACAAGGGAGGTGCCTGGGGAATCCCTCCTAGTTCTGGGAGGAGAGGAGAGGAGAGGCGAGCTGTGGGGACCAGGTATGGGGACATGGCTGGGAAGGACAGTGACAGTGTTCCGTCAGCATTTTTAAATTCCTGAAGCATCTTCACAACTACTACTTCGTGTTGCTTCCCAAGCGTTTCGAAGCCAAGTAGGATAACTGAGGGCATATTCCCAGTTCTGCCGGCTTCCTGACAGATTCCTACATCAGACAAGGGTAATACTGTCCTTTCTGAGGATGTGGAGGAAAGTAGGGGATTTGCTCCCAGAGCTTCATTCATTCTGGGGACACAGACAAAAGGCAGGGCCTGGCCAGAAGGAGCTGAGGGCCCGCTGGGAGAAACCTGTGAAAGGCGGTGGGGACTGTGTAGTCACAGGCAAGACTAGGACATAGAAGGGGCCCGCCCCAGCTCCTGGGGGGGAGAGAGAGGAGGAGGAGGGGGAGGAGCGGGAGGA
>NW_005370412.1:2885937-2886412 GCF_000412655.1 Myotis brandtii
GATTTTGAAGGCAGGGAGTTAGCTTGCAAAGGGGAGTGGAGGGAGACTGGGTGGCGGCTTGCAGGTAGGAGCTGCAGGTGGGTTGGGGGTACTGGGCAGGGACCCCCAGATCCTGCAGGGGCCCCCTGTGAGCTGCTAAGGAATGTCTGTGGTCAGACTTGGTTCAGGAGCCTGGAGAGAGTGTCTTCTGCTCTCCCTCGCAGTGGTTCTCAACCTTCCTAATGCTGCGACCCTTTAATACAGTTCCTCATGTTGTGGTGACCCCCAACCATAAAATCATTTTCGTTGCTACTTCATAACTGTAATTTTGCTACTGTTATGAATCGTCATGTAAATATCTGATATGCAGGATGTATTTTCAGGGGTCGCGACCCACAGGTTGGGAACCGCTGCCACCCAGGCCGCACCCAGCGGGGTCCAGAGGCCTCCCTGTCACAGTGGGTGCGCAGGGCCAAGGCAGGGCCGGGCCCCGTGT
>NW_005370412.1:2887287-2921217 GCF_000412655.1 Myotis brandtii
CCCCATCCTCCTGGGGAATGTGGGGGGCGGTCTAGGGGAGAACACCCCATCCTCCTGGGGAATGTGGGGGGCGGTCTAGGGGAGAACACCCCCACCCTCCTGGGGAATAATGTGGGGGGCGGTCTGTGGGAGAAACACTCTACTTAGATGCAGAAGACTGAGGGAATGTTGGTTCTACCTACTGTGTGTCCTTAGGCAAGTTTCCTACCCTCTCGGAACTTCATTTTTCTCATCTTTAAACGGGGGCCGGGGGGGGGGGGCAGTGCCATTGCCGTGAGGTAGCTTTCAGTGTCTGGCATCTGGTGGTAATTGCCATTTTAGCCTCAGTGCTCTAGTGAAATGATTAGTGATTCATTCATCTCCTGCCTCTGTCCTTATCTTATTGGATAGACAGGGCTGGTCTCATTTTAATCTTATTAATTATAAATGATTGTGAACGATCACGATGATGAATCCATGAGACTGCGGAATCTCCCGGGCAGGGGCTGTTCTATGCCTCGTGTCCTTTCCGGGCCTGGAAGAACGTGTTCTTGCACACAGGGCGATGGTTTAATCCAGCAGCCACTTCCCGGGGACCTGTTCTGCACAGGCCGTGGACTGTGGATACCAGGACCAGCAGGGCCTCTTCCTGTTTCTGAAGGAGCTGAGCTAAGGACTGACAGAGCCAGACAGCCCTGCAGTTTGTAGGCGCCGCTCCAGTGTGACCCAGAGCCCTGGCAGGAGTGCCTTCCCCTCTGCCTGGGCAGGTGGTACAGTACTCCCTCTTATCCAGGGCTTTACTCTGCGTGTTACCTGTGGTCGACCACAGTCTCAAAATATGTATTACATGGCAAATTCCAGAAATGAACAATTCATACGATTTAAACTGTGCGTGGTTCTGAATAATATGATGAAATCTTGGGCTGTCTCACGCTGCCCACACTGGACAGCAGTGATTTCAGTAATCAGTTTGTTTGTGCCATGCGGTGAAAAAGGTTGAAAATCGCTGCTGGATGGGCTACCTGCCCTCAGACACTTAGTAGCCATCAATTGAAAGAGGGAGAACGAGAGGGAGAGGGAGTAAGGGAGGGGGAAGGAGAGGGGGTGGGGGAGAGGGAGAGGGATTAGCACAGTTAATCTCTTACTGTGCCTAATTTATAAATAAAATTTTATCATAGGTATGCATGTATAGGAAAAAACAAGTGTATGTATAGGATTTGATACTATCCATGGTTTCAAGCACCCATGGGGGAAATTGGAACTAAATCCCCAGGGGTAAGGGGGAATGACTACAATTGGACAAAAGGTAATGGGGGGATTTCATCAGGCAGCAGAGAGCAGAGGGAATTGCATAGGCAAAGGCAGGTAGACATGAAAGTGTGTGGTTTGGGAATGGCCAGCAGTCTGATGTGACCAGATGGAGGTCACATTTTTGGGAAGGGAGTGGCAAGGGGTGAGCGGGAAGAGGTAGACCGGGGCCAAACTCTGAAGGACTAGATCCCACAGCCAGTGGTGGAACCATCAGAGTGAGCCAAATGCTCAGCTCTGCAGTTAATAGAAGCAAGGCCGTTATGATGACATGGGACAATGACTGTGTTAAGATGCTAAAGGAAAAAAGCATGAATCAACATTATACACACAACACAGTCACACAATGTTGAAAGGAAACAACAGATTGGGAGGAAACGTGTGAAAATGTTAACAGCGGTGATACTCAGGTGCTGAGATGTGAGTGTTTCTGGACTTTACACAGATTTACTCATTTCCTTAAAGACATTGGCCCTTCTTGGGGTGGGGAAGGAAGATGTCATTTGAGGAGGAGGCCGGCCAGGAGTGGAACCCAGGGCAGGTCTGGAGCAGCAGGATGAGAAGGGACGTGAGGGAATTGATTTTACATCGTATGCAAGTGACATTAACTGAAGAGATAGAAATACAAACACATTTTTAAAGATGCTCAGCTTTATCACAGAAATGCAAATGAAAAGCAAGCTGTATTTTTTCAATGAATTTTTTTACTTACCAATTTGGCAAAGATTTAAAGGGTGATCAAGCTGACGAGAACGTGGGAAAATCAGCGATCTCAGACATTGGGTAGGAAAGTAAACTGGCGCTGCCATCCTGGCGATGCGTGTCAGTTTTGAAATGGGCACAATCTTCCATTGAGAAATTCTACCCATGGACATTTATTAAGGAAATAATAGCACAAGGTGTACACATATACACGCATCCTCCACACACGGGGTTGTTGGTTGCAGTACTGTTTATTACATTGCAAAACTGGAGGCAATCTAATGTCCACTGAAAGCAAGTTGGTAAAATAGGTTTGGGTACATTCGATGAAATACTGCACAGCCTTGCCCTAGCTGGTTTGGGTCAGTGGATAGAGCGTCGGCCTGCAGACTGAAGGGTCCCAGGTTCGATTCCAGTCAAGGGCACATGCCCAGGTTTCGGCCTTGATCCCCAGTGTGGGGCATGCAGGAGGCAGCCAATCAATGATTCTCTCTCATCATCATCATTGATTCTATCTCTCTCTCCCTCTCTGAAATCAATATATATATATATATATATATATAAAATCGAATAAGGTAGATCTTTATGCATTCAAATTTAAAAAATTCCAAGTTAATAGTGGTTGCCCCTGGGTCAGCGGAGGGATACTTTTATACTTTTGCTTAAATACTTTACAGTAATATACCATAAAAATATGGTTATTTCCATATTTGAAATAAAAGATATCTGCAAGGCACTGACAGGACTTTGGTGACTGAACATGAGAGCAAGTGGCAGGGAGTAAGGGAGCAGCTGAGGGCACCTGGGGTCCTCAGCAGATGGGCAGCCACACAGGGCAAGAGGGGGTCGCTGAGCTTGGTTCTGGAATATTTTGATAACACGCTTTGATGGAGATGTTGGGGGTCCCTGGATGCCATGGTGGGGCTCAGTGTGGCTGTCAGACACAAGGAGTCGGGGCCTCTTGGGTAGGAATGGCCAAAAGAAAACATTTGCAAATGAGTAGAAATCCCGTAACATTGCACATGCCCCACACATCCTGTATCAGGGGCACTTTGTGATGGAGTAGCAACTCAAGGGCTGGAACATCAGCTTGCAGGAAAGAGGACTGGCAGGGGCTCAGCTTCCCTCCCGAACGTTTCTGCAGCAACTGTGTGCATGGGCAGTGAGGCCCAGGCCTGTCTCCCAGCTCAGGGGCAGTCACCAACCTCAGACTGCCTTGCTCCTGGCCATCTTTGCATTAACTCCTTCATTTCCCCTCCTGCAGCTGTGCCCAGTGAAGAAAGTGGAGCTGACATAAGAGATACAACTGCTGCCACGCAGGCCCAACACGTGAGCGCATCTAACCACCGGGAGCCACAAGGAAAAACCCCGGCGCCAGAATCAGGTAACTGCTTCTGGTTACCAAGTTCCCGCTCACTTGTAACAAGTAAGCAGTTCGATGTGGACAGCCACTCCTCCGCACAGGTTCCTTGAGACCTTCTTATGAGGCAGCGTGAGATGGTGGGAAGGTTCGGAACAGCAGCAGCAGGAGGAACAAGGGTGAGGATCCTAGTTAGCACCCTGAGGGCTGTGAAAGCTTACGGAGCCTTTTCCTCACTGTGAATCTCTCATTTCTCACCTGCAAAAGGGGTGGAGTTAAAAACTACCCTGCCTACATCACAGTGAAATAATTATGTACTTTATAAACTGCTATATAAATATAACGTAGTCTTACTATGAGCTGGTAGTTCTGTGATGATTACAGTGGCCCACGGCCGAAGGCTGAGCTTGTTTCTAGGCTTAGAGAACTTAGTTTCCTGGGGGAGAGAGGGCCTTTACGAATGTGGGCCCAGGGAGGGGGTGTAGGGGTGTATATTTCCAGCATCTATTTAATAGAGTTATTAAGAGGAAGGTGGGAAATAGAGAACAGAAAATAACTGCCTGATGTGTGAGGAGGGCCAGTGTCACCCTACGACATAGGCCTCTTTCAGCCACTGTTGGTTGGTCGTAATTGTGGCCAAGCATTCTCCAGTTCAGTAGTTTCTTTCCTCTCCCTTTTTGAAACCCTAAATCACCATGCACCATCTGTGGTGTCCAGTGTGCACGCCTGACTGCTAAGAACTTGAAGTTTTCAAATGGCAGTAAGATAATTTCCCCTGAACCAGGTAGCCCTTTCTTTTTCAGAGCAATTCTTTGGAATCCTGAAAGCAGATTTTACCATCCCAGCTGAGATGGACCCAGAAGATATGAAAGACCAATTTTTGAGTGAGGTGAGATTTCTGCCCACTTCTAATTTTGACCAGATGACTTGACAATGCAAGGCAATACTGTCAAAACCAATAGAGGGAGAGAGAAAGCTTTGGAAAATTCGCTCATCTGTTCCCATTATTATCACTTTGGCTCATGGTGACAGGTTGGCTCGTGTTCCGAGATCTTTTTAGATCCTTTTGTAACTTTTGCCAAAAACTTTCCTGAACTCTAGAAAGAAAGAGAAAGAGGAAGAAAGAAAGAAAGCTCTAGTGGGTTTGGCTCAGTGGATAGAGCCTTTGGACTGAAGGGTCCCCATATAATTCCAGTCAAAGGCATATACCTCGGTTGCAGGCTCAATCCCAGGCCCTGGTTGGGGTGCATGCAGAGGCAACCAATTTATGGGTCTCTGTCACATCAATATTTCTCTCTGTCTCTCCCTCTCTTAAAAATCCTCGGGTGAGGATTAATACACACACACACACACACACACACACACACATTAAGGCAGAAGGTTAGAAGGACCTGAATTTGGGTCGTGGCTTTCCACTTATTAATTGTGGTGACCTTGGGCAAGTAACTTAATTTTTCTGAGTCTCAGTCTCCTCATAAGTTAGGAACAACAGTACCTAACTCATATGGTTGGTATTAGATTAAATGAAATATTCCAAGTGCTTAGCCAATTGGTACATAGTAAGTGCTCAATAAACATAAACTTTAGCTATTATTATTATCAACATTATTATTGTTCTAAATATACATTTCTTCCAGTTTTTTCTCCTTGTTCTTTTAAAGTACTAGTATGTGAGAGATGGCAGATTGTCAAGAGGAAGAATTATTCCTAAATATTGTGACAAAAGCCTCAAGTTGATTTCGAATATGGCCTAAGGGCACATATTTCGGTTATATCAGATAATCATATAATGTCAGAGCCAGAGAGCTCATTATGGGTCATCCAGCCCAAACCATAACTATGTATCTTGTAGATTATTGCAATTTACTCACAGGCCAAAGAAAGAACACCTAGGCAATTTATTCTAAAACCTCGCAAACTCAGGTTTCTAGAAAGAACTGTGGTGTGTGTGTGTGTGTATGTCTGCCAGGGAACGGGGAGGGGGACTGGTGAGCTTTTAGTGCATTTTTCTATTGAAGAAAGAACAGCTATAAAAGATGCAATTTCAGCATCTGATACTTTTTTTTTTTGTAAAAGTCCAAGTAACTGAAGACTGCAGTGTTGAATATCAGCTCTATAAATGTCAAGGATTTTTTGGGGGGTGGGGGTGTGTTTGGGGTGAGGGTAGGGAGACCAAACCAGAAGCAATCTACCTTCTGTCTTACATTAAAGCCAATAATAGGAAGATTGGGGTCCAAATGGAGAATTACATCTTCTGGCCACCTTTGTTGGAATATATCTATCCCATATTAGTGGAGAGAATGTCTATCTCGCAGATTTAAAGGATGGAATTGGTAGGGACAAGGTGTGTGTGAGAAAGGTAGAATATATATCATTAGTTTTAGCAGCATTTTAAAATTCCACATAGAAGACAAACACCTGTAGCCGACTTATCCCAGTTCCAGGGACAGAGACAGAGAGAAACATTGTCACAGACACACATTGTGCTCAGAGCTTGATAGGGACTAGTGGTTGTTAACCCTGCTGAGGTTAGAATCCCTGGGCAAGTTAAAGAAAAGCGTGGCCCCAGTCCTCAGAGACAGTCTATGGAATTGTTCAGTGGAGGAACTCAAAGGCAGCCCTGCTGTGTTTGTTGTTGTTTGTTTGTTTTTAAGTTCTGCAGTGATTCTGATGAACAGTCCCGGTTGAGAAGCACTGATTTAAGTCATTTGTTTTAGCCTCCTTTGCCATCAAACTTTCTTTTTGTTGGCTGGGGTGTTGGAAAGGGCCTAACAGACTGATTTATGTGCCTTCCCATTGGTGACAGTGCTAATAACAAAAGGCAGGCAGCTGGAGAGAGGCTGAGAAAAATGAAGGGTATATAGGTGGACAGTTTAGGATATAGATGACAAGACAGTATTAACAGTTTTTCTCCTTTTGATGTTTCAGATCCATGAAGTCTTAAAGCAAACGTTAGGTGATGAGCAATTCAGATTGAAATGGGTTGGCTTTGAAGTAAACAAAAAATAGCTCATGCAGTTTCCTTCTCACACAGTCTTCTCTGGGTTTTAAGAGCATTTTCACTTTTTAATTCCAAGAAGCTCAGAATGAGAAATAACTCCACATATGTGAAGAGGCTAACTGTGGAACTCAGACCTCCACCAGCACAAAAGAAAATGACATATGCAACTGGTATGAAACGAGGGAAGGTGGAGGTATTTGGGAACAATAACTTTGAGAATGACAAGCAAACAAGAACCAAAAATAAAATAAAATAAATAAATAAAAACAAAAAAACACCCAAATCCTGAAACAAACCCCATCAAAACAAAAAAACACCCAAATCCTGAAACAAACCCCATTAATCTCTCTGGGAAACTAAGAGAGGACAGTAGTGGTTTGGGAAGCCAAGTGGGGCCATAGTTCCAAATACAGGGGCTGCTTTCTTTACCAGTGACAATCTATTAAAGGGATTTTAAATTCTCCAGAATGAGGAGCTCTCTGGGGTCTTATCACAAAACCATACTGTATGTTCATGCTATTTGCCCTAAATCTAAATATTTCTTACCTGTAAGTTGGGAAATTCTATGACATTGTTTTTAATGTTAAAATATACCTTCAGAATAATGTTCCTGCATACATTTTTTTTCCTGGTCTTTCTCCAAGTGTCCTAATCACCCAGATATACATGCAAGAAATAAGAGAGTAACATGTCACATACCATAGCAACTTTAGTCTGAAATGTTTAAAGTTAAAGTTTATTTGAATTCTTTGTAAGATTATCAATAAAAGACCTCAAACGTATCTATATCTGTACATGTACAAGAACCATCAAAAATTATTCACAGAACAAAAATAAATCTTCTTTAGAACAAACCCAGGTAATGAAATGCAGATATGGATCTCACATGTGGAACAATCTAAGTGCTACCAGCACAAAAATATGGCTTTAAAAATAAAATAAAATCTTGGGTTTTGTTTTTCTAAGGTGTATTTCTCTTTCTTGAAATAAAAAATAAATTATTTAGCGCTATCATTGTAAAATAGTCATGTGTATTAACACACTTTTATTAAGGCCCTGGAGATGAAAAAAGAAAAGCCAATTTAAAAGGTAAATTCCTCACAGGTGTGATTCAGGTTAATGTGCTGCTGTCTGCTTGAGTTAATTTTAACGTAACTAGGAAATGTCTAAGCACCAGTCAAAACTTAAGCTTTACTATTTATTTCAACTTCTCTGCAGGACAGTGGTCATTGATTCAATGAGCATTTAACCTTTTGGTGAACTGGCAATTGAAATGTTTCCCTTGGGAGTTTAGAAACGACACAGATATGCTATTTATACACAAATGTGTAGCCCCACACAGATGATGGAGGCTCCTAAAACACAGCTTCTGTGTTAATCTCTCTACAGCAGGTACATCTGGTTCTAGGTCCCGAACTAAAAAATTCCCTAGGGAAAAAGAGGACATTTGATTGAAAAATAAGAACGGAGTAGGAAATTAAAATGAATGATGAAATTTGGGCAAAAACTACCATTTTGGTTTCCTTGGGTGGCTTACTGCATTTGCCAAGTCCAGCTGGGTTAGTTATGCAAACACCTGAGGACTAACTGAGCAGGAACCAAAACTGCTTCTTTCTGGATCCCACTGATCTTCACTGATCTGAATCCAGATCAGCGAGATTCAACTGTCTTTCTATGACACCCTGAGGTATCAATAACGAAACCTAGGGTTCTTGAGACAATGTCAAATCAAATAAATTTCAAGTTACTTTTACACACACACACACACACACACACACACACACACATATACATATAACACATATGGTACATTTTTAAAAAGAGAGAACCACTGTCAGAAAAATCTAACAAATGAGAACAAAATCTAAACAACCCAAGGAAGTTTGGGAATCACTGCTCTGTAGGTGGATTAACATTCAGAAAGAGGAAGCCCTAGGATTTGTGTTTTGTGTGGGTGTGCACATGTTGTCTGCAGAAACTGCCTCTCCACATATCAATGTATTTTAAGTGCAGGCAAGGCCTGGGCTATTGAGAAGGCTGCTGTGCACAGTCCCCTCTTGGATCATGTTATCTTCCTCAGGTTCTTTCACTCCTCATGAGATATTTATCCTATCTCATGCAAATTTCATCACTGTTGTCTTTCCTAAACTCAAGAGCTCCATAACTGGGTCATGACCACAAGAGAATACTTCTGGAACTAATAGCAATCACTCAAACACAGAAAGAGATTCTATTTAAAAATTCAACACCCCAGTATATCTTACTTAAAAACAAAAACAAAACAACAACAAAAACTGGGCTAGCTAGTTTGGCCGAGTGGATAGAGTGTTGGCCTGTGGACTGAAGGGTCCCAGGTTCGATTCCAGTCAAGAGCACATGCCTGAGTTGCGGGCTCGATCCCCAGTATGGGCATGCAGGAGGCAGCCAATCAATGAGTTTCTCTCATCATTGATGATTCTATCTCCCTCTCCCTCTTCCTTTCTCTCTGAAGTCAATAAAAAAATATTTTTTAAAAAACAACAACATAAAAAAACAACTAGTAAAATAGGTCCTTCCAATTGACATATCAATAAAAACGAATTCTTGGCCCCCAGGTAGGGGTGGGAAGGCAACTGTTCACTGTTGGGGCAAACAGGAGGTTTCACTGCTAGACTTGAAAGAGGAAGGGGACGGGAGAGGAAAGCCCCTTCCAGTCTGCAGGAGACGGTGGCCTCCAAAGGTGTGGCTGAAAAGTCAGCGAAGCTGTGGCATAGGCTTCGGAGCTGCTGAGTCAGGCCCAGTGACAAAGTCCAGTCTGGTGGTAAGCCTGGGGCTCAGAGTCATATGGGACGTGGTCATCCTGAAGAGGGTTCCTTCCCCAAGTTCAATCCCACAACCGGACTTCCCAGGAACTCCCAACTGGAGATAACTAGAGCTAAACCTAATGGAAGGAAAACAAACACCAATGCAAGCTCACTTGATGGCAGCTGTCTTGCTCTGGGGCTTCCAAAACAGAACTGCTCCCAACCTGGTGTACCTCCGGGGACAGGGCGGACAGAACTGCAGATCCACAAACAAAGGCCACAGGTAGACTAGGATGTGAGAAGCCTGACTTCTAGAGTCAAGCTCATTCTCAAGGGCACACAGTGGTCATGACAGAAAATCCTGCTTTTCCTTGCCCTGTCTGACAACATCGCAGGGAAAGGTGGAAGCAGCCCAGAAAAAGCTAATTCTGACCAACTTGATAACAATGGAAAAAGCCAAAAGCTACAGCAGCATGGTTACCTCATTTTGCCATCTTTCTTACCAAAAGATTGTCCCAGACCCCAACGGCACCTTGGCGATAGAGCCCGGCACACAGACGGTGCTCCAGTTGCCTAGTTACAACATCCTCTCTGTCAGGGCTTATATTGCAGAGACTCAGGGAATATGATGACTTGATGGAAATGTAACTCCTTTGGCCCATTGATATAAAAGGGGAATCTGAAGCTCTTTTCCTGAATCCTGTCAGCACTGTTCTTGTCAACGGCCATGTTTGGTTGTTAGTGGGATAAGCACTTAGTAAGCATGCCCCCTGACCTCCAAATTCCACACAATCTGTGTCTCTGCAGCACACACAATGTGGCGATGTGCTGGGTAGAAGTGCAAGGCCCGGCCATCTGAGTCCACCTTCTTCTTCCCCATATCCCTCCTCCCAATAGCACAGAGGCTGGTACCTATTGGGGCTGAGCAAAGCCAACTAAGCTATACCTCCATAAAAAGTCAGCTGTTGCTGCCTTCTTCCACACCTGAGAAAAAAACATTTCAGAATAAGCTCTATAGATTGCAGCATTTTCTAAAGAAAAACTCAGAAAAATATTTGTATAGAAACAGGCTCAAAGGATAATCTAACATTTAACATCTGGCAACAACTCTGAACTTCTAGCTTATGTCTAACTTTATTATTTTTTATTCTCTTCTCTTCATTCGAGATAACCTGATAATAGAGGGCTGCATAATCTATCCAAACATTTGGGCATTTAATCTTCCAAAGGAGGCAGCTCTAAGGAGCTCCCACATGCCAACAAGAAAAATTGCATCCACCAAAAACACATTTGATGTTCTGTGTCTAGGCCCCCAGGACAGGTAAGCTTATCAGCCTCAGTAATCCATAACTGGCACCTGAGAGCTTCCGAACCTCAAGCAAGACATCACCCACGTTACATACGTAAGGCCCTCGACACCAACGATACTTTTACCAGGTTTTCTGCAGCACAGTTGACGGATTTTTACGAAGAATGAATTAGAATTAAACCTGGCTAGAGATGAGCAACAGTGGACCTATGTTTATATTATCCTCTCCCACAAAGGGCAGTACTGCAGAATTGGTTAACCCCCACCCCCATTTAAGTAAGTGATTTTGACTACAGTGTGCCTTCAGCTTGGAGAGGAGAGGTAAGAATTTGTAAAATAACTATCAAAGATCAAGAAAATACATGGGTACCAAACATGTGGGCATGAGGTCTGCAGATCAGATAAGCACTGTGACGAACTCCTGCTTGAAATCCTGACTGGCAGAAATGGGAGTGTTATGAAGGGAAATGCTTTAAAAGTTCGGGGGTTGGGGAGGCTGCTGAGATACAAGGACCAACACAAAGACCCACCCGAGAGAGGGCAGCGCTAAAGCGTCAGAACGTAAGCGGGGGCGCTGCGAAAGGGACTCAGGGCCGCTGTCTAGGCTTCTCAAAAGAGGACCCGATAGATAAACATTCTCCTGTTCCCTTCCAAATATTCTGTTATGCAGAAATACTCACTCCTGCACAGGGCTCCCTCCGGTCTTTCTTCCCCCACGCCTCTTTTCCTTTTTTAAAATTTCCTTAAAGTTTATCATTTAATAGAGCATTAACTTGATAAATGTTCTCTGCCAATAGAAACAACTGCTTAGATCTTGCTTAAAGAGATTCAACACCCTTTTAACATTATACCTCACAGCACAGAAGGCATGAACGAGTTCTATTTGTGTGGTTATATGTACACATGTGTGAATAGATATGTATATATATATATTTGTATATATAATGGCTAACATGTAACATTCTATGCTTCTGATAATCAGGGTTGCATTCAAGATGACAATTCACACCTTTGGAAAAAAGGAAACCAATCAGCTTCCACGACTGTTTCTGTCCTACACTAAAGCCAAGATGACAACTGGTGAGACAGTAATTACTGACGAATCTACTGAGAGCATGGGGGCAGCACACGGAACGCGCTGCCTCCCACTTTGGGTTTCTTTTCTTACAAGAGAGTCATCACTCTTCAGGGTGACGCTTCAGATCTGGATTTCCTTCCCAAATTTTATTTAAGGGATTAAAGGAGCAACTTAAAAGTTAAAGATTGAGATAAGATTACCCTGCCTAGAGATATGCTAGTATAATGAATAAAATCTTTATCCCAAATAAAAATTATAATTTACAAATAGAAAATGTTTTGTTTTTAAATAGGAAATAGTCAGAGATTCCTGCTATGGTATGGTTAGCCCTTTTCTGTGCGGAAGAAAGGGTGTCTGTTCTGGATGATTTATGGACAGCACATTGGAAGAACCTCTCCAGGGGAGAGTAAACCCTGTTGGTGACGCTGCTGCCACCACCGGGGCGGGGAGGGCAGTGGGTGTGGGCAGGTGGAGATGGTGTGTACAGACACAAATATTTATAGTTTTGTAAACTCTAAAGAGGAAAGAGAACACTCTTTATTACAACTGGGGTAAAAAAACAGCCCCCTATCTAAAATGGAAAATTCCCATCTGCTATAGACAGAAGGGGATAAACACCAACTAGAGTTCAATAGAACTCACTCCTCAGGAAGTCCAGTTTTGATGCAAGAGCTCTCGTCTGTGTCCTCTGAAGCAGCATATCCCCAAAGTGGAGTAGCTGTCCATCCAGAGCCAGTCTTGGTTTATCAGTGGGATCAAATGTTTTGTTTGGACCTTAGTATTTGCATGTTTTCCTAAAGGACCAGAGGGCCGAAGTGGGATTTTTTTTAAACTGGCAGATGAATCCCTGAAAAAATTCATTCTGAAAATGTCCTATTGTACACCGTGCGCTTCTACCAGACAGACAGACAGTGGGTCTCTACATACTGACCCACTGGGCTCATTTCTCACTCATACAACTAACAACTGCAGTGCTTTCAACAAGAGAAAACAATAATAAAAATAGCAATAATTAAAAAGGTAATCTACATTATTAACTTCCTTTGGGTATATTACAGTGGTATTTTCTGTACATGGCCCAGAACTAAGTTCCCTATGTACACAGAGACACGCGGGGAAATCATCGACCTCGGGAGTCTTCGCCTTATGCCCTGAAAGACAAGGTTCCTTCTTCAATTGAGAGTGTCTCTCCTCACTGCTGTTCTGAAGTAGCAACATTCTGTAAACCTGGTGGGGTTGGGGGAAGGGCGGGGACAGGAGAGCGGGGACATTTCCTTCTGTCTCCTCCCACAGTCTGTCTAGTCATCAAGGCCGTCAGCAGCTGCTGTTTTTGAATTCACCATTCTCCGTGATGGAAAGCTTGGTGGGGTTGGTGGGAGAGAGGCCATTTCGGACCTGCATGCTGTACCGCTCCTTCACCTGGGTCAGTGCGCTCATCAGTCTGGTGTTGGCCGAATCCAGGGACACGATCCGTTTTTCCTACAACACACCAATCATGGCTTTATTCCGGCTCCACACAGGAAATCACACCGTAATACTCTTTAGAGTGACTGTTCTAACGCTTTCTATCACACTGCTGCACGCATGATGCTTTCCGGATCAATGGAACGTCTCTGCCTCTTTCTGCACACCGAGTCCAACGGGTTTGTGCTCATTTTCTCTTTTTGTCCTGTCAGCATAGCAGGATGTGTTATTAATAATCCCTCAGGACACTAAGATACCATGGTAAGGTGACACCACGTGTTACTTCAGACTGTGCAACACAGGGTCAAGCTGCCTGACTGTATTAAGTGCTTTTGGTCAAATTTAAAACATGGACATTAGATGGCAAAGAAAGAAGCACCAGAGGTTTCATTTCACAGAGAAGTGCAAGTGATCTGTGGGTCCTTAGCCCCCAAAGAGGGCACATCAGTCGTATTTGCAGAGAACTCACATTGTGCTCAAGATAAAAACAACACATGGTGGCAGTTTATAGTCACCAACAAAGTGAGGATGCAACACGCAAGAGGGGGGAAAGCAGCCAAAAGCTCAGACCAGGGAGTTACTTGGATACAGGTAGGGAGGTGTGGCCGAGGGGGGTGCCGTAAACATAACACATGAAAACAAACAGAGAACACAAGCTCCTGGACTCATTCCAGCTCAGAGTTACTCCAGGAAAGCTACCCGACATGGAGAGTGCTTTCATTTTAGTTTTGAGTCTCTGAAAAACAACACACGCTTTAGAACCAATATTTTGGAGCTAAAGGGTGTTGAATACACACACATTAAAAAAAAAAAGAAAGAAAGAAAACCTGAGGGGTGAAAAAAAGGGGGGAAAAAACCAACTCAAGAAAAGTAGGGCCATCTAAATTAAAAAAAAAAAATCACCCCATCAAAATATCAGTCTTAGAAAGATTAGGCGAGAAGCCTAATACTAGCTTCAGCAGCGAGGTAAATCATTCCAGAAGTTAATGCCAAGAAGAGCTGGCTTTGCCTATGCCCATGAAATTAAAAAGAAAATGGCACATGAGGAACAATCCCCAAAGCCAAAAGGAGCTTTCCTACCCCAGAAACTTCTGCATTTATGGGGAAAAGCATGGTAAGGTGAGTCATGGTCAGGCTTGGAGAGGAGAGGAGGACTGAGGCTTTGGCGCTGCTCCTTGCTGTTGAAGCCCAGCAACACAGGGCCCACGGGGGCTCTGTGGGGAACTCACTGCAGCGGATACAGAGTAAAGATCACTGCCCAGGGAGTGTGTGTGTGTGATGGGAGGGTGGTTTAGGTAAAAGCACAGACACAGCATCAAATGATGCTTCCCTACTCTGGGGTGGGGCAGGGACCTGTAAGGCAGCAGTGTGGTGGTCATAGTTTCAAAAGTATAAAAACCAAAACCCAGCTCATGCTTACTATCATTAAAAAAAATTCTTCCTTTCCCTGATGGAGAACTCAGGTGGTAAAATACCCAAAATCAGCATTATTAACTAACCACTAATCAATATGCTTTTGACATTGGAAGGTGAGTATCTTGTTGGAAGGATAAGCAAAACTCAAAGAAGGAAAGATCCATGAGGCTTTAAAAAAATGATAATAATTAAAAAAAATTGGAATTTACTGGGATAATAAGTATAGATCTTTTCCAAGTCAGTCGGTAAGGATTGGCCCATGGTTTATCAGAAAATAAGGCCTGGGAGCCAAATCTGATGTTTTAGCCTATGGATCCCTACACAGAAAAACATAATTTCTTGAAATAATGAAAAAAAAATTCAACATTAGGCTAATCTATAAGACCCCAATACTAAGGAATATTCATTATACTAGCACATCTCTAGGATTTTCCAGGCTTATAAAAAAATTAGGCATTATAAAACATTATCTGATTCTTAAAGGGTTACAAAGAGATTAAGAATGATTGTAATTATTTATTGACTATGAGAGTAACAACAGAAGCCAAACAATCCCTCTCCCCCAAACCGATAAAGGTTTTTAAGTGGAAAAACTCCCTTTTGTAATTCCCTTCACTGCCAACTTCTCAAAATAAAACAAAAAGTAAAAGAAAAAAAAATCAAATAGGGACTTTTGAAGTTCACGTTTAGTTGACAAAAGATGCTCTGACATTGCGATTCTGCCTGGATTGAAAGACAGAACAATCTGGTCCAGGCCTGACAGGAAGGATGTCAAGGGTGGGGAGTCAGGAGCTGGAATGTGTAGGAGGCCAGTGCACTGGGCCAGGGCTGGGAACTGCTCGGTTAGAGAACGACAGGGTTTACTTGCCTGTTTGAATAATCTCATCTCCATTTAGGACCTGTAATTTAACACAGTGGAGGTATCACTTGCAACAGTACCTAGGCAGCTGCTTGCTTCTCAGAAGAGGAAGCCCTTCTCTGTTCTCCATCTGAGTCACATGGAGTGATCCTGGAGGGGGGTGAAAGGTGGCACAGTCCCTGGACTGATGTTTGAGGAAATGGTCCCTTAGTACCATCACCAGGCTCCCCATGGCCATGCTACAAGGTCCAGGACGGTGGACCTGCCCTCACCGATGGAGTGCTCATCCTCCCCCTTCCAGTTAGTAAGCGGCTGGCCCAGGCTGGCCTTGTGGCTGAACTGACTCTAGGAGATGGAGAGGCTGAATTCAGGGACAAGCATGTCCTGTGGGACACAGGGCTGCTGAGAGAGATGAAAACCAATTCACTGAGCATCCGGCATAGCATTTTGGGAAATGCTGGGCTCAACTCCCGTGTAAGGTAAGATACTATATTCATTTCAGAAATGTTTTTTCTACTAGTGGCACCAAGCTATTCATTACAAAGGGTACCAAAGGCTTTTCACAGTCTCTTCCTATAATAATATTTTAATGTATCAGTAAGACAACATCTGGGACTGGGAAACCTACCTTTTAAGGAGAATATAATTTTTCAAAAACTGACTTTAGTGTTTGATTTGTGCTGTGCATGGTGCAGTGGTTTCCACATGTGCTCTAGTAGATTTTCCCAGTATTCTTTGGGGATCCACACTGGGCATCTGGTAGAAAATGTACTATACAGTAAGGCCTATGTTGGAATCGGTAATTGATTATATTTAGCTAGCTTTGGTGTCATGCAACCTATTATTGTTGAGTGCTCAGTAGGAGCAGCTGGAAACTGATCTATAAAAGGTGCCTCTGGTTTCACCAAAGTAGTCCATGGAATCAAACCATTTAAACACCACTGTCTTGAGGGAAGGACACAAAATATTATCTAATTGAGCTAGACCACACGTCTGGTACTTTGAGGGTAATATTTCTTCCATTCCTGAACAGTGCCACACTCCTGGTTAACAGACAGAAAGTCCTTGTTTTCCAGAGCATTGAGCCCTGATAAATCCAATTCCCTCTCTTGCTTTCACCTTCTATCTTAGGGCTCCTGCTGCATACCCAGTCATCTTGCCCTACATGTCAAAACAGGGGCTGGGGTGGGCTAACAATGAGAAGCTGATGATGAAGCTGTGTTGATGAACAACCGAGAAAAGGGCAATCCTGCATGCAGAGCCACCACTATGACACAGCCATGCTCCCTCTGCTTCAGGCCAACACAATCTCAGGCCAGCTGAAATTATTAAAATGGTCTGTTGTATCTTATTGGAACCAAAAGCTCTCCTGGTGTGGTTATTAGAACTTTCCCTACTTTATACTGCCATATCGAAAATTCCAAAGTGAAAACTTGTCAACACTAGTTTTCCTGACTAAATTGCCCTCTTTCTCCAGGCTGTTTCTCTTAAGCCTGCGGGATGAGTTTTTATAGTACACAGCAAGATGGCCTTGTCTCCACTACCCTTCCCTCACTCACCCTGGAGACACCTGAAAGTTTTTGTTTTTAAAGGACCATGTAAGATAATTACAATAGAAGTTTCTTCTGCTACTTAGGAGGTCTAAATATCCAGAAACTACAGAGTTTAAGGGTCCAAAATATTTTGGGAACTATGCTGACGAGAGCATCACTAGACTTCCAGGTCAGGAGTCTCTGAAGGAGTACAAGGCCCATGGAGCATTCTTCCCATGGCTGTGCTTTCAGCTTCACCCCCAGTGTCTTTAAAAAAACAACCCCCACCCCAGCACCTAGACTGGAGGTGGCAAGGGCATGTTTCAGAACAATGGGGGCTCCAACACAGACTGACTGCTGGCTGACGTGCAGAGAAGGGAGCAGAACATGAAGTCCTTGCTCCCAATTTTATTTTACAGCTGACGGATATGGTATGTACTTAAGGGTGAGAAATGCACACCTGGCTGGGTTGTCTTCAGGCAGGTGACACATTCAGTGGGGTAGATCAGACAGTCTCAAAACCGCACCCGCCTTTTGTGATTTGTTTCGTTCTAAGACATACGACTATATGTTGCACTGATAAAATGAAAAAGAATTAAGAAACATTTTCTGCCTGCTGGATTTTGTTCTGAACATTGATGTGTTGCTGTGAGATACTCTTGGCAGTCATCACACCATTCTTGTCACAGGTATAGAGTGAGCAAAGGCCCAGACTGATTTCAACAATCGAAAGAGGCTCTCTAAGCACAGCCAACAACCAAGCAAATTCCAAGCATCAATGCCAAGCCTTGAAACAAAGGAATAAGGAAGGGTACCTTTGACAACCTTGTCTCTCCCCTACAGTTGGGGCTAGAGGTTGATGGCACAGTGGACGTGACTGACAAGACCGTGAACATCACAGCCAAGCAATGGTCAGTGGAGGTCACAAGCCAGACACATGCAATTACTTTTCACAGCTATTCCCTTAGAGAACGCCCTACTTTCCATAAGGGAAGAAGTAAACCCCATCATGCACTAGGTTGAGATCTGTTAAGCAACTGTACTAAGCACGCTAATACTTTGCTGGGTTAACAGACTTGTCACTAGTAAAAGAAAGGAGAAGTGAGAGATCATATTGAAATCTTCAAAAGGTAATGCTGAGAATTTTCCAGTGACCCATTTTCCAGGACATGCCTTGGCATGCACAAGGGACGGGAAGTCAGGAAATAACAGTTATTATAAACAAGTGCCTTCTACCAGATTCTGCGCCTGCTTACCTGTGCATCGATTATTTTCTGCTTTGCATCAATAACTGCTTGCATCTCAGCATGATCCTTCTTCAATTCCTCCTCCACAGCCATTAGCCTAAAAAATAGCAGGAAGGACATTTCAGCATCTTCAAAAGAGGGCTAGATAATGAGCGCAGAGGACAAGAAATCCAAACTCATCCTAGTTCAATATTTCCACTCATCCCAATCAGAGATCTGAAACCGTGTGCTCTTTCTTCTTTCCTACCTTGGAAGACACCCAACGTTAATTTCTCTCCCTGTGTCTAGGTCACTCACATTTTTATTTCCTCTGGGACAGTATTTCCATGATCACTTCTTCCCTCAGATCCCTCAGCACAACTCACTTCATCTTAAAATATCAAACCAGTCAACAAAAACCCAAAAATTTCCTCTTAATCTCAAGTTACCCTGTGACAGCTGTCCTTTCTGTTCCCTGCACAGGTGGGTCCTCAAAGAGGACTCTATACTTAGTGGGTCTAGTTTCTTTCTCATCCACCATTTACATGTCACCCCACTGATGTTTAAATTCCACCAAACTGCCCTCAGTAAGACTGTACAGCTGAAACAGCAGAACTCTTCTGTCTTCAGTTTACCTGACCTTCCACAGCTTTTGACAAGATAGAAGCACAGTGGTTATTGAGCATGGACTCTGGAGCTTGAGCCTGGCTTCAAATCTTGGTTGCACTGTTAGGTGACCTTGGGCAAGTGTCTTAATCTGTTGCTCGTTTCTTTATTTGTAAAACGAGCATAGTAATAATGCCTTCCTCAGACATTGGCATTAAACAAATTATTATTAACAGATTAAACAATCTGTAAAGGAAAATGAGCCAGGCCCATAGTAAGTGCTATGTGAGTGTTGGGTAAAATTAACCCTCCCTTAGCCTCCCTTGACATCCTTGGCACTCTCTTCTCTTGGTTCTCTGGCCCTAACCAAGAGAAACTTCCTTCCCTGTTTTTGGAAACTTTTGTGAAAAACTAAGTTAGTTTTGGACACTGAATACTTAGGTTTTTAAAACCCACTTCTCCTCTAAGGCCTCTTAAGTGCATCATGAAGTTTTTATTTTTCCTAATTGTTACGATGAAAGAAAACAAACTACCTCTATCTTCAAAGGAAGTGCACAGAGGTCGCCCACTTGGAAAATTTAAGAGACAGGACCAGTCATCACCTTTGTACTAAGTACCATGAGCATACGCAGAGTCTGCAAGTGGCACTGTTGCCGTTCCTTGAGGAGTCTCTGGCTCCTCTTTCCACCTCTTTGTGTGCCTGGCTACCCACCACCACTGCCAGGTGACCCTGTAACCTGCTAATGATGCTCTTCATCTGGCTGTCCTTCTCTTCCTGCTGCCGGCGCAACCGCTCCTCGCTGTCCTCCAGCCGGGCCTTGTACTCCAGCAACAGCTTCTGCATCTGCTGCTCCTGCACCAGCAGCCGGCGCTCATACTCCTCTAGCCTCCGGCTGGACACTCGCAGGCGCTCCTTCAGTTTAGTGATTTCCTGCTCATACTAGAGGACAGAAAAAGGAGTTACACAAGTTGTAGAATCAGTGATTTGCTTTTGAAAAAAGAAACCTGAGGCAAGGTAGCTAGATACCATCCGAACTGCCATCCCACCTATTGCTGATGTTCTTGAAAATTATCAACAGGCACAAATGGGAATGGAGCTCTGCCCTCCTCCTAAAATTACATTTATATTGTTAACTTGGCATTCTAAATCTATATATTAATGCGTCTCTCTCCACATTAAACTACCAGCTCCTGCAAGCCGCATCCAATCTGTGATGGCATCAAATAGGAGTAGGAAAATAAAATGATCAAGCACTTAGAAGCCTGACAAATCACTTAAAATGAGCCAAAAGCCAGTTGTCGACAAGAGAAAGGTTCTGTCATTGCCTGTACTGTAGGAATCTCGGACCGAGCTTGGCTCATCGTTCCTTCACTCTACTAGAATCAGCCCTGTAGAGAACACCCAACATTTCTATAATGTTAAGCACTACTAAATAAGTAACTAGAAATTTATGGCAGAGTAGACTTTTGCTTCTTTCTCCCCAACTAGAAAAGTATAAAATATTCAGGTCACAAGGATTAAGCCAAAGGCCTACAAGTTCTTTAGGGCTGATGGATACTGCCTCTTGGCCCTTTTTCACGATGTGGTTCACCTGTCCAATTTAGTTCTCCCTTCTCAACACATAGGTCTGTTTTCTCGCAAAAGCTTTATGTAAGTAAAGCTTTATATAATTCAATTGGTTACACGACCCTTTCTTGTACTGAAGTTGCTGGGTGTGGGGTTTGAGTACACTGGAATGTCAAATTTCTAGGCAAGGTGAGAAGCATAAGCTTTGTTATAGATGGTCTACATAAATTCATTAGGAATTAGTGATAAATCTGTACAATAATTTGTAGAATGCAATCTATTTTCACATAATGTTTCATTTAATTGACAGACAATTAGCTTCTTTAACAACATGGTCCTAAATGATGATTTAATCCAGAAGGTCAAAGATGACAATTTTTAGGACAGTTTGAAGAGGAAGACTGCATCAATGAGCATGTTTAGGATCATGCTGATAGGTAAGCAGAAGCTAGGTGTCTGGTTCTTAGTCAAATAAGATAATGCCATACATGGTGTCAAGTTCTTGTTTGATAATTTTTTTCCATGTCAACTTAAAAAAAATAATAAAACAAAACTGAGTCAATAGATATCTTTTTTAAAAATCATCTATAAAACCAGAAGTTCTTTATCTAGAAAAGACAAAAAGAAAAAACAAAAACAAAATCATTACCAAGACAGAGAAAGAAAGTCTAACCTAAGGGAAATTTTGGCCTTGAATGAAGAATACCAACCAGTTTATAGAAACACTATAAGTGCCTAAAATTATTAGAAACTTACAGCAGAGTAGTCTCCAAATTAAGGTAACCTACATAAAAAGAAAATAGAGCTGGTGCCCTCCACCCCAGCTTGATGGACCTTTCCTGCATATGTCCACATAAGGACACTACTAGTTATTATTCATAGATATGTATATGATGGCTAACATAAGAGGTGGAGCTGAAACTGGGGAGGGGCAGAGCAGGTCCTTGGCTAGACAACCCTTTTGTGGCCTATCACTGTGGGGCAATACGTCAATAAAGACAGACTTGGTTCTACCTTCTCAGCATGCTTGGCTTCATCTTGATTTTGCTCAGTTTCTTCCACATCCTCTTCATACTGCCCATTGTTCAGAACCCAGGCTGCTGTCCTCTCTACTGGGGACATTGTGGCAGAGTCCACAGGTGACTGAACCTGCATCAGAAATACTTATTACCATCTCCCAAGACAGCTCATCCACTAGTTATATTTCACAAAGAGAACTATTGTTGGAAGACATAACTATGATCCCTGTTTTCTACTATTCAGTAGTAGTTTGAGCTAAAGTAGGCACTAAAACTAATAACAACTTCACTGTTTGGACTTATTACATCAAGGCAGCTAATTCAATAGCTTTCTGCTTTAATATATTTTTTTTATTGATTTTTTACAGAGAGGAAGGGAGAGAGATAGAGAGTTAGAAACATCGATGAGAGAGAAACATCGATCAGCTGCCTCCTGCACACCCCCTACTGGGGATGTGCCCGCAACCCAGGTACATGCCCTTGACCGGAATCGAACCCGGGACCCCTCAGTCCGAAGGCCGACGCTCTATCCACTGAGCCAAACCGGTTTCAGCGCTTTCTGCTTTATACAAGTTAACAAGATGTTGCTTGAATAAACTTTCTTTCCCCGTGATTTGTTATGGTGTTGAGTGCCTCTAAATGTACTGTAAACTAACAATACTCCTAAGAACACACTAAGGAGAAACTTTAGCTCCTAAAAACGTATTAAAAACAGCAGTTCTTTACGGTAATCTCAGCTTCAACTGTTAAATGAGAAGCCAAAAAAATAAAAGTGGTTTCATTCCATTGGTGATGGTGGTAGCTACCCTATCTCCAGAATTAACAATGTCCAATGAACTATGAGAGATTGTACAATGGGAACTGGGCATTCAGGTCTATTCCTATTTTATTGGTTGAATCTGATTTTCAACCACTTCCTAATATATCCTAGCACTTTGTGTGGCATATGGTAGGTAGTAAATAACTGTTGAAAAAATAAGTGACCAATATTAACTATGCCTTATATTCATGATAAAACTTTTACACAATTATAAAGAGATGGAAAAGTAATATTGAACAAATAAAAATTAGTTATTGTGTTAGACTGGAAGAAAATAGAGGTGATTTTTGTTTCAAAATTATTTTCTTGTTGTAATATATTCTTCATATTAAAAAAACTATATACTGTTTATATTTTTTTCTATTGGTCTTATGTGTGCTGGTCTTATTTCCTAATTAGACTGTCAATATTTGAGGCATGGCAGCATATCATATAGTTTTTTGTGTGATTTTTTTTTTGAATGGTAGTGACTATATAATTGTACAAAGCTGCTTGTTGAAACATTATTTATTAATACTCTAGACAGAATTCATTACTATAATTTATTACTAAGGGAAAGATACTGTTTTTCCTCTAATCCTCCTTTTATTAATAAACTACACTTTATTACTATATGTAGTGCAGCAAAGGCTATTCCCCAATAATTGTTCCATCTTCTTCATAAGCTGGATATATAGCAGAACTTATTACCTCCAGTTTATAGACAAAGATATCGAAAGAGAGGTTGGTA
Source organism: Myotis brandtii (assembly GCF_000412655.1). Lineage (NCBI taxonomy): Eukaryota > Metazoa > Chordata > Mammalia > Chiroptera > Vespertilionidae > Myotis > Myotis brandtii. The sequence goes on from NW_005370412.1 coordinate 2,910,047, forward strand.
AGAGATTCAGATCCCACTTTGCTTCGCTGTAGCCTCGAGAAGAGCTTTTACAGCCACTGACTTTCAACAGGGGATCATTAAAGAAAATGAAGGATGAAAAAACAACAAAAAGTAAAGGAGTAGGAATTCCTACTCCCTCTTGAGATAAAGCTGTATAGGGTTTCTCTGGGAACAATCATAATACTTTAGGGCAAAAGAGCCTGAGGAGCAGTTTCGCTGACCCTATAATTACTCATAGCCTGGCTATGCTGAGGACAATTGAGAACGGGCAGCTCCCTGGTACCTTGCTAGTATTTACTATGTATAAATGAGACTTGTTGGTTTCAGCTTCTCCACAGTCTGAAATGGTCAGGTTCCCATCAATGAATAACAACACTTCTGCTATCAGCACCAAAGATGGGTGGACTAAATCACTAAGTAAATGCTGAGAGTGCTTGAAGAGGTTGGTTTAGGGGAGGGTCAACAAATCCAAATGTGAAAACTGTATCATTCCAATAGGCTGGCCAAATACCAATTTTAAGAGCTTCTTCAAATTTGAACTTCTAAGTTTAGGTAACATGCTATATCTGAACAACTCAGACATTGCAGATAAAGTGTATTATGCATACAGAATACATGATGCATGAAAAACAAAATGAAGAGAAAAATGAAAAAAAAAATCCACGCAGAGGCTGAAAAGGGACAAAAATTAAAGTTTCCTGGAAAAATAATTCCCTCTGTAGATTGTTTTACTGGAATTTTATTTCCTTCCTACTCAGTAGATGGAGGAGACCGAGGCTAGTTACAGTGCCAACAATGGCCACTCCTTTGTGCATAGATATAAATGGAATTTGCACAGGACAAAGCCACTGATAATTGCAGACGCCTACAGAACAATCCCCACAAAGAAGTCCTCTAGTTTTGGGGAGAGAAGAATTCTCTAACACAATTTGCAATTATAATATGTAAAGGAATTTGCCTGAAAAATGCGCTGATTATATAGAATTTCAGAGGCTTCATGGGAGTAAGATGAGAAGAGCAAGCAAGAAACAGAAAGGAATTTAAAAAAATAACATAAATTCGAAAGAATGAACCATCTGCCTAGAAAAAGCCAGCGTAGAAAAACCAGAAACTTGAGCAATCAAAATATAGTGATTTATGGTTTAACTGATATGAGGTGGCAGTACCAGCAAAGGCATAAGCAAAGGTGACTATTTAAAGCTATGCTAGGACATCTCACTGTGGCTATGCCTCACTTTATGGCAATATAATATAGACATTCTTCAATGCATTAATGGCTGTGACAAAATTTTAAATTGGTTGTTTGGAGACTGTATACATTTACCACTGCCCATCAATCACCCATAGAAACATGTACTGAGTGCTTATGTGATAGGTGTTATATTTTCCTATAGCACAAACATTGTTACTGACAATTGAAGAATCTGTCTGAGTCATGGGCCCTGGGAATTGATGACTAAAGGAGAAATGGGTGAGCATTCCTCTCTTCTGTCCAGGGCTGGGCCAACATCCATTGTCAACCTCAAAAGTAAGTAGACGTCCTTCTGTGTCCTGTCCCTCTCTTCCAATCTGATATTTTTCTCTTCTCCTTATTTCATTCTCAGGGTGCTCATGGGTAAGCCCCCTAGTAGCTGTTTGCCTCCACAAAATATTCCATCTCTAAAATTACTTACCTTTCTTCTCTTGACTCAATAAACACTTTAATACTCTGAAAGGAGTTGATCTCAACTGGAAGCTGGCATAAAAGCAATGTGTGGAAACTAATTCACAATAAGGTGTGAATAACTGATAGCCTCCTAACTAGCAAATTAAATGTGTATATATGAGATATAGCTATATGAGCAATTAATAAGCATTTTCATTTAAAGAAAAGGAAAACAATGTATATTATTGTATTATCTACACTAATAAAAGAGAAACATGGAAATTTGTGTCACTCTGCTATGCCCACCAGCCAATCAGGATGAGTATGCAAATTAACCCAACAAAGATGGCGGTTAATTTGCATACACAGGCACGGAGTGAAGACTGAAGGCTCCGCCTGAGCGAAGACTGAAGGCGACTGAAGATGACTGAAGACTGAAGAGGCTTGGCTTCTCCACTGCAGCCGGAGCGAAGGCCTGGGTCCCGGGTGCCAGAGGAAAACTGGTGCTGGCAGCCAGGGGAAGGCAGGCCTATTGCACAAATCTCTTAGTGCAACGGGCCTCTAGTATTATATAATTTTGCTTTTCTTTAAATGAAAATGCTTATTAAATCAAATGAATTGGTAAATTTGGGAAAAATACAACAAAATAAAAATGAAAAATTTAAGATGGAAGAAAACCTTTATTTCTTAGGAAAGAATGGCTAACTAGGAGGTTTTGCCCAGGAAGTCAGCCACCAAAATCAGGTGGAGTTGGACATGTTTTCCATCCCTTCCTCTTTCTCTGTATCCAAAAATTCTGCAAATGTTCTAATTTTTTAAACAATAATAAACAATAGTTATCAAAGTAGGAGCAAGGACTCTGATCACGACAGAATAGAGACAGAAGCAGTCAAATTAGTAAAGGCTTACCTATAAAAATGCAAATATATTAAAGAGATACATTGGGGTTTTATTTTAGTTTCCCCTGACAAGTTATTTGGCTGACAAAGGCCTTTTTTAAATCACAAAGCGTCCTAGTATTTATAAAGTATGATTAGGTTCCAAAAAATTCAACAAATACAAAACTTTTCAGGAGAAAAATCTTTTTCAGATAAAAGTAAGAAATTCTCTCTCTCTCTCTCTCACACACACACACACACACACACACACATACACTTATACATATTCCTAAGGTTTTTAGTTTGTTTCAAAGAACAAAATATATATTGGTGCCTCTTGGAAAACCTTTTTATCAAGAAGAAAAGATTTTATCAGTCTTATATTAAAACTGGGTAGGACACTAGCTGGGCTTGTGCTTGTAAAGCAGGGATGGGGAACCTTTTTACTGCCAAGGGCTATTTGGATATTTATATCATTCACAGGCCATACAAAATTATCAACTTAAAAATTAGCCTACTATACTTGGTCAAACTTTTAATTAACTCACCCCTAATGCCTTGGCAGGGCCAGACCAAATGATTTTGCGGACCTTATAGGACCTGTGGGCCACAAATTCACCACGCCAGATGTAAAGAGAAATTATAAGGAAGTTGTAAATGTTTAGAATACTTGTCAACCACCTGTGTGTCTATTTCCTCCCCCTCTCCTTTACATTGCCACTATCGGTGTTCAGTTGTTTATTTTCCTAGTGATTTCCAGGAAAAGGCACAAGAGACTTGATATTTCCAGAGGGAGCTGGAGGATGGAGTAGGGAGTAGTTATATTAAACTCTTGGCTCAGAATACAAAACTTTATTTTGGAAGCATAAGAAAAAATATTTAGGGAGAATTAATATCCAGGTCCCCAAATACTTTCTGGTTGATTTGGCCTATAGATTCCACAGTTTAAGTGTGTAATTATTCATTCAACATAACGGATCTGTTCTCAGTGCCGAGTGAAGGGAAGGCAAGGCCCCTGCGTGGTTGTTACAGTGTCCTCAGGGTGATGAGTTAAGCTACATTCTGTTGCCTCACCTCACTAGAAGCCTCCCAAACCTTTTATTTCCTCTTACCATTTAAAGGTGGCAGAAATATTTTTAAGTGGAGACCTTGTTAGCAATGGGGTTTCCCAATGATTTCGACACAAAGACCGAGGAAACAGTTGGACCAGGTAGAAGCCAGGTCATCCAGCATTCGCCCTACCTGCTGTGTCTGCTGTCTCTGGATTGCTCTCACTTTGGGAACAGGGCTCTCTCTGGAGGAAGAGGACTGCTGCCGGGACCGGCTTCCATTCTGCACAGGCTCGGCCACCAGGGCTGCCGAGGCCACCGACATGCTCCCTGTGCTCCGTAAGGAAGCACTGTGTGGCAGGGACGGCGCGGCTTTAGCTCGGGCACCCAATCCGGCTTGGTCCATTTTTCGGATTTGCGCCTGCCCAGTACTATTTTGCCGGGGCAGAGCAAGAGGTATGTGTCTGTCTGGCATAGTGTGCCGCCTGGAGAAGTCCTCACTCTGAGTGCTACGTTTGCTGAAGTCTTCCATGCTGCTATTGCTGGGTCCACTGAGTTTGAAGTCTTCACTGTTACTTTGGCTTCTGGAACTGGCAGTGCTTAGGTTCTCCAAACTGGAATCCACGGAGGCCTTTGGCATTGCTGGGATTGGGTTACTGAGGTGATAGACAGGGTTCTGGAATGACAAGGGCTGGAGGCTGCCTGGCTGGTTCAAGGCTGGGTGCAGGGGCCTTCTGACTTGGGGTGCACTCTGGGGTGTGCTTTGGGTTTCCCGCAGCTGCTTGATGCTGGCGACCTGGGTTATGGAAAGCTGACTTCCGGTCAAGCGCAGAGGCACATCGAGCATGACGGACGCATGCTCCACTTGAGCAGCGTGCGTGTCCTGGAGGTCCATGAGGGAGATGCTCCGCCCATTAGGAAGGCTACCTTCCTTTTCATCCTTCTCAGAATAAGTCATGCTCTGGGAGGAGGCTTGCTGAACCAGCAATAATGTTTTCCCCCTGAAATAGCTATCTGTGTTGTCCTGGCTTGGAGACTTTAGTTTATGCAAATCACTGTAGAAACAGAAAGGACCCTTAATTACTCTTGAGACACATTCAACATAGTTAAGATTCCTCAATTCAGGCATATGAACTCTTCTGAAGGCTCACAGGCCCAATGCAGATGTTTACATCTAAGCTCAGATTTCATCCTTACGATTCTCAAAATAAAATCCAACATTTTTAGTTTTTCTCCAAAGGTGGGGAATAATACTGTGTATACCACTCCATCACTGTCTTCCATTTTTACTAGCATTCCAACCATTTTCTAGTTTGACTTTAAGCCCTCCCAAGGTATCCCAATTCATATTTAATTTGTTCAAGAGGAGACGCTCTAAGTGCACAACCCAAGGGCCCATGCCAAAGGCACAAATCTTGCCAACACAAAGAAAACAAAGTCTAAGCATCAATACTGTGTCCACTGTGTAGCTGAAACAGCCAGTTATAAAATGTTTTTAACTGAGGTTCTCCTGATTTTTGAGTGCTACTATATATGAAAATGTCAATTTCATAGAGCTCTTAAGTCTTCCATTAAGCAGGACATAGTTTTTTTAATGCATTTGTTAAATATAACTTTACAATATCATTCTAGAAAATAAATATCCTAGATCTTGTGTATTATTATGACAAACAATTGGCTTTATCTCAGATCAGATGATTATTTCCAATTGCTCAAGACTTTAAAGTTGGTAAATTCAACACATAAATTAAATAGATTTTCACCAAATCTCTAAACATTTTATCTCTGGGACAGTACTTCAAATTCTCTTTCATACCTGTCAGTAGGGTCTTCAAATATTTTCTGCAGCCCAGAGGAGAGGCTTCCACTGACATTGGGACTGGAGTTATGCTCAGTGAAGCGTCTCAGCTGCTGTTGTATTGGCGTAGGGTTAGTCAGAGACTTGGTGATATCAGCAAGAACCCGAGGGAGAGGTCCCAGTTTTGCCACAGTCGCCTGTAGGAAGGAATTTTCACCCTAATTGGATAATAAGCATTGCGACATCCACCACAGATTGTTTTGGGGACCATGAGGTCCAATGATGAAGGGGTGTAGGTTGGAGGGGAGGGTAGGTGTTTGCATGTGAGATTGGCAGGTTCATAATGCATTGTTATGGAGCAGCGGAACCATGGCGTCGAGATGGATGGAGGACGCGAAACAAGGTGCAGCAGGCATCGAGGAAAGAAAGGAAATAGAAATTAGGATTATGCAAATAAAAATTAAAAGACATGCTCAAAACAACCAAAATATTGCCATTCCAACTAAAATAGGCATGCAAAGCAAACAAAATCTTTGGAAGGCTAGTAAATCAAGTTGGGGGAGGGGGGAGATGAAGGACCAAATACCTTCTAACCAAAAGGCTAGTGTGATGAAACTTCCAAAGAAAAGGGATTATGTGAGGAAAGAAATGCATGCCACATACAAGAAAGTGTTGCATGCAGGGGTCCAAAACACTCCAGGACACACAGTTGACACTGCTATCAACTATGCCATTTAATCTTGGGAACCTGGACTTATTGCCAACTAGGTTGGCATAAGCATGACAATTTAAAAAAAAACAAAAACCCAGAAAACTCAGGTAAACTTTTTCTATAAAATATGTCTAAACGTACTCCTGGTTCCCAGGACCAAACAGAGATTAAAAAAAAGGAGAAAGTGTATTTACACAGCAAAGCCTGTTAAAAAGACCTTGACCCTGAATAAATGAGGCTTATTTCACAAGAAAACTGTATCTGCATCTCACTGATACAGTTACTCAACAAAGAATAACTTTTTTAGAACTTGTTTTATCCATTTCAATCATTTTTTTCTTTGGGGAATTCTTATTCTCACGGCGTTTTATAGGGCTGCTCAACTGTTAGGCAGTTTTACACGGTTGCCTATGGGTCTTCTTTGGTTTTTCAACAACCAAGAGATTCTTCAATCCTGCTCAAATAGGTAGACTGCCTGCTCAAATGTCACCTGGAGGATGCCTTCTTGAACCATGATTCATAGTCAAGGGATTTACCCTCAGCACAGCTGCAATTTAAAGTCCAGCTGGCATTTCTACAAGTATAGAAGGGGTCCTGAAGAATAAGCAACAGTTTATTATTTCACAATGTTTAAAGCAGCAGTGGATACCCTACCATTTACATTTCCTCAGGAAAATGGTCTTTATTAATAGGTTTTACACCCCTCCAATATTATTGGAACATTTTTAAGGATAATAGAAAAATGAAGGAAAACAAACAAATTCTCATCACAGAAAAATAACTTTGTCTTTTGAAGTTATTCTAACATACCACACCAACATATTTATAAAGTACCTGTAGTAAAGAAAAGCACCAATAAATAATTATTGTGATAAATCTAACCTATGTCTGTTAAGACTATTCTCCATTACAAAACCTATTCCTCTTTGCAAAATCCCAGAAGGAAGAAAATGATTGGTATGGTATATATCTAGTTATTAATATGAAATTCTTATTTAGATTTAATAATAAAATTCTTAGCTTATAGTCAGAAAATAAATAATTAAGAATTATAATTGTTTCTGGATTCTTAATTTACATCTATGGAGAAAAAACCACCAGGATTTTCAGATCGCACATAACTCTGTAGTACTAACAGTTATATTAGGCCCTCTGACTAGAATAACAACAAAAACATTCTCAAGGATAAAGCTGATTAAACATGATAGTCCACCCTTATATTTTGAAGTCCACCCTTTTGTTAAAAATTGCTGTATGAGGCTTCATGTCATCCTACTGCACATGAATAAGGCTACATACACTAATAATAGATATTAGTTTCTAGGCAAGTTTTTAAATATGTTATATATACTGTACTTATTTATTTATAGAAATATATACTCCATTAATGCAGATAATTACTTGAAAAATAGATAAGTAATTTCATGGCTTTCTAGAATTTCCTGGTTTGTAGGGTGTATATTTCACTCAGAAATGACAACCATTTATTCTAAGATATATAGGACAAAAGGTTGCTTTCATTTAACAGAAAGGTGAGTGCTATCACCCTGTGGATGCTCTGCAGAATTCAGGTACATTCAAGTTCTCTACCTCCCTTCTCCCTTTTCTATTCCAGCCTACTTTACCTTATCAAGTTGGGAAACTACTTCCCACAGTAAGGAATGCAAAACTGAAAGCTCCCGGCCCAGGTCAATGTAACCATCAAAGCCTGGGGTATTTGAGATGGTGTCTGGATTAGAGATCTCCAAAAGAAAGCGCTTCATTCCACCCCACTCATGTTCTAAAAAATCATTCATGAATGCCATGTATTCTTCTTTGTTACCAAATCTAAAGGGGAGGGAGAGAAAATGAGAAAGAACATATTCAGGAAAAGAGAGGTGATCATTTTGAGTTGACTGTATACAGAGCTATAAATTTTTATTTTTATTTTGGGGAGGCAAGTGACCAATTTTGTTTACCTATAATAATAAAAGGGTAATATGCTAATTAGACCGGATGTCTTCTGGACGTCCTTCCTGATGAAGCCAGGGCCGAAGGGAAGCCAGCCTGGGTCCTGGGTGCCTGCAGGCGGCTGGAGGAGGGAAGCTGCCCCAGTCCCCAGTGCCGAAGGGAAGCTGGTGCCGGCAGACAGGGGAAGGAAGGCCTACTCTTGCACAAATTTTCATGCATTGGGCCTCTAGTTATTTATAAGTGATAAATGCTAAGACATACTTTCTTAATATTAATACTCAAAACTTCTGAATATCTATTTTCTATTGTGTAAAGCTAAAACTCATTTTTCTTGTATTTAAAGCTCTCTGTAACATAACCTTCATTTACCTACCAAATGTTCATCAGTATAAACCTTCAATATAATTCACTTCTTCAAGTTTCCCAAATACATATACTCTTTTTCTTCTCCAAGCCTTTGCTCATGTTATATATTTCTACTAGAGAAGAACTTGCTCTCTTCTTTGCCTATCTAGATTCTAGCTACCTTCGGGGCCTAGTTTAAGTCCATAAAACTTGTTCCCAAATAAGCCAGAAATAATTTTTACTAAAATTAGCTCAAATATGGGTAAATATGTATGTTTTTGCATTGGGTTACCTATAGGGTACTCAGAGTTAAAGTAGTGCACTTAAAAAGTAACTATTTAAGCCAGGAAACAATCTGTCTCATCGAAGTTCTAGTTTTTTCCTTCAGTACATTGCTAATAGAATCTTGTCTTTAAGCTTCACTATTGAGTGAGTCTGTTCTGATCAATTCTGTCAGTGTGAAGTTTCTTTCAGTGATTCCATAAAATTATTTTCTATAAATTATAAAAATTACACAAACTGAGAAAAATTTAAAAACAATGAAAAGTAGAAAAAAAAGTGTGGATGCACTATCACCTGAATTTATCTACTGTTTACATTCATGTGTATTTCCTCCAACTGCTTTCCAATGTCCTTTAAAAAAGCTTTAAATCTACCAAAAATTGAAAAAATATGCCTCATCTTAAAAATTAAAAAAAAAACAATGAAAAGTAGAAAAAAAGTGTGGATGCACTATCACCTGAATTTATCTACTGTTTACATTCATGTGTATTTCCTCCAACTGCTTTCCAATGTCCTTTAAAAAAGCTTTAAATCTACCAAAAATTGAAAAAATATGCCTCATCTACATTAACCAAGTGTTAACATTTTGCCAAGTTTGCGCAGGCTCGTGCTCTCTCTCTCTATACACACACACACACACATATATGTAAGTATATACTTTGAATAAGGAATATCTCTTACATAAACCAATGTCATTATCACAATAAAATTTTTAAAATTAAATTTCACCAATTGTCCGCAAATGGACTTTTATATACTTTTTTCCAATTCAGGTCTAAATAAGATTCAAGCATTGCATCTAGTAATTTTAAATCTAAAACAGTCCCCTTCCATCTTTTCCAGTTTTCATGACATTGACTTGTTTAAAGGGGCCAGGCCAACTGTCTTAGACAATGTAACTGGAGAATTTGTCTGATTGTTCTTCCCAACTGTTTATACTAAAGTTTTTGTGTTTTTAAACTGCTGGAATAATAGCATATGCACCATTTAATATCCTTTTTTCCCCCTAAAGTTTTTAATAGCCCTTTTCATTTAATATAATTATATCTTCATCATTTTCCATATTATTGGCTATTCTTTGAAAACACTGTTTATAGTGGCTGCAAATGTTCTGAATGCATGTACCCTAGATTACTTAACCACTCCTCTATAAAATGAATATTTAAGTTGTTTCCAATTTTTTTGTTATCCTATATAATAAAGAGGCAATATGCAAATTAACCCTCATGCCCTCACAAGATGGCTGCCTACAACCAGGCCGGCAGGGGGATTAGTGAGGGACAACCACACGAATGAACAGCAGGCTGCATGGGGCATCCAGGCTGGCAAGGGGACCATGTGGGGTGACCAGGCTGGTGGTGGTGGGGGGAGCGGGGGCAGTTAGGAGCGACCAGGCTGGCAGGGAGGGGGCAGTTAGGGGTGACCAGGCTAGCAGGGGGAGGGGGGCAGTTAGGGGCGACCAGGCAGGCCAGTGGTCCAGGATTGTGAAAGGGATATCTGACTGCTGGTTTAGGCCCAATCCCGAAACCAGCAGTCGGACATCCCCCGAGGGGTCCTGGATTGGAGAGGGTGCAGGCTGGGTTGAGGGGACCTCGCCCCGTGCATGAATTTGTGCACCGAGCCTCTAGTTTATAATAACACCACAACAAAAGTCTTACAACATGAGTGACGAGGATCCCTATCACCACCCAAATTTTAGATCTCATATATTTTTTTAAACAATGTTTTGTAAAAAGGGGTTATGGTAGCAACACGTACTTGGCAAAGTTAGCCAGGTTCTGAATGACCTTGGCAATCAGAGTCAGAGTCCGAGACGTGCGGTCATCAGGATACTCCTGCATAAGGTTGAACAGACTGGGAGACATGATGGCTGGGCACAGGAAACGCAGGAACAACGAGGCACTGATGAGCCGTTCACTGATGTCGTGCTTCCCGCGGTTCAAGCACTGCTGCTTCCATGATGCAAACACCTCTTTCAGTTCACGAGGGAAAACACTGGGGAAGGAAAAAAGATCAAAATCTCTAAATACGCAAGGAAAGTGCAAGCGATCTCACTCTGGCCCAACACACCTCCGCTCTAGAGCCAGGCAACGAGGGCCTAGTGGAGGCCTTAAATGGTTTGTGGCTGAGAGGTGGTGGAAAATTCACAGAAGCCCAGATGGAGACTAGAAACCCAAAGCTGTAAAACTCAGGAATTAGTATAAATTTAGTTTTGCAAAGTGGGAAAATGGCATGAGGCTCCTGACTATACCATCTGGTTTAATCAAGATCACCATAATCTCTCTAAAGACTGTTCATCCAAAATCTTCCAAAATCTTACCAATTGCTGGGGTTGGAGCAATGATCAAAAATAACTAATGCATCTTTTTAACACCAAGTAAATATTTTAGAAACCAATTAGAGAATGTGGTGGTAATTTTGTACACAAACATTGTATTTATGTATATAGTTCAGAAATTCTTGGGCTCACAATGGAGGTTTAGATTTTAGACAGGAATGTATTAGGGAAACT